>NC_092742.1:82101444-82471449 GCF_047496795.1 Chiloscyllium punctatum
CAAACCCTAGCTTCTAACTGTAACCAGTTTCTACTTCAAGATCACAACAGCTTCCGCTGAATCTAAACACTTAAAAGAAAAAGCTAGGGATCCTGGTCTATGAGAGCTGGCCACATCCATCCAGGCTGCTTCTTCCACCTTCTCAAAAAAATTTAAGATGCAATGCACATTTTAAAGCCACAGCATTGTCTCAATCTACTGCTGTTGCTGTTGTTCAAAGTGGTCATGGGTTTGAAAGGTGCTGTCAATGGAGCCTTTGGAGTTGCTGTGGTTAGTCTGGTAGATAACGCATTGTGCTGCCGCTGTGCATCAATGTGGAGGAAGTGAATGTTGAAGGTGGCAGTTACTGTGTTGAATTGAAGACTTCTTTTGGCCTGGATCGTGCCAAGATTTTTGCGTTGGTGAAGCTGCACTCATCCACACACATGGAGAGTATTATATTGTACCCCTGACCTGTGCCTTCTGGACAGGTTTTGGGAAGTCAGGAGGTTCGTTGCTCACCACAGAATTCCTTGCCTTTGATCTCTTGCAGCCACAAAAGTTGTGGCTGGTGCAGTTCAGTTCATGGTTAACATAGCTGCCTTCCCCCTCCTGACCCCAGGATAATGGGAGGAAATTCAGTGAAGAAATTACAATTGAACATTTAAGATACAGGTTTTAAATAGCTGCTTTATGTCATTGAGAAAGGCGTTTATGGTTACTAAATACACCATTTTGCTCTGAAAAGAGCAGTTGTTACCATTTTTAAAATGGTTCCTCCATAGTATATTTGCACATGGTTTGAATGTTAATTTGTTCTGGTCAGCATTATTGCTCTCACCACGAAAACCTGCATACAGCTTTTACTTAGATTAGTCTTCACTTCTGAGTTAGCTGGGTGCAGGTATTACGCATGGACTACTAAGTATTGAAGTGAATAAGCTTATAGCCCTAAATAAAATAGAAGTTTTCTCAAGTCATTTGTTCACTTGTCCTAAAGGCACTCACTGAAGGAAATGGGAGCTATACTCAGTGGTGCTGGCTGCTTTCCATCTTGTGAAATAATGGTTTGTGTCGTACTGGTCAACTGTGTTAGCATTGCCCTGTGTAGTTCGGCAGTCCAGCTCCACTCGGCCATGGCATTCTCTATTGGAGTTGCTGCAGGGGAAGACACTGAGCAAAGAAGCTGCAGGACTTGCTGGCCTCTGTTCTCTCTGAGCCCTCTATGGCTGAACTGAGGTTTTCATTTCAATTTCTGCCTCCAAGGCCCTCCCAGTGATGAGAGCTGTCAGTGACTGTTCTCTTACCTTTCATGTTAATGCCCACTTCATATCTCACTTGTAAGTGTCCTTGAGATGGAGATGTAGATCTCCAAGGTGTCATGGCGTAATGGCTAGTTCTCCGAATGGCAGGTCTTTCTATTTGGCTGCTATCCATCTGATAAATGTGGCAGCCCATGCTTTTAGCTTGACAATTCCTGTATGCATATGAATTAGCACACTCTGACCTCTGAGTTGGTGCCCTTGTCTGTGTAAGAGATGTTGGTGTTACATGTGGGACTGTGAGTAAAACTTTCAACCTTTCCTTCTATCTTGCAAATGTCGTTCAGGTCTCACCAATGTAGAGGAGTGTGCCAAGGATTCAGGCTTAGTGAGCTTGCATGTAATTAAAAAAAGGAACAGTGGATACTAGAGATAGGAAGCAAAAGCAAATTGCTGGAGAAACTCAGCAAGTGTGGCAGCATTTGTAGAGAGAAAATAGTTAACATTTGGAGTCCTGTGAACCTCTTTCATACCCTTCTGACGAAGGGTCATTGGACTCCAAATGTTAACGGTTTTCTCTCCACAGATGCTGCCAGACCTGCTGAGTTTCTCCAGCAATTTCAGTTTTGGTTAATGGAATTGGTTTGTTTGCACAGTCAGATTGCTGCTGTTCCACACTGTTATCCAACTGAGCTCGGCTGCTGCAGCTTTTGTGATGTGCATATTGATTCCAGCATCAAATAATCGATTGCTGGTGATATTGGAGCCTTGATGTGTGAAGCCATCAACAACATCCAGCGCCTTAGTGTCAACTCTGAAGGGTCATATACCAATACCCGCAACCATGGCTTTTGCCTTTTGATGCTGATGGTCAAGCCCTGAGTCTCTTCACAAGCACCAGTAAGTTTGTTTATTTGCCTTGGTATGGAATGCTGGTGCAGAATTAGCAGTATAGAGAACTGAGAACTTGGCACAAGTTGGTCTTAAATCTCTCTCAAGCAAGACATCTTCCACTGATCGCTGAAAGCATATGACTGCAACAAAGAGAACAACTTGCCAAAGAGCGTCAATGCCAATTTGACCCCATGGCAGATGTCCGGGTCCTAATGCTGCCCTGTCATAGCTGACCTTATCCATTATGTTGTCGTGGAAATAGGCAATCTCATTGAGTAGCTTTGGCAGGCAGCCAGTTTTCTCCAGCAGATTAAATAGACTGCCTCTGCCCACGTGGTTGAATGCCTGTGAGAGATTAATGAAGGCAATATATAATGGTCTCCTTTGTTCACAGCGCTCTGCCATCTATCAGCATTGACAAAGTGCTTCGTCAAACTCTTGCTTATATGTTTAACAGCACATGCAATGCCAATACTGTATTTAGAGGTTAAGTCCGAACTAAAAAATAATAAGCCAATTTGTTGCCATTGGTTATGGGCAAGATGTAAGAAGGGGTCATTAAGAATGCACGGTACAACCAAATAAAAGATTATTAGCAACTTTCATGATAGATATGGCAATAGGCTGGTATGTTAGTGGATTAGTAAATCAGGACCAATGATTTGGAATTGGGAGTTCAAATCCCAGCATGATAACTGATAAGCTTTAATGAAGTTTATCAAGTAACCTAGAATAGAAAAAACCCTTAATCTGAAATGGTAGCCATGTAATTATTGGATTGTCAGTAAAACTCCTCTTATTCACAAACGTGGGATATATCTGACTTTGTGCTTGACAGCAGCACTTGTTTTGGAACTGTCCTGTGAATTTGCCCAGCAAATCAAACCATATCGAATGGTCATGAAAACCAAAAGGATAAAACCTGATTAACTACCTGGCATCGCACGAGGTATCAGATGTGACTAACATGCATCCTGCGTAGCCAAACAAAATCATTTTCATTAACGTGTGGGGACCAGTTTGGGAGAGCTATCCCCCAGTCTAGTCAAGCAATAAATGATCTGGAAGAGGACGCTGTTGGTATGATCAGCAAGTTTGCAGATGACACAAAGATTGGTGGAGTAGCAGAAAGCATAAGTGACTGTCAGAGAATACAGGAGGATATAGATAGACTGGAGAGTTGGGCGGAAAAGTGGCAGATGGCTTTCAATCCAAACCAATGTGAGGTGATGCATTTAGGCAAGACTAACTCTAGAGCGAATTATACAATGAATAGAAGAGCCTTGGGAAAAGTTGATGGGCAGAGAGATCTGGGAGTGCAGGTCCATTGTATCCTGAAGGTTGCTGTACAGGTGGATGGACTGGTCAAGAAGGCATATAGTATGCTTGCCTTCATTGGATGGGGTATTGAGTGTAAGAGCTGGTAAGTCATGTTAACATTGTACAAGACATTGGTTTGGCCGCATTTAGAATACTTTGTACGGTTCTGGTCGCCACAATACCAAAAGAATGTGGATGCTTTGGCGAGGATGCAGAAAGGTTTACGAGGATGTTGCCCGGTATGGAAGGTGCTAGCTATGAAGAAAGGTTAAGTAGGTTAGGTTTATTTTCATTAGAAAAAAGGAGATTGAGGGGGGAACCTGATTTGTGGTTTATAAAATCATGAAGGGTATAGACAGGGTGGATAGACACCAGCTTTTTCCCAGGGTGAAGGATTTGATAATGAGAGGTCACGCTTTTGAAGAGGTGGAAAGTTTAAGGGGGATACACACGGCAAGTACTTCACACAGGGGTGGTGGGCGTTTGGAATGCGTTGCCCGCAGGGGTGGTAGAGGCAAGCACGGTAGATTCATTTTAAGATGAGTCTGGATAAATGCATGAGTAGGTGGGGAGTAAAGGGATACAGACACTTAGGAATTGACTGATAGGTTTAGACAGTACATTTGGATCGGCTCAGGCTTGGAGGCCCTGTTCCTGGGCTGTAAATTTTCTTTGTTCCAATAGGTGGGCCATAAGCAAATTGTAACTTGTGCCACCATCCAACCTCATACTGCTCTGAGTGTGTCCTGAGAAACTGCTGACTTTAATAGTTTAGAGAACTGACACGCTATTGCTTTGAAACTATATTGAAAGGAATAAAAATTGAAATGACATTTAACAGAATAAGACTGGGCATACTTGCCTAGTTGGCACTTCCTAACATTTTTAATCGTTTTAGATCAATTCTTCCCAGACTCTCTTGCAATGTAACCTCCATTCCAATGGAAACAAAACCACAATAAAGCAACACAGTCACATTTAATTTGTAAATTCTTGCAGTTTGCCTGTGATCAATCAACATTTTTAAAGTCTATTAATCATTGCCATATAAATGGAAAGAGCCGGATTTTAAAATGCTTGGTAAAAATGATGTGATAACTTGAGCTCAAGGAGGTTTCAACCAAGCACTCCACTATTGCTAGTGACCAAAGACATGGTGAATTCTCCAGCCCCTGATTCTAGCAGCCATATTGTAATCAGCCCCTCTTCTACTGCATAGATACTGCCCTCTTCTTAACACTCCTGCACCTCCACATAGACCACCAATCTTCCCAGTTTCCCCCCCCCCCCCCCCCACCCCGCCCCAACTCACTGACTATTCACCAGCAACCCCCACTGGAGGAGAATGCTCCAAATATCCCTGTACTCAATAATGGGAGAGTCAAGCTCATCAGTGCAAAAGACTAGGCTGAAGCAGTCACTATAATCTTCAGTCAGAAGTGCCAAGTGGATCATCCATCTTGCTTCTTCCAGAAGTCCCCAGCATCAGCTAATTTGATTCATTCCACAGAATATCAGGAAACCGTTGCCAGCACTGGGGTGTTGCAAAGGTTATGAGCCCTGAGAGCATTCCAGCAATTGCTTCTGCTGTTTTGTGCTCCAGAACATGCCACTCTGCTGTAAGACCACGCTGTTCCAGTACAGCTACAGCACTGGCATCTACCTCAGCCAGCTAATGTGGAAAATTGCCCAATTCTATCTCATGCACAAAAAGATGAAACTAACCTAGCCAATTACTGCCTCATCAGTTTGCTCTCACTCATTAGTAAAATGATGGAAGGAGTCCTGAGCAGTGCTGCCAAGCAACACTTGTTCAGCAATAACCTGCTCAGTGTTTGAGTTCTGCCAGGGTCACTGTTTCTGACTCTAGTCCATGTTTGAAGTAAGGCTGTAATAAAGAGATTAACGCCAGGGGAGAGGTCAGAGTGACTGTCTTGGAAGTCAAAGTCACATTTGACAACGTGTAGCATCATGGAACTGTAGCAAACCTAAAGCCAGTAGAATCCATGGGAAAACTCTTCAAGTTGGTGGTCATATTTGGCACAATGGAAGATGGCAGTGCTTGTTGGAGGCAGTTATCGCAGCTTCAGGACTTTGTGTTCCTCAGGGAAGTGTCCTAGGCCCAGCCATCGCCTTCATAAGGTCAGAAGTGGGGATTCATTGCACAATATTCAACACCATTTAGAATGACTTACATGGAAGCAACCCATGTCTATATGCAATAAAGAGTGGACAATATTAATGTTTGGGCTGACGAGGGACAAATAATCTGTGGGCCAATAAATGCCTGTCATTGACCACCTGAAACAATAGACGGCAGTGGTTCAAAAAGGCAGCTCTTTGCCACCTTCTGAGGGCAATTAGGAATAGCAATTAATGCTGGCCTTGCCATTGTAACCCACTACCTATCAATGAAATTTAGTTTGAAAAGCTGCTCAATGAAGGTTTCAGAGCAGTGTTAGACTTTTTTGTAATTTCCGTGCTGAAACGTAAGTGTTCTTAAAGATTGACTGACTGACATTTGAAATTGATATTGCACTGTGTGAATTTGGAATAACAATGATTTCTTGCTTCTGCAGCGATCAAATTCATTGAAGACGTTGTGCCCCAGCATGACCTCTGCCCCGAGATTTCTGGCTGTAATCTGCTCAATAAACAGTGTGTCTGTGAAGTCGTACGCTCCTGTGTTAACCTGTTCATGTACCCTGATCTGGATTCCTGTGCTGCTTCTTCGGGACATGTGCCAGGTACAGTCCTTTTTTAAATGAATATTTTGAAGGTAGATTAAAAACTGTTTATGAATTTATCTTTCACTGGATGTATTTGAAATTAGATCAATATTCACACCGGTATTAAAGAGTACCTGTAAAAAAAATTCTGCGTAATAAAAATGGGCTACTAAGTATTATGTCTTCAGTTCAATTCCTTCTGTCTATCCAAATGTCATTTGCACAAGAAAATAAACATCCCGATGAAAACTTTGGCAGTGGGGCTGGAGTTTTGATTTTCTCTTGGCAATGTGTAGTTGCCTTTGAAGAAGATCCTGGTAAATAGACAGATGTGGTGCCAAGAGAACTTCAAGTTGTCTGCTTTAAATAGTTTGTTGTAGTCTCCCTTTTTGTTGTGATAGCTTTGAGGAATGATGTATGAAAATTGCTGCCTAACTTTCTTACTCCATTCTTTTAGAAAATATTGAAAACTTGAGTAATCTCAGGGTCTCTGTTTTATCCGCAGAACTAAATGGAAACCTTATCATTTGTGGTTCTCTCAACATGGTCTGAAATTACTAATCATTTAGATCACTAGAAGATAGCCCTAACCATAACTGGCTAGCAAAGAATTGGCTAAGATTAAGTAAGCTCTTTTGTATGGCAGTGTGTCTGGAATGGAGTGTACTTAGTTGTGTATTAGAATAGTTTATTTAGATTTTTACGGCAATGTAAAATCTACACTCTTGTGTGAACGGACCTAAGCTGTACTTCTATGTGGCCTGGCATCTCTCTGACTAGTACCTTTTGCAAAAGAACTGTAGCTCTTCTTAGAGTAAAGGTAAACTCCCTTTTTATGCTTTAATTGCCACATTATGCCGAGACATCCACTATCTGTATCTGGTTCGAACATGAAGCCACTTAAACACTGAGTAGCAACTGAGGAGAAGGAACAACCTAATGTCTTGGGTATGGACAATTTATCAGAACCAAAATAGATTACTGACCAACATTTTAGAAAGGAATTGACCTGGGGAATGGTGTGTGGGATAATATCTATGGAGCTCTGCGCGTGCACAGATGCTTGTGTGTGTATTTGCATGGAATTGTCAAGTGAGAATCTTGTAGAGATGGCCAAGTTGTCATGTGTAGGCCCTGATAGCTTCATGAGTATTGGTGTATTAATTATGATGTAACTGAAGATGCACATGAATGGTTTAGTTTCATCCTGTAAAAGCAATGAAATTCGTGTCTTGTTACTTTTCTAGAGTTCCAATGTATCTGCTTCAACTTAATCCACTCAACTGGGAGTATTTAATGTAAGACCAATTATGGTCTCCAGCAGGCATTAGTTTTGAGGTGGGGGGTATATTCATCCGCGATTTGAATGCAGAACACCCACAGTGAGATTCCAATAGACAGATGATGCAGTAAGAATTCTTAATTAATGTATGCAAAGTAAATGTTTTGTGCACAAGTTCAGTTCTCTGCATTTAATAAGTCTGTTTGGATCAGATAATGAACGTTCACAATAACGTAAAAAAGACACGTTTAAAGTGGTATAAAATGTTTATTAATGTATTGATTTTAGTTAAATATTAACATGTAATATTTTAAAATATCTTTAGTACTTACAAAGAGCTAGATACTAATTCGTCTCACCTCGATTCACTTGCAACTTTTGTTTGTAAATAGCAAAGCTTTTTTTTCTATTGTGACCTGACTTGAATCCATGTCCAGCCACTACTTATGTAGCTTCTGTTTATCAAAATGGCACCTCTTAAAGTATAGAAGTCGTTTATCTTAAAAGCATCATAAGTATGAAGTTTCCTTTGTTTTCTGTCATTATAAAGTAGTGAATGGAAGCATAGTGTGTTGAGTTTCTCAACAGTTCTAGCTGTTCCAAGCGATGCTGTCTTTACATGAATGGTTCTTGACACCAGGTAATTATCCTTCACAAGTTTAAATTGAAAAGTCATTATGTCAGGACATCTGAGAAATCCTGACATGAGTCTTTCAGATAAGTCCAGTATCTGACTATCTGCTGACTGGAATTTATTTTTTATTTAATGGTGGGATGTGGGTCGCTGTTGTGGCCGGTATTTATTGCCCATCCCTAATTGTCCAGAGGACAGTTAAGAGTCAACTATGTCATACGTATGCCAGACCAGGTAAGGACGGCAGATTGCTTTCTGTAAAAGCGCATTAGCGACCCAGATGGGTTTTTCCCCAATGTCATTATTAGACATTTAATTCCACCATTTGTCACCATCAAACCCGGGACCCCAGAACATTACCTGAGTTTCTGGTTCACCTGCCTCTCCTCCAACCTAGTTTACTGCATCCGGTGCTCCCAATGTGGTTGTCTCTACAGCAGTGAGACCAAATGTAAACTCGGGAGTGTTTCGCAGAGCATCTTCGCCAAGGAGAATGTACAAACTCCACACGGACAGACAGTTGCCCAAGGTTGGAATTGATCCCAGATCACTGGCACAGTGAGGCAGCAGTGCTCACCACTGAGCCACTGTGCTGCCCCTAAACTGAACTAGTTCCATTTGCCTGCATTTGGCCCATAACCTTCCAAACGTTTCCAATCCAGGTACCTCGTCAAATCTCTCTCAAATGCTGTAATTGTACTCCCCTCAACCACCTCCTCTGGCAGCTCGTTCCATATGCACCCACCCTCTGTATGGGGAAAAATTGCCTCTTACGTCTCTTTTTAAATCTTTCCCCTCTCAGCTTAAACCTGTGCCCTCTGGTTTTAGACTCCCTGACCCTTGTTATTCACCTTTTCTATGCCGGCATTGATTTTATCCAGCTCTGTGATCATCCCTTAGCCTCCCGATTTACCAGGGGAAGAAGTCCCAGCCTCTCCTTTATAACTCAAACCTTCTAGTTTCAGTAACATTCTTGTAAATCTTTTTTGCACCCCCTGCAGTCTCATAACATCCTTCTTTATAACAAGTCAAACCATGGCCTTGCCCATGTCTTCCACAGCTACAACATGATGTTCCAAGGTCCAGCTTGTTCAGGAAGTTATGATTTTGAGATATTCGTTCAATTACTCCTCCTTCATATAACACATCCATTTCACCTTGAGGCTTCAATGCTTTTCATTTCACAGGGGGCTTTCTTTTCAGGAAATGGGAGAAGTTAACTGGACAGCTTGTTCTTAGCAGGCTTCCTTCCAACTGAACCTGATTAAATAAGGACCCTTTGAAGCTGGATACTAGTCAAGAGTGGCCCCATTACATTCTTAGTAAAGCAATTGCTTGCCACTATTCATATGGTTTCAAATAAGTGTTTTTTTTTTCTTTTTTAAAAAAAGTAACCTGCTAAACCACAGTCATTGTTAGATGACCTCTTATAAAGGAACCTCTACAGGCATTTCCACAAAAATTGAAATAAATTCCTTTTACCACAATCCTTCAAAAACACTGAGCAAAATTAATTATAAAACATCTTCATCACCAAATTTAAAAGATCTTTCTCCTGAAATAGAACTTGTTTTCAGTATCGATGTGAGCGTGTTTGAAAGAGACTTTAATTAGCTTGCCTGAGGCTTATTTTTCAATTGTGCAAAATCTCAAATATTTTTAATTGAAATTTAAACGCAGTGAATAGAGCATGTACACCCGAGTGAAGGTGCAAGGGGTTGAAGCTTTGGATGGCCTTCGTGCAATGTTGGAGCCATTCTGCTTTCAGTGAAAGCCAGGCTTTCTTTCTGCCTGGTTTGGAAATGCAGATCCTGTAGATTGAACACTTTAAGGCAGTGATGGATGACATTTGTGTGTAAGTTTGTATGCGTAGAGAAGGCTATTAAGTTAGATGTTCCAGTCATACTGCATAGAAACAGGTCTTTCAGGTCAACCATGTCTATGTTGACCAGCAAACACCAAACTACGTTAATCCCATCTACCTGCACTTGGATGATGCTATGTGGCATCAGGGGATTTGATGTACAGGAATTCTAGACACTATATAAATCCAGGATTTAAACATACTATCCGCACTCTCACACTAAGTGAGCATTGTCAGAGGTGCCAACTTGTGGATCGCCCCTGAGACCTTGTCAAATCTCCTCCAAAAGCTGTATAGGCACACAGCAATATGAAATGTATAAAAGAGGTAGGCACCAGCAATGAAGCTTTCAGACTGTTAGTCTCCACTCTGGTCAGAGCATGGTGGTAACTGTCCCACCTTAAAAAAGACAAGTGTGTGTCTGTCAAAACCTTAAATGGGCAAAAACAAACCCATCTGCGCCAGCTTTAATGAAGCAATGAACTGCAGTTGTGGAAATCCGAAACACAAACTAATAGCTGGAGAAACTTGGCAGGTCTGATAGCACCTGTGGAGAAAAAGCAGAGTTAACGTTTCTAGTCCAGTGGCCCTTCAGAATTGGTAGCAGCTAGGAAAGGCTAGTATTTACGCTGAAGACTGGGATTGGTGTGTGAAAAGGAGTGAGCAGATAGGCATAGACGAAGCCGAGAGAGAGAGCGAGAGAGAGAGAGAGAATGACAGACTAAGGAGCGGATGATAGTATCTTGGGGAGAAAGAAAAGCTGATAATAGGTACCATTAGTGGGTGAAAATGAGTTGGCTGTGCTGAAAGCAGCCCATATCATTGACGGAACCTGTGGGGTGGCGGGGGTGGGGGGGGGGAGAAAGAGTGGTGGTTGGTAAAGAATATAGAAGAAAGTGTTCAGGCTCTAAAATTATTGAACTCCATTGCTGCTTTCTGAAGGCTGCAGGGTTCCCATGCGGAAAATGAGATGCTTCCTTTCAGCTTGTGCTGAGCTTCACTGGAGCACTACAAAAGTTTGTTCGCCGGGAAATCCGGTGGTGTGTTGAAGTGGCAGGCAATTGGGATCGTTTTTTGCAAACAGAAAATAGGTGTTCCATGAAGTGGTCTCACAGTCTGCGTGACATCTTCCCCACTGTCGAGGGGACCATGTTGTGAGCAGCGTGAACGATAAACTGGATTGAGCAAAGTGCAGGAAAATCGCTGCTTCACCTGGAACTTGAATGAAACATTGTGTTCCACATGTGAAGTACTCTAGCAATGTCTGATTTTGGTAGACTTTGCACAAACAAGACCTTTTTGACATTGTCAATCATTGCATCCTGTCCTGAATTTGTTATTTATCAACTTGGATATTTATCACTGAGGAGCAAAGACCGTCCGATGTACAATCTGTATGATTGTATAGGTCATAAACTTGGGAATTCCCTTCCTTAATCCAATCCACCAATTTTTCTTTCTCTTCACCAATTAGAATCCTCTGAGGGTTGTTGAGCTGTAGTTTGTGATTTTTGAACAGTCAGGGGAGTAAGGAAGCCCCTCGTCTCCTTCAGCAAGAACCAGGATCGAACCCCATGATTTTGGTGTTCTTTTGCATTAACTGCTCCATCATCACCCACACTGTTCCAACACAATCTCCCACACTCTACCCAGCCCCATTCACTCCCCTCTATCATTCTGTTTAGATGCTCCCTAAAATGTAAAATCAGTTTGACCAAGCTGTCGTAATGTCTCCTTTAGCTCAGAGTCAATCTTTGTCAGATTACACTCCGGTGAATTGCCTGGTGAAACCTCAGACCTTGAATGTGATAGAAATGCGATTTGTTGCATAGTTCCCATGTCATAAGTGAGTTCGCCATATTATGTATGCTTTTCACAGGTATTACTTGTCTTGGAGACATTATTTTTGTGCTGTAGTGATTCTCTTATAGGTGGAAAAAAATCAAAACTGTTTCTGTTGGAAAATGAGTTCAGTATAACTTCAGTTGAATGTGAGTACCTTGTCTATCAGAAGTCTGAGACATATTAAAACTGCATCATGGATATTGAAAAGCTCTTGTAAACAATGGAGACAATATTGGAGCAAACTGAAAAAGAGACATAACGGGTAAAGGTGAGAGGAGATAGCCAAGCAGAAGAGGAAATGGGAATCGAGAAGAGTCAGAAGATCAAGTTGAAGTTGAGCAATGGACATATAAGGAAGCTGGGGAACATTAAAGATTTAGTAACAGCAGTGGCTATGCATCACTTGAGCAGAGATCATCTGTGGGCAAATTACATTGATTTCATTTTTTTAGATTTAATTTATTGTCTTGCCATACCAACATAAAATGAATGCAATATGAATCATAACACAATTGCTGGCTATTTCAACCCAGCCAGACTATGTTGGTGTATATTCCCCACACCACAGGTTTTTGGAATTCCTTGTAGCCACCTTGTTCCTTTACCCTTACACTGCACTTACCCCATTTCCTTGAACTATTCGTATAACCTTGTCTTAAATGGTCAAATGTCTCCTGCTTTAGTTACTGGAATAGTCCAATGTATGACGTATTTTATTCCCAGTACTGTATCACTTTCAGAATTAACAATTTGATTTATACAGATTGTATTCCACTTGAGAAATGCAATCCAATTTATTGCATTTGTAATTTTTTTAACAAAAGGTGCACTGCGTTTCCACAACATGTTAAAACTAAAATGCATAGCCATATGACCAAAGCTCCTTGTCTTCCACTCATCAGAATAAATGCAAGCATTGCAAGTTTCAAACAATCACGGTCTGCGCTACTGTGCTAGGAAAGGTATTTGATTGGTTGGCAAGTCACTGCCAGTGAAGTAATCATCGGGAATCAAAGCCCACCCCTAAGTCACTGGGTATTTCAAAAAAAGGTCCTGTTTATGAACATCTGTGATTTCTAACAAGTATAAGTGATCCACATTACGAACGCAACTAATTATCTTAGATTAGTTGTTATGTAGTAATTTGCCCCCTCAGAATTGTTCAGCAAGTGTTGCTCAATTTTGAAATCACACTTAATGCCTACTATGTATTTTCCTTTTGCTGCTTATTTCATGGCAATGCCTCGGCCAATTGAAGTTGACTTGTCTGCTAATCAACACTTTTCTCCTGTCATATAAATTGTTTAATCAGTTAAATTTTGGCATTCTTGCATTTGTCCTGATAAGTGCAAGACAAAGCCTCAAGACATTTGTCTGTTCAGCAATATTGAAGTTCTGTCCAAATAAGTGACTGGGTGTTATTTTAATGGAGAAAAATCAAACTCTGAACAGTGCGTCATGAATTGTACCCATATCAAACACTTGGCGAAAAGTTATGCAACATCTGATGAAGGTGAAACACTCTGAAAGCTTGTGATTAAATAAACCAGTTGGACTATAACCTGGTATTGTATGACTTCTGAGTTTGTGCACCCCAGTCCAACGCCAGCACCTCCACATCATAAACTGAGTGCAATAGCAATCAGAAACAGCCTATAGTTTGTCTGTAAAATACTTTGGAAAATGCTGAAGTTATGAATGGCACAAATAAAATCTAGGCTCTTGTTTGTAACCTCTAATATTGATGCAATGTGTTCTTTTTCTTCCCCCTCTAGGCCAGTAAATGTCATTAATAGTTATTGAGCTATCTTTCCAGTTTCAGTTAAGTAAAATAATTCAGCTTAATCAGGATTGCGATGCCACTGATACTTCACAAGCCAAGATCTCTCCAATTGCTGTATCTAACTGTAAAATCTTCAACCACATCAACAAAATATATTTTTGAATGGATTCCAGGCCAAGTTTCAAGTCCAACAGCTTTCCATAATAATTGAAAATGACTAAAATGGGAACCCTATTGCTGGATCTGTGAGAATTATGAACTTTGCCCACCAGCTTTCTTCTATTTCCCTCCTGTAATAAAGCTAGTCAACAACAAGGTTTTATTTTACAGTGATGTTTCAATCAGAATTTTTTCAGAATGCAAACTTGAGCCAGTAGGAATAGTACCTGCATAATTGGGTAAGCAGATGCTGATATAAAATCCACAGAGAAGCCATCTCCAAGAACATTAAATGGATCATCATTAGAATCTCAATTTTGCCTATGATGTTGGCAGAGTTGGAGGGTTTGAATTATAGGGAGTGGCTGAATAGGTTGGGGCTATTTTCCCTGGACCATTGGAGGCTGAGGGGTGACTTTAAAGAAGTTTATAAAATTATCAGGGCCATGGATAGGGTAAATAGACCAGGTCTTTTCCCTGGGGTACAAGAATCCAGAACTAGAGGGCTTAGGTTTAGGGTGAGAGGGGAAAGGTTTAAAAGGGGCCTAAGGGGCAACGTTTTCATGCAGAGGGTGGTATGTATATGGAGTGATCTGCCAGAGGAAGTGATGAAGGCTGCTTCAAAAACAACATTTAAAAGGCACCTGGATGGGTATATAAATAGAAAGGGTTTAGAGGGATGTGGGCCAAGTGCTGGCAAATGAGACTAGATTGATTTTAGGATATCTGGTTGGCATGAACAAGTTGGACTGAAGGGTCTGTTTCCGTGCTGTACATCTCTGACTCCATAATTGATGGTATATTAGATAAAATTACATAGTGCCATTCACAGCTTCAGGATAACCAAAAGCAATTTCTAGCAGTAGTAGTATTTTCTTGAATTGGAGTCTTTGTTGTAATGCAGGAAACACAACAGTCAATTTGTGCACTTAAAAAAGAAATTCCACAAACAGCAATATTAAAGTCTTTTTTTTAATTTGAAATGATATTGATTTGAGTTATAATTATTGGTTAGGAATTTGTTGCTAAACTCTATGAAAATGTCCCATGGTATTCTGTTCCACACCCGAGATGCAGCTGCTGTTTAAAATCCCAGTGCCTCCGACAGAATGATATGCCCTCATTAGTGCACTGGAAATGTCAGGCATAATTTTTGGGTTTCAATCTCTGGCACGGGAGCTAATCCGTGACCATCATACCCACAAATGTGCATGGAAGCAACTGATTAACACTGGCATTAGAGTGAGGATATGAACTTGTCGCACAACATAGGTTGTGTCAAACTATGTAGGTGCATTTAAGGCGAATAAAGTAAACCGGAGGAAGGAACAGGAGCAAGTATCAATAGGGTGTCATAAAGCAGATAGAAGGATAATTTGACTACCAAATAGACCTGTTGGGTCATAGAGATGTACAACGTGGAAACAGACCCTTTGGTCCAACCCATCCAGCCGACCAGATATCCCAATCCAATCTAATCCCACCTGCCAGCACCCGGCCCATATCTCTCCAAACCCTTCCTATTCATATACCCATCCAAATGCCTCTTAAATGTTGCAATTGTACCAGCCTCCACCACTTCCTCTGGCAGTTCATTCCATACATGTACCACCTTCTGCGTGGAAAAAGTTGCCCCTTAGGTCTCTTTTTTTTATATCTTTCCCCTCTCACCCTAAACCTAGTTCTGGACTCCCTGACCTCAGGGAAAAGACTTTGTCTATTTACCCTATCCATGCCCCTCATAATTTTGTAAATCTCTAAGGTCACCCTTCAGCCTCTGACGCACCAGGGAAAACAGCCCCAGCCTGTTCAGCCTCTCCCTGTAGCTCAAATCCTCCAACCCTGGCAACATGCTCGTAAATCTTTTCTGAACCTTTTTAAGTTTCACAACATCCTTCCAAAAGGAAGGAGACCAGAATTGCACGTAATATTCCAACAGTGGCCTAACCAATGACCTGTACAGCCGCAACATGACCTCCAATTCCTGTACTCAATACTCTGACCAATAAACAAAAGCATACTAAAGTGAATGACAATAAGTCATGTACTGTTCATTGCATTGTGCATACCTTGTTTAGGAACAGCTTTAGGAAAGCATCAGGGAGCAACCTTCTATTATTTCGGGATGTGGGAATAGAGTCGGAACCACCAGCTAAACAATGATTACCGCAGGCATTGAACCTTGCAGCCAGCCATTTGTTCGTGGATTCAAAACAGGAAAGACAGACTTATCAAATGATTTTACCAATTGATGAAATATTGTACAGTGTTTATACCACAAAGTTCTGAGACTCACTTTTGTCACACCTTGATCAGACTAAATCAAAGCAGCCACCAATTAGACTTGTAAAGTAAAAGGATCAAAACCCAGCCCATATTCTATAACTGAGTGAGAATGTTTGCTTGTCCTCTTGTACAACCGCAGTGCTAACAAGGGAGACTTAATTTTCGTAACAATGGGAAACTCTTAACAAAAAAGGATTTTCTGGACTCTAGCCAGGAAATGCTGGAGAAATGCAAACGCTCACACAGCACCTAAGGTCGGAGCAATGCAGATAACATTTCAAAGTTGATGACCTTCCGTTAAAATGTGGATTTTCTGTTCTATTGTGGACACCAGAAAGATGTCACTCAATCGTGAAGCTAATGAAGCTGAGTGAAGAGTCATTAAATTGGGAGTTGCATACTTCCCATACATCTGATCAGGTGAAATGATGAATTCTGCTAGTATAGAGTACAATCACTTGGCTTAGTGTCCAATCTTTTTTTAAAAAAAATCCCAAGGGACTTTATCTAGGTGGCCAGCTAGTGGAAGCATATTTTTATGAAGTCACCATGAATCACTTCAATTAAATGGAAGCTGCTGATATTCAGGGCAAAACCCAAGTGAAATTTTCCCTGATCATTGTTTTAACAGGATCATTGTCTCATGCTGTCCCAGAATGTGTTAGACTACTGGAGGATAACTTCCTAAGAATCTGGAGCCTTCCAAAATCTGTTGACTGTCTACATGATTAGATCCAAACCCGTCAATGCAGAATCTTGGCACTTTTTTGGGAAAAACAAGTTTCCATTTTGAAACCTGTATTAGACCCTGCACCGGATTTTTGACATCTATTCATAGTCCTGCCTCTTTAAATTTATCTGGAAAGCAGATCACCGAATGGATTTGAGCACGTGCCAGAAACCATTCTACAGGACCTGATTCTAGTTAATTATTCTTATAGCTTTACTTTATTCCTTTCCGCAAATGCAAGTTTCTTTCAATGGGCAGGCTCTCTTCTGCAGTCAAATGGATAAATAATGAAGAAACAGTGGCCTTTTGTCAGAATACTCTGGATTTGGCCACTTTTCAGAACGGCTGGCAGTTTAACACTTGGCTGAGGGAGCATTGGAGGAATGGTAATGAAACACTCGGTGTATGTAATGCACCTTGTAATTGATTTTTTTTATTAGCAAGATGAGATTGTGCATTCAACGATATTCTGATAGAAGGTCACAAACTTTAAAGACATTATCTGGGGAGGATCACCGATGCATTTTGCCCAATGTCTACAAAGATGAGAAAACCTAACAAGATTACAGTGCCATGTAATCCCTACTTTATTAGATTAGATTCCCTACAGTGTGGAAACAGGCCCTTCGGCCCAACAAGTCCACACCGACCCTCCGGAGAGCAACCCACCCAGACCCATTTCCCTCTGACTAATGCACTAACACTGTGGGCAATTTAGCATGGCCAATTCACCTGCACATCCTTGGATTGTGGGAGGAAACCAGAGCACCCAGAAGAAACCCACACAGACACTGGGAGAATGTGCAAACTCCACACAGACAGTTGCCCGAGGCTGGAATCGAAACTGGGACCCTGGTGCTGTGAGGCAGCAGCACTAACCACTGAGCCACCGTGCCGTCAATTATCAGTCTGATGCTCTGCACTCATGAAGCAAATTGTCAATGCAAAACACTAGTCATGCTGAATGCTTCACAAATTCTCATCAACTACGACAGTTTAATTCGATTTGATTAACTCAGCAGAACTTGGACAACTGAACTAAACTTTCCAGAAGTTGGAGATGGTCATCTCAAGCAGACTTATTCACAGGGAAAGGAATGTCCAATTCGATGGAATTCACTTATGAAATGGATATCCTTGCATCTATGAATCTATAGAAAACCTGCAAATATTATGAAGGCATTCCTTGCTTACTTACCACTCAATCTAACAGCCTTCAAGTAAATAGAAAGTTGCATCCAGCTTGTATGTCTTAATTGCTGAACAGCTCTCTGGTTCTGTCAGACAAGAAAACGCAATTTTCCTGAAGGAGAGAAGAAATATTTGATCCTTGTGCCAAGATGTTAGGCTGCAGAAAATGGCAGGATTGATGTTTCATATAAGGTGCTATTCTTTCAGTATTTAATGTTAAGGAAACATTGGGAAAATCTATAAGTAGAATATGTTTTCAACCAATGTTCCTTTTAGTGAAATAAGTCAACAAAGAATGGTTATTGGTCAGCCATGATTTCACTGATAGGAACAGGTTTCCAAAGCTATTGCAGTTAATGTGAGCTCTAAAAGGAATTAACAATAAAAGCTAATCTTAAACCTGCTTTCATTAGAATGTTGGCAATAAAGCAAACGTGAGCAATCATCTGATTTCATTTTGCCAAACAATGTTTTTGTATTTGGCTGCATAAACAGTGGTTTTATTGGTTCCTGTTAAAGATGTTATCAATCATTCTCTAATCAATGTGCTGCTTGAGATGAGTATTTAGAGACATAGTCATAGAGATGTACAGCACGGAACTAGACCTTCGGTCTAACTCTTCCATGCCGACCAGATATCCCAACCGAACCTAGTCCCACCTGCCAGTACCTGGCCCATATCCCTCCAAACCCTTCCTATTCATATAGCCATTCAGATGCCTTTTAAATGTTGCAATTGTGCTAGCCTCCACCACTTCCTCTGGCAGCACAAACCACCCTCTGCATGAAATAGTTGCCCCTTGAGTCTCTTTTATATCTTTCCCCTCTCACCCTAAACCTATCCCCACTAGTTCTGGACTCCCTCACCCCAGGGAAAATACTTTGTCTATTTATCCTATCCATGCCCTTCATGATTTTTGTAAATCTCTATAAGGTCACTCATCAGCCTCCACGCTCCAGGGAAAACAGCGCTAGCCTATTCAACTTCTCCCCATAGCTCCAACCCTGGCAACATCCTTGTAAGTCCTTTCTGAACCCTTTCAAGTTCCACAATATCTTTTCCGATAGGAAGGAGACCAGAATTGCACACAATATTCCAATAGTGGGCTAACCAATGTCCTGTACAGCCGCAATATGACCTCCCAACTCCTGTGCTCAATCCTCTGACCAATAAAAGAAAGCATACTAAACTTTTAATAAAATATGCAAAAACTGAAGAATAAGCTGTGTAAATAATTGTTCTTTCAATCTTGCGTCCATCAGTATATTCTTCAAGGTGAGTGCCAAACAATTTATTGTTGGAATTTTGTTCCGTGAGATTGATTTTTCATTGGGATTTCATGCATTATCTACATCAAATAATGGATATGTACAGAAGTATAACTTTAATTTTTGTGTTAACTTGTTTATTTACACTTTGGTGGGAGGAGGAAATTCTCAACTTGAGATAACTAACATAGTCATTTGCTTGCTTGGTCTTTTTATAAAATGCTGAACATTGATGTTGGAATCTAAAATAACAGCAAAAAAAAATCCCTGAGAATCTTGATAAAGATCATTTGAGTAGAAGGCTTCATTTTTGCCTTTATAGATTATTTTCTAATTTGTTCAGTTCTATGTTTCTATGCCAATCAAAAGTATTTAGTAATGAGGTGACAGCAACATGGTGGCTCAGTGGTTTACACTGCTGCCTCTCAGCACCAGGGTGCCAGGTTCGATTTCAGCCTTGCGTGACTGTCTGTGTGGAGTTTGCACCTTCTCTCTGTGTCTGCGTGCTTTTCGTCTGGGTGCTCCGGGTTCCTTTCACAATCCAAAGATGTGCAGGTTAGGTGAATTGGACGTGCCAAATTTCCCATAGTGTTAGGTGCATTAGTCAGAGGGAAATGGGTCTGGGTGGGTTACTATTCAGAGGGTCGGTGTTGGCTTGTTGGGCCAAAGGGCCTGTTTCCACACTGTACGGAATCTAATCTAATCTAATCTAATCTTGAAGCATTATATTTGGTTATCATACCAAGGGGCTACTAAGAATTGGTTAGCAGTGCCAAGTTGATGGGGCATGGGAACCCTGTGTATAAGTAGATATCCTAGATAACTCATCACATTGTATAGATTTTATTAAGTTTCAGTAATTTACAGAGAATTGCAAAACTGGTTAGTGCAAGCCTTGGAATATTGTGTGAACAATCTCCCGATTTCAAGGAATTGTTGCATTGAAGTTTCCTTCTCCGTCGCAACACCTCAACCAGTCAGTAGACTTACCAACTAATCTACACTACTTGCTGCTATGGCACAACAGAACTCTTTCATTTGTCCTGATGAATGCAAGATGAAAAGCTTCAGAAATCTGTCTCTTCAGCAGTATTGAGATTGAATTCCTTTCCTCATATTGTGATGGTTTCTCAAGGAAAGGGAAATGTTTTTTTATTCTGAAATACTGCAGTAAGCATAAATATCTGCCCTTTCTCTAATATATAACCTTTCAGAACAAATTATGATCCATAATTCATTGAGACATTGAGCTTTTATTGTATAAAGAAATTTAATATATGTTAAAAGTATTGATTTAAGAGCCTCAGTACTATGTTGGGGAAAAGCGTCCGTTGAATATTCTGTTTCTGAGAACAAGGTCAAGTTATGAGATAACCATATTCTATAAGGGTAAAACCTTCAGGTTTTAGGTTTATTTAATTGGATGCTATTATTTGATCAAAAGTGCAAACTCTTCTGGAGAAGGATAGTTAATTTTCAAGACAATTAACTATATTGCAATCAGTAAATAGTTAAATGAAATTAATGTTGTTGTTATCTTTGTAGAATAACTCTTTTAATTATTTATTCAGCAGTACAATTAATGAATGAAATTCTGAACTTCCAAAAGATCTCCACAAAAAGTTACTTCCTTTAGCTAAAAGTTGGCATTTATGGTTAACATTTTGAGCATTTGAAGCAATATAATAATGTGAATATTTTGCATTTTTAAGTGTTTTTGATTGAGTGGTGGATCTGAATGGGATGAGGTTTGGTATACTGGAATTCCATGCATGGTTAGAGTCCTACTTGGATCAAGAGTGTGGTGCTGAAAAAACAGCAGGTCAGGCAGCACCCAAGAAGCAGGAAAATCTACGTTTCGGGCAAAAGGATTCCTGATGAAGGGCTTTTGCCTGAAACGTAGATTTTCCTGCTCCTCGGATGCTGCCTGACCTGCTGTGTTTTTCCAGCACCACACTCTCGACTCTAATCTCCCAGCATTTGCAGTCCTCACTTTTTCTCCTATTTGGATCTCTGTCAATTGTAAGCTATACTCATTGCAATTAGTCCCTGAACAGTTTAGAAGTATGACAAAATAGCACTGGAAGATGCATTAACATATCTTTCATGCTTCTTTTCCTTTCTAATTGTTGTGTGTCCACACACTGGAGAGCAATCAATTTTCATTAGTTAAAGAAAGAGAAATTGAAAGGTTAACTGGAATCAGTACAGAACAAGGACACCCAAATGAACACATCTCAGTCCTCATAAAAATTCGGATTGGCTTATATTTATTAGTGACAACTGTCCGCCAGTTTTGGTTGATTACAATCATACCATTACAAAGGGGCTAGGTGCAGTGGTAGCATTCCTGCCTTTAAGCTCAGTGCCCCAGGTTCAGGTCCCACCCGCTCCAGAAATGGGTAATAACGTCTGAGTAGGTTGACTGAAAAATGTATCTAGGTGCACAAAGAAGGAATGACGAGTGGGCATTCTCCTAGAGGGGAAGAGAGTGCGATACTTTTAAAGGGGCAAAAGTAAGAGGTCATTTTAAAACCGAGTTGAGTCTGGTGCTGGAAAAGCACAGCCGGTCAGCAGCATCAGAGGAGCAGGACAGTCGATGTTTCAAGCATATGCTCTTCATCTGAAAATTCCTGATGAGGAGCTTATGCTCAAAACATCGAGCCTCCTGTTCCTCAGATGCTGCCTGACCGGCTGTGCTTTTCCAGCACCACACTCTTTGAGTCTGATCCCCAGCAGCTGCAGTCCTCACTTTCTCCAAAGCAATTTAAAACACAAACACATCAATCTTGCCATTATGTATACTTTGTAAGCTTGAATGAGGATGTGGAGTACGTTTCCTCATTTCAGTTGTTACAGCTGAACTCTGTCGGATGCCTTTGGCTGCCGGTGGAAAAGTGAATGCTGAATGAATTTGCCTTTGCCCTCAAAAATGAAGTGAACGCCACCTCCAAATGTGGCCTTCCTGCCTGGTGCCCGGAATGTAAACACACAAGTGGTTTTGTGCCTTTGAATGATCCCAGCTTCAGCACACTGTGCTGCACGTGGTGTTGCCCCACTGACGGAAAAAGATTGTTGGCAACTTTGATTTCCTTTTGGTAAAGAATAGCTGTGCTTTGCCAAGGCAGGTACATTAGAATGGAACGTCTATTCCCATTCAAGATCTGCATTTGCCTGGAAGGAGAATGAGATTCTTGTTCCAAATTGTAGTGAATGATCCTATTAACAAATGGCAAAATTTCCATATATTCAAACTGACTGTTTGCACTCCTTGCTCAGATCATGCATTATTAATTTTCTACCACATGTTAATTCGGCCATAAATTCCCTTGCCTTATGATTGCATTTGATTTTTGTTATGAAATTTTTGAAATTTATTACATGGCTTCTGAGGAAGAATGAAATAGTACAAGAAATAACAGCAACTAAACTTCCACCTAATAGGAACCAAAGGCACCAAGTGTGAAGAAGTAAGCCCATTCCAGTTCAGTTTGAAGGTATTAATTTTATTTGCAATTACCATTTGGGTTCTGGTTGCGTGGTTTGTAACACTTCCAGAGTGAAGTGCAAGTGAATGGTAGGTTCACATTCAGTACATGCTTCTGAGTTCAACCTCCACTGGATAGCAGCGTGAAGATAGCTACAAGAGGATCCACACTTCGCAGAATCAACAGCGATGATGCAGTGCAGAATGAGGCCATCCGGCCCATTGTATATGCAGTAGCTCATTAAATGCACATCAGTACCTATTACTAATCCCCTGCTGTTTTCCCCCCATATCCTTGCACGTTATTTTGTCCAGATAATCATCCAGTGCTATCTTGTAGAAATGGTTTAAAAGTGATCAAATGAGTCAGTGGGCTGGGAAAATGGCAGATGGAGGTCAATCTGGATAAATGCGAGCTTTTGTATTTTGGTACGACAAGCGAGGGTAGAGCTTATACAAATAATGCTAAGGCCTTGGGTAGTGTTGTAGAATAGAGGGACCTAGGGGTGCAGGTACATAATTCTTTAAAATTTGCATCATATATCGACAGAATGGTTAAAAAGGCATTTGGCACACTTACCTTCATTACTCAGTCCTGGAAGTTGGGACGTTATGTTGAGGTTGTACAGGACATTGGTGAGGCCTCTTCTGGAATACTGTGTCCAATTCTGGTCATCCAGTTATAGGAAGGATATTATCAAGCTGGAGAGGGTTCAGAAGAGATTTACCAGGATGTTGCCAGGTATGGCAGGTTTGAGTTATAAAGAAAGGCTGGGAATTTTTTCACCGGAGCATAGGAGGTTGAGATGCAAGCTGATAGAAGTCTATGAAATAATGAAAGGTAGAGATAGGGATGATGGTAGTTGTCTTTTCCCTAAGATGGGGAATTTCAAGACAAGGGGTTACATTTTAAGGTGAGAGGAGAGAGATTTACAAAAGACATGAGGGATAAATGTTTTGCACAGAGGGTGGTTCCCGTCTAGAATGAACTTCCTGAGGAAGTGGTAGATGTAGGGCGGGGCGGGGGGGGGGGGTGGGGGGGGTGTTGGAACAGGTTTGTGGGCGGCACGGTGGCACAGTGGTTAGCACTGCTGCCTCACAGTGCCAGAGACCCAGGTTCAATTCCCGACTCAGGCGACTGACTGTGTGGAGTTTGCATGTTCTCCCTGTGTCTGCGTGGGTTTCCTCTGGGTGCTCCGGTTTCCTCCCACAGTCCAAAGATGTGCAAGTCAGGTGAATTGGCCATGCTAAATTGCCCGTAGTGTTAGGTCAGGGGTAAATGTAGGGGTATGGGTGGGTTACGCTTCGGCGGGTCGGTGTGGACTTGTTGGGCCGCAGGGCCTGTTTCCACACTGTAATGTAATGTAATCTAAAAAGGTTCATAGCAAGCCTGTGGTCCCTTAAGGCAAGCTACAATGTCACCGAGAAGTTTAAGGAATTCATGGATATGGGACAGATACGTGGTGCTAAACCTCCGTACCGGAGACATTCCCAACATTGAGCATAACACCCCTAAGTGTAACATGACTCTACTCAGTGCCCTCCCTCAGGAGGGCTGCCTCTCAATCAGTGTTAACTACAGAGAGACTTGTTTTCATCTTTGTGTCATCTCCCAGCTGTGCCTCACAATTACTGTCTCATCATCATCGTCATTGTCATCGTCGTCGTCGTCGTCACTACTCTGCCCCTTTGGTGCCATCCTCACCCTATTCTAGCCCTATCCTGCCTCTCTCTGCATCAGGAACAAGTCCTCACCGATGGGATATTCCACAACCGGTCAGCATGACAAATCCCTGTTCTGCTTACAGGACACCTCTGAACTTCGATGCTGGCAGCTATCACAATGCTGCAGGAGGGATACTGTGATGTCTGGGAAATGCACTCCGCTTACGGACTGAACTAGGCTGCATCTTGGCTGTTCACTTGCTGTCTCAGCACTCTATCACCGAGAGCCTCCCTCAATGCTCATAGCATCTCTGCTTTCCCTTGCCTTTTCGCATTTTGCTCCCTTAAGAGACAACTTGCTGTCAGTGAGAATCTCCCCTCGATGTCCAGAACCAGTTAAAAGATGGAGTAAGATATTCTTGAAATCAGGATAGGTCTCATTGGACTACTTGTGCAGTTCTACCACATTTTTTGCGGTAATCCGTGCTATTCAAGCCCCTATACAATTCTGCTTTTCTCTTGCTATTCATGGAAGCATAGAAATTAGGAGCAGGGGAGGGCCATTCAGCCCTTCAAACCTGCTAGGACACTCTCCATATGATCATGGCTGATCATCCAACTCCGTACCCTGTTCCCACTTTCTCCCCATACCCTTTCAGTCCGAAGAACCAAATCCAACTCCTTGAAAGCATTCATTATTTTGGCCTTACCCACTTTCTGTGGCAGAGAATTCCACAGGCTCACCACTCTTTGGGTGAAGAAATTTCTCCTGCCCCAGTCCTAAATGGCTGACCTTTTAAACTGTGACTCCTGATTGCGGACTCTCTGGTCATCAGCAATGTTCTCCTTCCACTTACCATCCAGTCCTGTCAGAATTTTCTAGGTTTCTATGAGAGCACCCCTCATTCTTCTAAACTGCAGTGAATATAGTTCAAACTGATCCAGCCTGTCGTTGTGCATCAGTCCTGCCTTCCAAGGAACCAGTCTGATAAATACATGATGCACTTTCTTGATGGCCAGAACACCATTCCTCAGAAAAGAGGACCAAAACTGCCATTGATACACCCAATGTGGCCCTGTATAATTGCAGCAAGATATCTCTTCTCCTTTACTCAAATTGTTTTGCCATGGAGGCCAACATGCCATTTGTCTTCTTTCTGACTAGAGAATGAATCGAGTTGGTAGGTCAGTTCACTTGTCTTTATTTGTTCTGACAGAATAAGTATTTGATCTTTCTTTTTCTATATGAGCAAATGGCATCTTTCCCCCTCTGTTTGAATGTTTCTTTATCAAGGAAGACTTCTTCAAGTCCCAGCTAACAAAATAAATAGTGCGGGAGCAAATAGTTTGCATGAACCTTTGCAGTAGTTGTGCAACAAAGTTGTTTGGAAATAGCACAAACCCTAAAATGACTCTGTCCATAATTAGACACAGCCCAGACTGAGCAATAGACATCCTTGCATGAAGAGAGTGAGAGAGAGATGGTGGTTGTAGCTAAAAGGGAACCACTCTGCATCAAACATGGCTGATCTCTTCCACTCTTGTAGCCTGCCATGGGCATGTTGGAAAGATTAAGCAGGTTGATCGCCAACTCTGTTTGGCCACAACATGAATACTATTTGTGTGGCTAATTAGTCCCAAAGTGGGGCTTGAACCTAGAGGCTCTGGTTCAGAGGCAGCCCTTTGAGCCACAAGACCGCCGCCCCCCTACAACCCACCCTCCCATCCTGGCACTTCCCCCTGCCACCGCAGGAACTGTAAAACCTGCGCCCACACCTCCTCCCTCACCTCTATCCAGGACCCTAAAGGAGCCTTCCACATCCATCAAACTTTTACTTGCACATCCTCTAATATCATATATTGTATCCATTGCTCCCGCTGTGGTCTCCTCTACATTGGGCAGAGCGCTTTAGGGAACATCTCCGGGACACCCGCACCAATCAACCACACCGCCCCGTGGCCCAACATTTCAACTCTCCCTCCCACACTGCCGAGGACATAGAGGTCCTGGGCCTCCTTCACCGCCGTTCCATCACCACCAGACGCCTGGAGGAAGAACGCCTCATCTTCCGCCTCGGAACTCTTCAACGCCAGGGCATCAATGTGGACTGCAATAGTTTCCTCATTTCCCTTTCCCCACCTCACCCTAGTTCTAAACTTCCAGCTCAGCACTGTCCCCATGACTTGTCCGGACTTGTCCTACCTGCCTGTCTCCTTTTCCACCTATCCACTCCACCCTCTCCTCCCTGACCTATCACCTTCATCCCCTCTCCCACTCACCCATTGTACTCTATGCTACTTTCTCCCCACCCCCACCCTCCTCTAGCTTATCTCTCCAGGCTTCAGGCTCACTGCCTTTATCCCTGATGAAGGGCTTTTGCCCGAAACGTCAATTTCGAAGCTACTTGGATGCTGCCTGAACTGCTGTGCTCTTCCAGCACCACTAATCCAGCACCTGCATAAAGTGACACCCAAGTAGAATACTGCATCAGCAAGTTTCGCCAAGAGAAAGCTGTATAGTTTCAAAATTCTGAATGAATCCTCAAGTTTTTCTTTCTCCATTCTTTATGGAGAGATTATCAACTGTATTAAAGGATCCATAATGGATGACTGCTACTTATGATGCTGTAATTGCAAGCAAATGATTGATAACTTTGACATACATTGCAAAATCTGGCAATATGTCACCAGAGAATACTGATAAATGTTGACGCTCCTAGTTGCTGTTGTAGAAGAAATCTATCCTTCAAAATGGTAACTGTTTTTCTGTAAGGGAGTGATTGTTCAAGTGCATTGCTTCCCATATTTTAAAATCATATTTCAAATCTCTATTGTTAATATTAGCTGTACTATTTATAAATAGGATCAGCATGATTCTGTATTTGGAAATAAATAGATAAGTCTGTACTTTTGTACAATGACAAAAATACTTCTGGCCTAAGCCCAGAATCAATATTTATTATTTTAAAGGTCTGATCCGCTTGTACAAAATGCAGGATAAAATCAGAAACTGTAAATATAGTGTAAACAGAGCCTGCATCTTGCTGCAGTTCTCATGGCTTTAAACCAGATTAGCTATCTATCTAAATAATCTGCAGCCTGGCATTTTACTTAATGTTGGTACTTCATGGTCTGTTCAGTTACGTAGGTGAGGAAGTTCCATATATGGCAGTATTTTTTTTAAAATCCTGCATTTGGGATGTTTATCCAAAATTTTTTTAATGTACTTTTTAAGTATGTAACAACTCAAGGGCTATGAGCATATTAAAACATTGAATCTTGTGGGGTAAGAGGGATAAATGAATGAAAAGTTCTCAGTTTTGCTGATTTAATACTATTCAATTTGAGACAACATCAGAGACTGCACCAAAAATATACTGTGTACTAAAACCTACCTAGACATAACTATTAATCATTATCACTAAATTGTTGCAAGCTGGGTAATTCTGGTACTGGCACAGATTCATTTGGTTTCTCCTAACGTAATTGTTGTAAATATTAAAATGTTCAATGCCTGTATTTGACCGAACTAAACCAAGACTATTTTTAAAAGTACTACACACCTACCAAAAATGGCCATCAAAATTTAGTCATCCAGGCCCATGCTGCACTTTTTTTTTCTCTTTCTTCTGCATCAGTCCCCCAACTTTGGATGAAAGCTTTTGGCAGTTGTAACCAACAGTGGAATTAATTATGAGTCGAACTGCAAATCCCATGTGATCCTTATGCCTGACTTATTTTATGACATGTTGATCAAATTGAATGGGAAAAGCTTTCTTATTGAAGTATCTTTTGTAGTTGAGAGTAGGAAAAGAATAGCCGTTCCATTTTAATGTCAGGACAATTCCCCAGTGTTATGGACCAGACCAAATCTCCTCAAAATATATTAAGAAGATAGTGTAGATCCTAATTTTTTCTTTTTATTTTAGGGTAACTATAAGGCGTTGTGTTTCAGAAGCAATTCAATTAATCAAACTACCAGGCTTGAAATAACACTTTATTCATGCACCTTAATTAAAGTACAGAGAAATTAAACTAAAAGAATTGGCTATATAATACGACTATTACTATTTAACTGTTCCAATATAGTAACATTCCTTAAACCTGCCCTTGGCAAAGGCAAATTCAGTAAAATAGATTGTCTCGCATGCAATTCTAGCAGCCCAGGAGGAAAAACATTGAGAGCGCGAGAGAGAACAACAAATAGAAAAAGCATTCTGGGGGAGGCTGTTTCTATTCTTCCAATTCAAAAAAAAGCCTCCCAAGTTGTTTATTTTATTAGATTCAAACAGACAGGTCATTACTTCTGCCTTAAAACCTCTCTTCAAAAAAAGCTTTTAAAAAAACACACAGGGAGTTGCACTGCACCATCCTTGGGCAGTTTTGTAAAGAACATTCTGCTTTACACAAAAAGAAGTCAGTATTATTTTTAACTTTCATATTCAGTAGCTGTGTGAAAATAATCAAAGCAATACTTCACCAAATGTAGCACCAAGCAGCTGGAGCAAAATTAATGCAGACAGGAATTGGGGCAACTCGTCACTAGCTGGAGTCATGCCCAGCACAAATGAAATGGGTTGATCTCACAACATTAAATATTTCAGACCCTGGTTATCAAAGGAGTTCCTGCGGGTGGTTCCATAGGCTCAAACCTCTAGTTGCTTCATCAATAAAATTCTTTTTGTCATAAGATCAGAAGTGGGGATGTTGCCGCTACATGCACAGTGCTTAATACATTCACAACTCCTCCAGTACTGGTCCAGTCTACAATCTATGCAGAAATACCTGGACAAATTTCAATCTTGGGCTATTTAGTGATGAGTAACATCATGGCACACCAGTTAGATAATGACCATCTCCAACAAACAAGAATCCAGCTGTCCCCCATTGATCTTCAATGACATTACAGTCACTGAATTCCCCCACTATCAACATTCTGAGCTGAACTCTCCACATAAACACTGTTGCTACCAAAGTGAGTCAGAGATTCTGAACTCTGGCAAGTAACTCACCTTCTCTAAAACCTGTCCAGAGTAGGCAAAGCCCAAAATCATGAGTGCAATAGAATACTCTCCACTTCCTTGGATGAGTGTGACTCCAATAAACTTTCAGAAATTTGATGTCATGCAGGAAAATGATGAGCACCCATCCATCAACTTCAGCGTTCATTTCTTCCACTAGCAATCCGCAGTGGCAGCAGTGTGCACCAGGTCGGAGGTGCACTGCAATAACCAACCAAGGCTACTTTTTGTGGAACCTTCCAGACCTATAATCTCCTCCATTTAGAAACACAAGGGCCACAGACATGTAGAATGCCACCACTTTGCAGTTCCTCTCCATGTCATAAGCCAACCTGATTTGGGTCTACATCCAAATTCTGTCACTCCTCAATCAAAGTCTTGGAACTTCCCCTCTTTTAGCATTGGGCGCAAACCTTCAACACGTGGACTGCCATATGCTTGGGTCAAGCTTGGCACCACCTACTGAAAGGGAAAAAGGGATGGGAAATAGATACTAGCCTAACCAATGATGCTCACATCCCAAGAATGTATAAAAAGAATCTTGACAGATGTGCAATAAAGAGAAACTCTTTCCACTGGTTGGTGAAGTTAAAAAATCTGCATTTAACTTTCTCTCACAGCCCCAAAGAGTATGTTTTGAAAACATTTCTTCACGCAACGTCATTATAATGAAGAATACGTTAGCAGAAACATTGATTGAAATCAAGCACTTAATTTTCTTATCTAGTTTTTCCAATAGACAATAGACAATAGATGCAGGAGAAGGCCATTCAGCCCTTCGAGCCTGCACCGCCATTTAATATGATCATGGCTGATCATTCCCAATCAGTATCCTGTTCCAGCCTTATCTCCATAACCCTTGACTCCACTATCTTTAAGAGCTCTATCCAATTCTTTCTTAAATGAATCCAGAGACTGGGCCTCCACTGCCCTCTGGGGCAGAGCATTCCACACAGCCACCACTCTCTGGGTGAAGACGTTTCTCCTCATCTCTGTCCTAAATGGTCTACCCAGTAATTTTAAGTTGTGTCCTCTGGTTCGGCACTCCCCCATCAGCGGAAATATGTTTCCTCCTGCCAGAGTGTCCAATCCTTTCATAATCCTATACGTTTCAATCAGATCCCCTCTCAGTCTTCTAAACTCAAGGGTATACAAGCCCAGTCGCTTCAGTCTTTCCGTGTAAGGCAATCCTGCCATTCCAGGAATTGACCTCGTGAACCTACGCTGCACTCCCTCAATAGCCAGAATGTCTTTCCTCAAATTTGGAGACCAGAACTGTACACAGTACTCCAGGTGTGGTCTCACCAGGGCCCTGTACAGCTGCAGAAGCACTTCTCTGCTTCTATACTCAATTCCTCTTGTTATGAAGGCCAGCATGCTATTAGCCTTCTTCACGACCTGCTGTACCTGCATGCTTGCCTTCATTGACTGGTGGACAAGAACACCCAGATCTCTCTGAACAGCCCCTTTACCTAATTTGATACCATTGAGGTAGTAATCTGCCTTCCTGTTCTTGCCACCAAAGTGGATAACCAGACATTTATCCACATTAAACTGCATCTGCCATGCATCTGCCCACTCACCTAACTTGTCCAGGTCACCCTGTAATCTCCTAACATCCTCATCACATTTCACCCTACCACCCAGCTTTGTATCATCAGCAAATTTGCTAATGTTATTGCTGATACCATCTTCTATATCATTTACATATATTGTAAAAAGCTGCGGTCCCAGCACGGATCCCTGCGGTACCCCACTGGTCACTGCCTGCCATTTCGAAATGGAGCCGTTAATCACTACCCTTTGTTTCCTATTAGCCAACCAATTCTCTATCCAATCTAGTACTTTGCCCCCAATACCGTGCGCCCTAATTTTACTTACTAACCTCTTGTGTGGGACTTTATCAAAAGTTTTCTGAAAGTCCAGGTACACTACATCCACTGGATCTCCCTCGTCTATCTTCCGAGTTACATCCTCAAAAAATTCAAGAAGATTAGTCAAGCATGATTTCCCCTTCATAAATCCATGCTGACTCTGTCCTATCCTGTTACTATTATCCAGATGTGCCGTAATTTCATCCTTTATAATAGACTCCAGCATCTTTCCCACCACTGAGGTCAGACTAACTGGTCTATAATTTCCTGCTTTCTCCCGCCCACCCTTCTTAAAAAGTGGCACAACATTAGCCGCCCTCCAATCCTCAGGAACCGACCCCGATTCTATTGAACTCTGGAAAATAATCACCAGCGCATCCACGATTTCCCGAGCCACCTCCTTCAGTACCCTGGGATGCAGGCCATCAGGTCCCGGAGACTTATCAACCTTCAGACCTAACAGTCTCTCCAACACCAAATCCTGGCAAATATAAATTCCCTTCAGTTCAGGTCCTTCAGCCACTGTTACCTCAGGGAGATTGCTTGTGTCTTCCCCAGTGAACACAGATCTGAAGTACCCATTTAATTCCTCTGCCATTTCTTTGTTCCCAGTAATATATTCCCCTGTTTCTGACTTCAAGGGCCCAATTTTTGTCCTAACCATTTTTTTGCCTTGGACATACCTAAAAAAGCTTTTACTATCCTCCTTTATATTCTTGGCCAGTTTACCTTCGTACCTCATTTTTTTCTCTGCGTATTTCCTTCTTACTAATCCTCTGTTGTTCTTTAAAAGCTTCCCAGTCCTCAGTTTTCCCACTTATCTTCGCTAAGTTATACTTTTTCCTCTTTTAACTTTATATGTTTCTTTACTTCTCTCGTCAGCCACGGTCGCCCATGTCTCCTCCTGGGATCTTTCTTCCTTTTAGGAATGAACTGATCCTGCAACTTCTGCATTATACACAGAAATATCCGCCATTGTTCCTCCACGGTCTTCCCTGTTAAGGTATTGCACCATTGAACTTTGGCCAGTTGCTCCAATAGTTTTTCCAATACATTTAAAGGGGAATATAATAAAGTGAATATGCATAGAGGGTGGTAGGTGTCTAGAATGCGTAGCTAGCAGAGGTAGTAGAGGCGGGCACAGTAGATTCATTTAAGGTGCATCTGGACAGATGCATGAGTAGGTGGGGAGCAGAGGGAGCAGAGCTTAGGAATTGGGTGATAGGTCTAGACTGTGGATTTGGATTGGCTCAGGCTTGGAGGACCGAAGGGCCTGTTCCTGGGCTGTAAACTTTCTTTAAATATTTAAATATTTAAAGAACAAAGTCATAGAATCATACACCACAGAAACAAATACTTTGACTTATCCATGCTGACCAGGTTTCCTGATCCAAACTAGTCCCATTTGCCTGTGTTTGGTCCATATCCTATACCTTTCCAAATCATGTACCTGTCCAAATGACTTTTAAATGTTGTAACTGTACCCACCTCTTCCATTTCCTCTGGCAGTTCATTCCATAAAAGTACCACCCTCTCTGGTAAAAGTTGCCCTTCAGTCCCTTTTAAATCTTTCCCTTCTCATACTAACCCAGTCCCCTACCATAGGGAAAAGGCGTTTGCCATTCACTCTATGCCCCTCATGATTTTAGAAACCTCTATAAGTTCAACACTCAACATCCTATGCTGCAGTGCAGAAGGCCCTAGCTTATCCAGCCTCTCCATTTCTTTCAGTTCCATCAAATGTAGCCTTGATTCGTTACTGCAGTGCACTTTGTATATGTCTTTGTGGATTGGTGGTTGAGGCAATAAACACTGCAGTTGATGTGGTGCCAATAAAGTGGCCTGATCTGACCTGGATGGTGCAGAGCTTCTTGAATGTGGTTGATGCAGCAATCTATGCTTTTATATGATGGACAGGCTTTGACGAGGCAGAAGGTAAGTTACTCACTGTAGGATTCCTAACCTCTGACCCCCTTTATAGCCACATTATTCCCCTGAGACAAAACTTCAGTATTTGAAAGAATTTGCTCGCATTAAACCCAGGAAGTTAAATTTGTGGAACAATTTATTTCCAATTCTTGAGCAACCAGATTTTCATACTTCCAGGTCAAGTACTGTGATCCTCCCTCGTGCATGATTTTCTGAAAATCATTGGATAGTTACACTACAGAAGTAGGCCATTCAGTCTATTGACTCTGTGCCAGCTCTTCGCAAAAGCGTGTTAGCTTGTTCTACTCACTGACTCTTTCCCTCAGATGCTTGTCCAATTCTCCTTTGAAAGCCATGATTGTGCCTCACCACATTCTGGGGCAGCATATTCCAGATCCTAACCACTTGGTACATTTCAAAAAACTTGTATATAGCTTTTAACTCTTTTGCCAACAAATCTACATCTATGCCATCTGAATCTCAACCTTGCTGCAAATGGAAACAGCTTCCCTCTCTCTACTGTGTGTAGACCCGTCTTGGTCTTAACCAGCTCTATCAAATCTCCTCTTCTATAATGAGAGTAACCCCATCTTCCCTCACCTGTGAATATAAATGAAGTCTCTCATCCATGAAACATTGTCAATATTTTTTCTATGCCTTTGCTGCTGGCTGCTTATCCCAAAGTGCCGTGCCTCAAATTACACCGAACACACGAGCTGAGGCTGACATTCATCAAAGTTTAGCCAGATTCCTCATAACTACTTGGTTTTTTTTGTACTCTGTGCCTCTGTTTATAAAGCACTAAGATCCCACGTGCCTTGAGCGATAACTCACCCTGCCCATACCTTTCAATAATGTGTGCATATCACCCCAGGGTCCCCTGTTCCTATATCCTTTTAGAATGGGAACGAGTTTATAATTGTGAAGGGTTTTTGCATTAAGGCATTGATTTGATAACTGTCTCTGATTCTCAAGCCCCTGCAGCACAAATGTATATCCATATGTTTTCATTTTTATCCAGAATACTTATATCAGGTGAGCATCTATGGAGGTTTGGACTGTTGTGCTGCTGAACGAGGGTTACTTGAATGGACAGCCAGTGTTTACACATTTCTGTGATCGTATTGCAGAGCTCAGTTGGGTTTATAACTGTATTGGCCTCTGCATCCAGATAAATCAAAGTCTGTTTTTACTAACTGGAAAGTTGAGCCTGTTGTCCGCAATTCAATCCATCTCTCCATGTAAAGTATAAACCATGCTCTTCAAAGCTAACTTTCCCAAAGCTGCATGATGTAATTTCAATTTCTTCATAAAACTCCATAAAATGAAAAACATGGAATAATATAAAACTCTTATTGATTATGCTAGTGTTTTATAAACAAGGTAAGTGAATATTATTTCGTCACCTCATCAGATATCTGGACAGTTCATCAGCATAGCCACTTTTTGTTTTTCCCATACAATCCCTACAGTGCAAAAACAGGCCATTCCGCCCATTGAGTCCCACACTGACCCTCTGAAAGGCATTTCATCCAGAAACCTCCCCCTACCCTATCCCTGTAACCCTGCATTTCCCATGGCTAATTCACCCAGCCTGCCCATCCCTGGACCATTTGGGGCAATATAACATGGTCAGTCCACCCAACCTGTACATCATTGGACACTGGAAGGAAACTGGAGCACCCAGAGAAAATCCACACAGACATGGGGAGAATGTGCAAACTCCACACAGGCAGTCACCAGAGGGTGGAATCAAACCCAGACCACTGGCACTGTGAGGTCTCAGTGCTAATCACTGAGCCACTGTGCTGTCTCTCAGTTCACCTTATTTGTAATTTTCCACTGAAGATTATCCAGGTCACCTGATAGCGGAATTTTCATCTCAGTTTAAGCCTAATTGGTTTCGGACATAGTTCTTCAGACTCACTTCCTGTGAGGCTTTGCTAACTCGTGCTTCTGGCAGAGCGTCTGTTTGAGGTATTGCCCACTCTCTGAACCCACCTTACACATGAAACCAGCCACAGGGCTGTGATCATGACAGCTGCTTTCTACATCAATCTATTTACAGTAAATTTTGGGTGGGTGCCATTCTCTAACCCAGAAAGCTAATCAGACAGCATCCAGCCCACACATCGCAGCTGGAGAGCAGTGGTTATGAGCTGCAATGGTTTTGAGTGCCATGCTGTGTGTGTGTAAAATGAGAAGTTCTTCAGTTTTTCTCAGACTTGTTCTGTATCTAGGTTTTAGATTGATTCTGTATCCAGGCAAGTAGGTTTTTTGTGAGTAATGTTTTAAATTTGAAAATAAAGCCACTGCACTACCCATCACCAAATAGACAGGACGTACTGAACTAAAAGCAGAGAATGTGCACGAGTGAATAATGGGGGAGAAAGGGAATGAAAGATGTTGGAAACACAGGACTGAATTTTCCCCTCCAAAACTGGGGTGTGGACAATAGTAAGAAAGTTGGCAAAGTACACCAGAAAATCAGAATTTCTATATCGAGAAAAGTTTTCCCATTTTCCCTTCGTCTTAAATGGGAATTTCAGAATTTCATTATTGAGTGGCAACTGCATAATTTCCATGCATTTACATTTCATTATTAGCCCTGTATGTCTCCTCTGTACAGTGTTTCCAATTCTCCTCCCTTTCCCTAGGAAACAAGGTGGCACAAGTTCCCAACGTGAGAGACTGGCAGCAGCATCTCATACCAGCCAATGTGCAGCAGTGCCTTCATCAGTGTTCTTCTGTCCCCCATAGTCACAATCCTCTTCAATTATTCACCTATACCAGTTGATTCAGCAAACCACTAGACTCACTATATGATTGCAGTGGGCCATTTAGTACAGTGACACAATGTCATAGATTGGTTCAGCATGGCAATAGACCATTCAGTCCAACTCATCTATGCTGATCAGATGCCCTAAATAAATCAAATCCCATTTGCTGGACTTTGGACTATATCCCTCTAAACCCTTCCTATGCAATACCTTTTAAATGGTGCAATTGTACCAGCCTCCACCACTTCCTCTGTCAGCCCATTCCATATACACACCACCCTCTGGGTGAAAACGTTGCCCCTTGGCTCCCTTCTATGTCTTTCCTCTCACCTTAAAGCCTTCTCTAGGTTTGGACTCCCCTACTCTAGGTAAAAAGACTTTGGCTGGATGAGGAGAAATCTCTTCTCCCAGAGAGTGGCAAGCCTGTGGAATTCTCTGCCTTAGAGAGTTGTTGAGGCCAAAATGTTGCTTGTTTTCACGAATTAATTAGATGTAGTTCTTGGGGCTGACTGTATCAAAGGATACAGGGAGATTGTGGGAATACTATGCTAAGCTGGATGAACAGGCAGGCTCACGTTGAATGACTGTGCAGGCTCGAATGGCTGAATGGCCTGCTGTTCCTTTTGCCTTCATTTCAGCTCGGCTCTCTGACCAAACTCAAACCCGTGCAACTCTTTGTATTGGAGCTCAGGGACAATTTACCACTTGCATGTAAAGCAGCCAAGGCAGAAGGATGCAGGGAGACACACTCATTTACACTGGATAAATCATAAGAGCTCTCAGTTAATGTTCCACCTGAGCTGCGAGGGAGGGTGCGTACACAGCCTCTGCAAGGTTTTGCACACAGCCATCTGTGTTGGGGTCCACAAGTCATTGCTTCAGCCAGACCTCAGATCTGCACAGGAGCAAAGAGCGAAAAATTAGAGGAAACTCTGCTGTTGGCTTATTTTCTGAGCACTGTGTCACTTTGCGCATGGTTTGGAGACCGCCGTCCTCCCTAGCTTGTTTCGCTTTTTAGCGCTGAGGCAGGTAGCTTAATGCAGGTTGGAGACTGAATGGGGCAAGCTATGGCACCAGGCTAGTGAGGGTAAATATAGGGTAGGGGGAATGGCTCTGGGTGGGTTACTCTTCAGAGGATTGGTGTGGACTTGTTGGGCCGAAGGGCCTGTTTCCATACTGTAGGGATTCTAATCTAATCTAATCTAATCTAAGGCGATGCCAACATCGCACCTGCAACATATGCGATAAACACACTTCATGCGAGTGACCACATTATGAAAGTCAAAGGGAAGCAGTCCTTAGTGGGATCAAGGGGGCCAATGGTCAGTCAGCGTGTGCTGCCAAGGAGCTCACGGGATTTTAATCCAGGGGATCGACCATGGGTCCAACCTTGTAGGTCAGATGCAGGCAACCTGGGGATTGTGGGTATTTCAGTCGGGGTGCCTGGAGGTGATCCAAGTTTTAATGCAGTGTGACAAAGGGGAAGATTTTAATGATCGAAACACAGTTGGTGCAGGAGCAGGAGGTATGATAAGGTGGCCCCTTTGGGGAGCAGCAAAGCAGAAGGCCAGATGGATTAATAGCTTGGGAGGATAGTGTGGACATGATACCTGTAATATCAAGAGTTAACGTCGACAAGCCTTGATGAGAGGAGTATGCAGTGGCAGAGTTACAGTAAATGCTGGCCCTGTGAATCTAAGCTGGCAGAGAGAAGATGGTAGAAATTACCTTTACACAATACAGGCTATCATTGATCTTCCTATACTGCTGGCTGTTCCATGCAGGCACAGCACTGAATGGCTGAGTTTGCTGCCATGGCATCTTTTGGCAGTCAGCAGGGAAACCTACTGCCCTGCTCCCCACCAGCCTACCCAACAACAGCTTAGCTCTCTGTCCATGAGTCGCGAGTGAGCTTCCCTTTCTGATCCAATTTGTCAGTGTAATGGTTGAGCCCAACAGTGCGAGGAGCACTGAAGCATCTGGAGTGGTATGCAATGTGTTTTTAAATGTGGTGGCAGCATTGAGAGTGCTGGACAGTCTCATGCAGTTGTGAGCAGTTCCACCTCTCAAGCCGTGTGATCACACAAGAAATGTCAAAAAGTCCAGTTGTGTAATTACTGAAGGGAAGAGCATTCGATTGCATGAAAAATGTTGCTGAGAGCAATGGTAGACACCTTGAATCTCACTCGATTGCACAGCAGTGATTTAACTTCTTAAAATGAGACTACTTTCCTTGTTTTGATGTGTCCGTGACAGCACATCTTATAACTGGAGGCTTGATGTGTGTAGTTCAGATTCACCTGGGCCAAGTGAGGTTGGAATGGTATGACAGACATAACTCAACAACGTTTCAGGCATTGAACTAAATGAGATCGGTGTGTTATCAATGGTGCATCCCGACCCCCACAGCTTCCCACTGTGGCTTCAAATGTTTCATGAAACAGATTATTTATCAGTGACTGAATATTATCTATAACGAAAATCAGGTTTTATGAAATCTAACGACATTCCTGTAACACGATTAAATGAATCCATACAAAACAGATGCAGGAGTAGGCCGTTTGGGCCTTTGAGCCTGCTCCACCATCGATATGGTTGTGGCTGGTCATCTACTCAGTCACCTGGTCCTGCTTTCTCCTCGTACCCCTTTATTCCTTTAGCCCTAACAGCTATATCTATCCTTTTCTTGAAAGCCATCGCTATTTTGGCCTCAAATGCTTTCTACAGCAGAGAATTCCATAGACTCCATTCTTTGGGTGAAGCATTTCCCTCCCCTCAATTCTAAATGGCCTTCCCCGTATTCTGAAACTGTGACTCCTGGTTCTAGACTCCCTGGTCATCGGGAACATCCTTCCTGCATCCACTCTGTCTAAACCCGTTAGAAGTGTAAACATTTTCTATGAGGTTCCAGTGTCCCTCACCCTTCCGTATTCATCAAAACTCTGGGGGATTTAGTTCTAACTGATCCAGCCTCTCTTCATACATCAGTCCTGCCATTCCAGGAATTGGCAAAATTATATCTTCCAATGCCTTGTGTAATGAAGGCCTTTCCTCAAAATTCGGCTTGCCAGAGCAGTGATTCTGTGTTGTGAACGTGGTATTTGTAATCTGCCAGTCTTGCATTTTTCCAATATTCATTAAGGGTGCCAAGATGCAAAGGGCCTGGTTGAACCTGAGGTGATCACTGGGAAGTGGTGTAGGGTTAGTTTTAAGCATACAGAATTTATGGAAGGGGCAGAAGGTGATTTCAATTTTTCAAGTGTTCAGTTGAAGGAAATAGATTGTTCAAGATTGTACATTGAATGAGCAGTCTGATGCAGGGAGATGTTTAAGATTTGTTCATTCAATGTACAATCTGATGCAGAGAGAAAGTGTTAATATAACCTTTTACATAACCTATTCCTGGGTGGGAGGAGTTGTCTAGTGTAAGAGATGACAGGTCAGGCCTGTACTCATTAGGGATTATAAGAATGAGGAACGATTGTATTGAAGTGTGTAACATCCTAAAATGAATTGATAGAATGGTCAACTGAGAAGATGGCTTTTTTTTTGGGAAAGATTAGAATGAGGGGGCACTGAAAATAAAAGATCATCCATTTAAAATGGAGGTGATATTTTTTCTTTGAAAAATGTCAGTTTGTGGAATTCTCTTCCCCAGACAGCAGTAGAGGTATGGTCATTGAATATTTTTAAGGCTAAGCTAGTCTCTTGACAGAGAAGGCAGTTTTTTTTTAGATTCAATTCCCTCTCAGCCCAACCAGTCCACTCCGAAGAGTAACTCACCCGGAACCATTCCCCTCTGATTTATGCACCTGACACAATGGGTAATTTAGCATGGCCAATCCACCTGACCTGCACATCTTTGGACTGTGGGAAGAAACCCACACAGACACAAGGAGAATGTCTGTGTGGAGTTGCACATTCGCCCGAGGGTGGGGTCAAAGCCAGGTCCCTGTTGCTGTGAGACTGTAGTGCTAATGACTGAGCCACCGTGCTGTTTAGACTGGAAAGTGGAGTTGAAACAGTTCAGCCATAATCTTACCAAATGGTAAGGCTGGCTCAAGGCACTAAACATCCTACTCCTGCTAATAAATTATTTGTCATAAAAATTTCACTACTTAGAATTTTTATGTTTGGAAACAGGTTGCTATGAATATTAATGTTCTAATCCAAATGGAAAGCGAAAGTTCAGCTAATGAATGCATTTTGGTTTTTTGGTGAATTAATTTTGATACAGCCATTTTTGAAGCCTTTTTTATGAATCTTTTTGAAGTTAACATTGATGCATGCAATATAATTCAGCAGTTAATGAGGCCCTAATATTGTCAAGGTTCATATCAGCAAATGTGACAAATTGGCCCTCACTATTTGCCTACACTTTCATAAAATTGTTGCTTGTCTCCTGTTAAATTAAGGCACTCAAAGTAATGGACTTTAGTTTGTAATTTGGAAAACTTCTTTTTAAAAAAAAGATTGTTATTAAGTTCAAGTATTTATTTATGCTTAATAACAATTTTCTGAGGAACAGGTCTTTGTTCATTTGTAGTTTAGTAAAGAATAATTCATAAAATTGAAGCTCACTGGTACAATAAAAACGAAGTCACATTCTAGTTTATTTGGATCCCTAGAGTGTTAACCTCTGTGCCTGTTCCTTTTGTAATTTGACTCAATATCATTTGACTAACTTGAATGGAATCAAATTCTGTCTTATACAGAATTATGGGGTTGCTTCGATTCTTCCTTTCCCTAGTGTTTTGATCATATTCTGTCATTCCTAATATGAAAATTGCAAGTCCATGGTCTGAGTGATAATATATTAAATATTTTGCTGGCTCCTGGTTAAAAAGAACATCATAATTTGAAATGTCTTATCTTGAGTTCAGCTATACAACTATTAGCATATCAATGTTTGATGGATTCATATGAAATTCCCTTCCTTTTAAATATTCGTATTGGTCCAAAGAGATTTGCTCCTGTTCAAAGGTTCCAATATGAAGATATCTTTCCCACTGAGGAATTTGACTTCGGAAGTAATTAAAGCTTCCACTGGCCTGAACTAATTTGAAATCAGATTCACCTCCCCTCCTGTTGCAAAAGAACTTACAGAAATGTTTAAGCACACACCTCTGTCTATTAATTGTGGCATCATATTATTCTATATTGCCCATTTAAAATGTTAGAAATATTGTTGCTATATGTAAATATTTTGACAGGATGATGCATTTTAAATGGCAATATGATTAAAAGATCGTATTAACAAAATAATACATTTATTCAATAAGGTTATGCTGCCTGAATGTGGACAAACAAACTTTATTTAATGCAGGTGAGAAAAGTTGTTGTATCATTTTGTGACAAGAGGTTTTTTGGTCCTTGGTGTGTTCAATATCCACTATGGATGTGCACAGTTCCTTTGAAAAATCTGTATTTTTCAATATCTGTATCACTCAAAAGGGATCGCAATGATATTGGAGACCAAGTGGCCTTCTATCCATTTTTTTTTGAGATATTATGGAAGTGCTATCACAATGGGAATTTTTCCTAATACTATTCTCATCCATCCTGATGATGCTACATGTCTTGGTTGTTTAGTTTCACAGATTTTTCTCACTCTCTGATTCGTAATCTTTGACTGATTAGCCATCGTTCATGGCTTTTGATGGACTGTGTCCCTAAAGAAGGTATCTTTCTCACAGTTCTCACAATAGTACATCAGAACAGCATTCAACAGCAGAACCCAAGCTGATGTTCTATTAAGAATTAATCCTATTGACAATTTGTCTATTTATCGCTAAAATGCCTGCAAGGTACATCATTCTTTTGGTGTAATGGAAAGCCAACCAACAACAAAAAAAAACGCATGAACCATTCTGCGATCAGATTGTGCAGCAACCTGTGTATGAGCTGATAACACAAATGTCATTTGCAAAGGTTTCTGCTGTGGAAATGGCCTGGGTTGCAGTAGATTATTCATTTGAAAAGTGAGTGAACCGAATTTTGATACAGAGGGGTAGCTCTGGTGAGTAGAGCATGAAATGGTTTTGAAGTATTCAGCAACATGATGAAAGAATGGTCTGAAATATGATAGCAATACTGTTTAGTTTCACTGATCATTTTGATGTTTAGGTGGAGAGTAAGCTGCCAACTGACCACACCCCAGCTCCTCGGATTGACGAGGAAGCAAGTGATCAAGATTGATGACTAAAGCTGGGAGGGTTTGGAGGATTGTTAAGTCAATTAAAAACTCAATTGCTTTCCAAAAATGATTCTTGTGTGGCCCCCAATTATTAACTTTATTGGTGTTTTGTGACTGCGCATAAAGCACTCCCTTCTTAATGCCAAAGACAGGCATCAAATTGCTTGTTCTTAACGTATTTGCTGATAAAAGAAATGTCGACTTTAAATCAAGCAGATTATGACTGTGCATCGGAAGCTGAGGCCATGGAGTGCTGATTCTTTCAGTAGGCTTAATGTGGTTAGAACAGATGTCTGAATGCTTTCTACTACAAGAGAAGGCAAAGGTTATAGAGGTTTGAACTCCGCCTATTGTATAACATAAAGCAAACTGGAATCATCGTTTCAAACTATTCACAGGTAGGGCAAAAACAAGCCCATGGCATGTGTGATAGTGCAAACCCTTGTGATACTTATAGTGTCCTTTGTAGAGCAAAAGCGGTATTCCTAATTTTATTAAGCCTTAATATCTTTGTCAATTGATTATTTATAATCTAGAATTATTCTAGTTTAATCAAGTGGAATTGCATTTTTGATCCTCATTTTATGTGTAAACGGCTTTTTAAAACATATCAAGTTTGAACAATCTTGCAAGGTTTGCTTTAACACTTACCTGTATCTTTATATTTTAAACCACATCATAATCCAGTTTCATTTTCAAATAAGTGGGATCTCTGTTCTGCCTGAATAAAGGCTTTATATTAATTTAATATAAGCCTAAGCAAAGTCAAACTTGAGATAATTTTAAAAGGTAAATAGTCATAGAGTCATAGAGATGTACAGCATGGAGACAGACCCTTTGGTCCAACCCGTCCATGCTGACCAGATATCCCAACCCAATCTAATTCCACCTGCCAGAACATGGCCCATATCCCTCCAAACCCTTCCTATTCATATACCCATCCAAATGCCTCTTAAATGTTGCAATTGTACCAGCCTCCACCACTTCATCTGGCAGCTCATTCCATACACATACCACCCTCTGCATGAAAAAGTTGCCCCTTAGGTCTCTTTTATATCTTTCCCCTCTCACCCTAAACCTATGCCCTCTAGTTCTGGACTCCCCGACCCCTGGGAAAAGACTTTGCCTAATTACCCTATCCACGCCTCTCATAATTTTGTAAACCTCTATAAGATTTGAATCCTTGTTTGAAAATCGGTGTAGTATTCAAATTCCAACATGTCCACTTTTTCTGCCTGTATTTAAACGATAAGCTAAGTATTTGAATTATTCTGCTTCATAATAATATAATGTGATTTATTTTTTCAAGAGGAAAAATAAATGCATTCTGAATAAACATCATTAAGACGTGTAAGCTGGCTTTATTTTCATTGTATAGCAGTTACTGTTGGTATTTCTGATAGTATTGAGTCTCATTTATCATAGTCCTGTCTGTTTCTCCCACCTATAGTTAGAAAAAATCCTTTAAATTATACTGTTTAAATGTCTTCTATTTTCTCTCATTCTCTTTGTTTAAAAAAAAAATCAACAAATGTCATTATTTACCGGACCATAGGACTGCTTTCTGATTAAAGGGGGACAATTCATGGTGGTTTCAACTGAGAGTAACATCACCATCAAGGAAGGGGAGAGGTTGAGAATCTTTCATGGTAACCTCAGTCAATGCAGGATTTTAACACAAACTGTTGGTGTCACTATGCACCACAAATCAATTGTCCAGCCAATTGAGCTAAACAACCGTTCCCCCATCATATTTAGTAATACTTGCAACGTGATCAGCAGCTTCCCCACAATGGGGAAGTATCTGCAGTGCACCTTTATCAGAGGCAGAGTGGGGGAGGAAAGAAAGTGTTGCTGTTACAGTCAGAGTGGTGTGGTTGCTAACCTAATCAAATGTACTCTTTGTTTAATCTCCCAAAAATGATATTCATGTGTATCTGCCATGGACTCCACTTTTCAAACACTTCTCTCATAGTATAAACCCATAGTTCTGCTTGTTCATCGGTGTTCTACACATGTCCTGTTGAATCCAAGGGAAAAACTTTGAAAAGATTTCTTATGTTGTTGCATTGTATTCCTCTTGCTTGTATTACAGTCTGAGAATGTAAAAGAAGTTAAGATGGTGTAATTATAGAAATAAAAGAAAATTAGTCAGACTTACCTTTTCTGAATTTTTTTAAAATATCCTTCTCGACTGGCCTGGCACTAATGGATGTAAGTGAATTGATATTCCTCAAGCTTGACTGCCTGTCTGGGCTTTGCACCTAAGTGATGCAGAGCGACTGTACTTCTGATTCTCTCTTAGGCCTGCACTCTTCAACAGTCTTGTTGGAGAATAAGATTCAGAAGCTGATCCAGGCCCACCTCCACTCTTGTATACCATAGCCGAACCATGGTAACAGCATTGCCCAGATAAAAGGCTTTGGCTTGTGGGTCTTCGTTTGCCCTTTGATGGGAACTCTGCCCTACTTATTCCTCTCTCTAACTTCTGATGCGGTTTATTTGTGCAACTCACTGTGTGGCTAGCTTTCTCAGATGATCTATAAAGGGCCAGGACTCTGAGCTGGTGTAGAATGCGATGCACCTGGCCCACTTTCAGGATGCACAGTTTCCTGTGTCTTTACCCGTCTCAGGCATGAGCACCTTGTAAGACCTACGGGTGATGAAAAGTGTGAACTATAAATAGTTGGATGGAAGAATTTCCAAACCTGACAATGGAGATGTTCACACAAGTCACTACGGATATTACGTCAACAAGAGGACGTGTCCATTTTTCCCTGGCACTGGCATTTGTTGCTCATCCCTAATTGCCCTTGAACTTAATGGTTCGCTAATGGGTAGTGAAGAGTTGGTCGCATCACTGTGAACTCGGAGTCTCACATAAGGCCAAACTGGGTAAGGATGGCAAATTTCCTTTTCTGGAGCATTTTAGCAAACCAAATGGGCTTATACAACAATCAATGATACCTGACACTGTAACCATCAGTGACACCAGCTTTAATTTCTGGATTTATTGGTCAAATTTAAATTCCATCTGCTCACTTGGTGGGATTTGAACCTATGACTGCAGAATGTTAGTCTGGCCCCTGGGTTGCGAGCTGGGTGACATCCCCTCCACGTCACCATCTCTCCCCTTGAATTTTCTTGGAGCGCTGCATTCACGAGGAAGTTACTGTGCTGCTTTTGCTCATCTCTTCGTTCTGCCTTGTCTGCTTGCTTTCCGAAGCAGGCCTGTACAGTTCAAGCCCCACTGACGTGCTCTCCTTCCTCCCCTTTCCCTCCCACCGCCCCCCCCCCCCCCCCGCCTTCTCTGACTGCACCATGACTGTAGGCTGCAGCTTGATTTCCAGGGATGCCTCTTATTGAGGCTGTATCACCCACATTGCTGAGTCTCAGTTGCCTGATGTTGAGTGCCTTTCTTTTACAAGTGCCGTAGTGGTCATACCCACTGCTGTAATCACTCAGGAGACTTGAAGATGCGTTACTAAAGTTGTGGCCCAGGTAACAAACCGTTGGAAAATCCCCTTCTGGAACACAGCCACTGCCAGGATCTCCCATTGTGCAGAGGTCTGACCATCGGCAGTCACCCCCTTGTTTTTCAAGGGATTTCCAATAATGCATTTCATTCAACAATCTTACAGAACCATGTGTAGAACTTTAGCGTCAATTCTATGGAATGCTGTAGCTTTTTAAAAGATAATACATGACCCTAAATTAATCTGTAAGATTGCAGCATCTGTCATAAAATATTCCATAACACTGCTTTGAAAACAAAAGTCTGCTATTTGTGGAGTCTTGCCTATTGCCAACTAGCTGGTATTTTTCCCACATTGCAGCAGTGACTCCATGTCAAAAGCTGGCTGTAGTGTACCACTGTAAAGTGCCTTTGGGCAACCTCAAGTCTTGATAAGTTATATATAATCAAGCATTTCTTTTCAGACTGTAAAGTATGGAAATGTGGAACAATTGAAACTAATTGGTTTGTTGACACCTTTTGAAGATTTTGAAATACTTTAGTGTTGTTTGGAGTTGCAAAATTCAACTGAAGTGACAGCAACTGTTGGGGTCCACTAACTTCCTGAGTATCTTCAAGCTGGAAAGCTGAATTCTAATCCTAATGCTGAAAGAAGTGACATTCTGACAATTCTGAGTATATACTTTGGTAATTTGTTTATACAATCCTAGTATTGCTACTATTCTTTGGCATTCAGTTTGTGGAAAGGGAAGGAATTGGTATATTATAGGCTTTTATATAATGTGAGCCAAAGATTCACAGTCCTCTAATAAATGGTTGTCAAGTTATACAACTTACAAGACATACAACATGCAGCATAGCGTTGTGAACCACATTCCTTTTTGTGGTATAATGGTGGCATCTGAGATGTGTAGGGGGTTGTACAACAATTACACATGGACCTTTCTTCCTTCCATTCCTATAATCCTAATAATGAAGCCACAACTAGCTAACAAACTGCTCTAAATCTTTTTGTGACTCAGTCAAATTCTGTTTGATGCTTCTGAGAACGGCCCTTGAAAAGTTTTAAATTAAAAGTGACATATAAAATGAACTGTTGAGAGGGTATATTTAATCATTGAAAATTTTAATTTTTATATTCCTATACATTATTATATTTTATTATATTATATTTTATCTTTATACATATTTTGCATGTACTTCCGAAAAGCAAAGTACTTTGCTTTCCACTAAGTTCACTCTCCAAAGCGTTAGTAGTCTCTGCCATGGGAACTTGAGAGAAGTTAGAGGAAACTGTACTATGCTTTTTTATGTTATAATGCATCCTTGCACTTCTTCATCTTTGAGAATTTTTTTTCACAGTACAGAGGCATTTAACTTAATTGAGCTTCTAACTAGAGCTTAGATTTAATGAGTGAGAGTTACAATAAAACCTGTGTGTTAGCCAGCATTTGGCTTTCATGTAAGTGTTTTGAACTAAATAGAGGATTGATGCTTGTTTAGGGATTGTTTGCATATGTTCTTTCTGTCTAATAGATATTTGTTTCTTTAACTACTCATTCTCAGGATTAGTCCAAGTTTGAATCATTCTTTAGGTGCTTGAGTCAGCTAGCTCTGTTGGCTTTTTGAGAGAAATGTACAGATCATTTCTGTTTCTGTTGCAGGTAAGGATTTAACCAAATGATTTTCTTTAATCATTTTTTTAGAAAAAATGAATGTACTGTAAATGCAAACACAAATGCAAGATTGGTCCCGGAACTATTTTTCAGAGACCAGTAAATGAAATTATTTTTACATCAGTTAATTTTTGGCTCAAGCACAAATTAAGTAGTGGGATAAATTTTCTTTTGGCACTGACAAGCAGCTATATTCCTGCCAAAAGTCAGTAATTATTGATTGCATGAAAGTAAACTGGTGGAGTGTTGAATAATTCTTTCCCTCTCCCTCCCCCTCGTGCTCTTGCTCTCTCTCTCTCTTTTTCCTGACACACGCACTCACTCTCTCTTTGTAATTCTCTCTAGTTCCACAGTCTCTTGTGTCTCTCTCTATCAGTGTTTTCTCTGATTTTTCTCTTGGTCTTGGTTTTTGCTTTCTGTCTTCAGCACTGTTCCCTGAGTCTTATGCCCCCATCTCTGTTTGCCCACTTGCTTTATGTTTGATCTCCCTCTATCTTTGCAGCTCCTTTTGATGTTGGGACAACCTTTTCATAAACTCCTTTCCTTTCCCTTTCTGTGTTTTGTTTATACCGTGCACAGTTTTCATGTACAAACATGTAGTGATTGCACTAAGAAAGCTACACTTGATGCTTCTCATGCCTCTCTTCATGCATTGTTCCGCTTCTGTAAATGGTGACAACTTTTTCAGTCAAGGTTATAGTATAACATTTAAAATCTTGTGGATTTTTTTCTCCCGTTTCCAGCCCCTTGGTTTTATTTTGGTCAGTTTAAGCTTGCTCTCACCTTTTTCCTTTCTCTTTCCATTTGTGAGAAAATCTCAAAGTTATTCATTCTCCCTGCTACCAGTAGCAGTGTCTCATAGTTGGCATCTTAAGAAACAATGATCACGAGTCTAGAACATGTCAAAGGTATTTTGAGTGTACCTGAGCTTGTTTGAAACAAATGTTTTTGAGAATTCTTCCTGTATCTATATTCTGTGTGAGTCACCATGGAGTGTTGGAATTGGCAGAGTTTCTGATAGTGAGGAGGATTGTCAAAGGATACTGTGAGCTGTAAATAGATTGCAGATTTGGGCAGAGAAATGGCAGGTGGAGTTTATTTCAGCCAAATATGAAGTGACGCATTTTGGAAGGTCAAATTCAGGTGTGAATTATACCATAAATGGCAGAACCCTTGGGAGCATTGACTTAAAAAGGAATCTGGGCTTACAGGTCCACAGATCGCTGAACGCGGCAACACAAATGGACAAGGTGGTGAAGAAGGCATACAGCACCCTTGCCTTCATTGGCCGGGGCATTGAACATAAAGTTTGCAAGTTATATTACAGCTGTGCTAAACTTCAGTTAGGCCGCACATTTGGAATACTGAGTGCAGTTCTGGTCACCACACTAGCAGAAGTACACAGATGCTTTCGAGAGGGTGCAGAGAAGGTTTACCAGGAAGTTGCCTGGTCTGGAGGGTTTTAGTTATGAGAAGAGGATGGATAAACTCAGATTGTTTTCACTGGAAAGACAGAGGCTGAGAGGTGACCTGATAGAGGTCCACAAAATTGAGAGGCATCGATAAGGTGGATAGTCCGAGACCTTTTCTCAGGGGGGACACGTCACCTACAAGAGAGCCCAGGTTCAAAGTGATGGGGGAAAGTTTAGGGGAGAGGTGCAGAGAAAGGTTTTCACCAGCCGGCAGTGGGTGCCTGGAATGCACTGCCAGTGGAGGTGGTGGACGCAGACACGACAGCAATGCTAAAGGTGTATCTTGATAGACATGTGAACAGGAGGTGAACAGTGGGACAGAAACCGTGCATGGCCAATAAGTAACGGGTCTAAATAAGGATTAGAAATCAGCGCAGGCTTGGTGGGCTGAAGGGTCTGTCTCTGTGCTGCATTGCATTTTGCTGTGTAGAAATGGTACTTTGCTGCAGCAATGAGAGTAGGTAGCATCCTTCGTGTTTGAGGCAAGGCACAAGGATAGCTTTGCACAACTACCTATCACAACTATTTGTTATCTTTTTCATTGGTGTGAAACAGCGGGAAGGGTGAGGTGACAACAGTGGGAGCAAGACAGGCTCCTGGGGATAGAATTCCCACAAACATCCTCCGAAAGCAATTGTTGTACCAATTGCGTTGGATTGGTGGGGGGGGAGGTGGGCTGCAGGGGAGCCAGCAATTAAGGGATAATAATTTGGAAGGAGGGTTGGTGCCAGCAATGTAAGCTTACATTCAGGCATTGGGTTTTGATGTTGCCTTTTTTATTGGTAGCCTCCAGAAACCCCTTATAAGGACTGTCTGTTAGATTGTATTCTTAGATTAGATTAGATTACTTACAGTGTGGAAACAGGCCCTTCGGCCCACCAAGTCCACGCCAACCCGCCGAAGAGCAACCCACGCAGACCCAGTCCCCTACATTTACCCCTTCACCTACGGGCAATTTAGCATGGCCAATTCACCTAACCTGCACATCTTTAGACTGTGGGAGAAAACCGGAGCACCCAGAGAAAACCCACGCAGACACGGGGAGAATGTGCAAACTCCACACAGACAGTTGCCTGAGGCGGGAGTGTATATTGTGACTGTATTTACCTAAAGACCAAACAGTTCAGCACAGGCATCAGGCAACCTTCTGCATATACAAAGAGTCCAGATCTTGGCTGTGGATATGTCTATTTCTGCCTTTATTGCTATATTGCAAGTGTTGCACCCAATATGTAACGACCATGCAGTTCACACTGCAGATGGTTAAGTAGGTATGGCACCATCAAGTTACTAGATCAAAGTGTTCCAACTGTGTAAAGTTACATGATCATGAATTGTACATTTCAGATGAAACATTTCTGGCTTGCAGCCTAGAAATTGATAATGACTATGTTCTTTAAATCTTGAGAGGCAAAAATGCTGGAATTGTAGAAGGAAAATTAAATCAATACAGGAAATTGATGCATTGTGTAATAGTCATCTCCCTAAAAGTTGGAAAAAAAATATGAAATCCCATCTGTTTTTGCTTTTTTTAAAAAAAAACAAAATAGACAATAGATGCAGGAGTAGGCCATTCTGCTCTTCGAGCCTGCACCGCCATTCAATATGATCATGTCTGATCATTCCTAATCAGTATCCTGTTCCAGCCTTATCTCCATACCCCTTGACTCCACTATCTTTAAGAGCTCTATCCAATTCTTTCTTAAAAGAATCCAGAGACTGGGCCTCCACTGCCCTCTGGGGCAGAGCATTCCACACAGCCACCACTCTCTGGGTGAAGTAGTTTCTCCTCATCTCTGTCCTAAATGGTCTACCCCGTATTTTTAAGTTGTGTCCTCTGGTTCGGCACTCCCCCATCAACGGAAATATGTTCCCTCCTGCCAGAGTGTCCAGTCCTTTCATAAGCCTGTACGTTTCAATCAGATCCCCTCTCAGTCTTCTAAACTCAAGGGTATACAAGCCCAGTCGCTTCAGTCTTTCCGTGTAAGGCAATCCTGCCATTCCAGGAATTGACCTCGTGAACCTACGCTGCACTCCCTCAATAGCCAGAATGTCTTTCCTCAAATTTGGAGACCAGAACTGTACACAGTACTCCAGGTGTGGTCTCACCAGGGCCCTGTACAGCTGCAGAAGCACCTCTTTGCTTCTATACTCAATCCCTCTTGTTATGAAGGCCAGCATGCTATTAGCCTTCTTCACGACCTGCTGTACCTGCATGCTTGCCTTCATTGACTGGTGGACAAGAACACCCAGATCTCTCTGAACAGCCCCTTTACCTAATTTGATACCATTGAGGTAGTAATCTGCCTTCCTGTTCTTGCCACCAAAGTGGATAACCAGACATTTATCCACATTAAACTGCATCTGCCATGCATCTGCCCACTCACCTAACTTGTCCAGGTCACCCTGTAATCCCCTAACATCCTCATCACATTTCACCCTACCACCTAGCTTTGTGTCATCAGCAAATTTGCTAATGTTATTGCTGATACCATCTTCTATATCATTTACATATATTGTAAAAAGCTGCGGTCCCAGCACGGATCCCTGCGGTACCCCACTGGTCACTGCCTGCCATTTCGAAATGGAGCCGTTAATCACTACCCTTTGTTTCCTATTAGCCAACCAATTCTCTATCCAATCTAGTACTTTGCCCCCAATCCCGTGCGCCCTAATTTTACTCACTAACCTCTTGTGTGGGACTTTATCAAAAGCTTTCTGAAAGTCCAGGTACACTACATCCACTGGATCTCCCTCGTCCATCTTCCGAGTTACATCCTCAAAAAATTCAAGAAGATTAGTCAAGCATGATTTCCCCTTCATAAATCCATGCTGACTCTGTCCTATCCTGTTACTATTATCCAGATGTGCCGTAATTTCATCCTTTATAATAGACTCCAGCATCTTTCCCACCACTGAGGTCAGACTAACTGGTCTATAATTTCCTGCTTTCTCCCGCCCACCCTTCTTAAAAAGTGGCACAACATTAGCCGCCCTCCAATCCTCAGGAACCAACCCCGATTCTATTGAACTCTGGAAAATAATCACCAGAGCATCCACGATTTCCCGAGCCACCTCCTTCAGTACCCTGGGATGCAGGCCATCAGGTCCCGGAGACTTATCAACCTTCAGACCTAACAGTCTCTCCAACACCAAATCCTGGCAAATAGAAATTCCCTTAAGTTCAGGTCCTTCAGCCACTGTTACCTCAGGGAGATTGCTTGTGTCTTCCCCAGTGAACACAGATCTGAAGTACCCATTTAATTCCTCTGCCATTTCTTCGTTCCCAGTAATATATTCCCCTGCTTCTGTCTTCAAGGGCCCAATTTTTGTCCTAACCATTTTTTTGCCTTGGACATACCTAAAAAAGCTTTTACTATCCTCCTTTATATTCTTGGCCAGTTTACCTTCGTACCTCATTTTTTCTCTGCGTATTTCCTTCTTACTAATCCTCTGTTGTTCTTTAAAAGCTTCCCAGTCCTCCGTTTTCCCGCTTATCTTCACTAAGTTATACTTTTTCTCTTTTAACCTTATATGTTTCTTTACTTCCCTTGTCAGCCACGGCCGCCCATGTCTCCTCCTGGGATCTTTCTTCCTTTTAGGAATGAACTGATCCTGCATCTTCTGCATTATACACAGAAATATCCGCCATTGTTCCTCCACGGTCTTCCCTGTTAAGGTATTAAACCATTGAACTTTGGCCAGTTGCTCCCTCATAGCTCCATATTTCCCTTTATTCAACTGAAATATTGTCACTTCAGATTGTACCCACTCCCTCTCAAATTGCAGATTGAAGCTTATTGTATTATGGTCACTACTTCCCAATGGCTCCTTCACTTCGAGGTCACTGACCAATTCTGGTTCGTTACACAATACCAGATCCAGAATTGCCTTATCCCTGGTCGGCTCCAGCACCAGCTGCTCTAAAAATCCATCTCTGAGGCACTCCACAAAGTCTCTTTCTTGAGGCCCGATACCATCCTGATTCACCCAGTCTACCTGCATGTTAAAATCCCCCATAACAACTGTAGTAACATCTTTGCGACAAGCCAATTTCAGCTCCTGATTCAACTTACCTCCAACATCCAGACTACTGTTTGGGGGCCTGTAGATGACTCCCATGAGGGTCTTTTTACCCTTAGTGTTTCGAAGCTCTATCCACACTGACTCTACATCCCCTGACTCTAGGTCCACCCGCGCAAGGGACTGAATATCCTCCCTTACCAACAAGGCCACCCCACCCCCTCTGCCCGTCAGTCTATCCTTACGATAACACGTGTAGCCTTGAATATTCATTTCCCAGGCCCTGTCCCCATGAAGCCACGTCTCAGTTATCCCCACAATATCGTATCTGCCAATTTCCAAAAGAGCCTCAAGCTCATCCACCTTGTGTCTAATGCTTCGTGCATTCATATATAGAATTTATAGAAAAATCTGGCACAGTTCTTCTGATCTATTCCTTGATTGTGTCATATAATAATATTATTAATATTTAAGAAGTACATTTGTTTGACAGTCTGGAGTTGCCATTATATTCTGCCCAAATAGTTTGAAACCAGGTACAGTATAGTACAGCATCTTAGAATGGACCACAAGATGGAAGGAGGCCATTCAGTCTGTCATGTCTGCACTGGTTTTCCAAAGCAGCAATTTAACACGTGCTATAACCTGCCTTCCACCTGTAACCCTGCACATTCCTCCTTTTCAGACAATTATCCAATTCCTCCTTGAATGTTTCAGTTAAATAATGGGCCTCAGTGCAGGATAAAATCCTTACGTTCTGTCATTAAAATAACAATCCCTTTGCAGGAGCAAAGTGTTTTTAGTGGTGCGCTGAAGTTGCAGTGCAGATCAATGCCAACTGTTGGAACTACCAAAACTCATTTCACATAGAACCTAAATTACCAACAGACCAAGAAACTGTTAGCCCTTCGGTCTAGACTGAGTTAAACTCATTTCAGAAATAAAGCTTTTTATTACCCTGTGCACCATCCAGCCTTTCTCATTTCCTGTTTGAAGAAATGCTGTAAGGGCTGTCTTTATATTTTGTACTTTTAAAAACTGGGGTTTCAAATGAAAACAATTTCTAAAACTAACTGTTTGAATGGGTGGCTGCAGTACTGAAAGCAAGTAATTTTACGCCATTTGCAAATGTGCAAACCATTGTTTGAGCAAGCAATAATTGAAGTCTGAGTAGAAGATAATTTGAAGCCAAGAGACTGTTCAGATGCAGCTTTAATTGGCAACAAAAAGTTGTTTGGTCTATGGACGAGTAACCAATAATCAAAGATAGACTTTTTCGTATGTCAATGACTGTGAGATTGCTTTTCAGGAACTGAACAAGTCGGAGCTGTTACAGACAGAGAGAGATGTGTCTAAGTTCTTCCCCAGCTTGGGGTGATCTGCCTGTTCCCTGCAATCAAACCTCACTGTAAACCTAAGGAAAGCCAGTTTATCTTTCCTGCATCAATTGTTTTATGCTGCAATCTTTAACTAATAAATCATAAAGTGACGTGGCCACCTTGTGTCCCTTGTGCAACAGTGGAAGCAGCTGGGGAAGTCAACTGAAGTAACACACTGGCCAACTGTACAGTCATAAAAATCATCTCACCAACAAGACTGGGAATAAAAACTGTTGAACTGTCCTTCTAGTATTTCCCATCTGTCCATAACTATTTTACCTTATCTGTTTCTGTCTTGTCTATGAAAGGGGGAGGTTTACAAGGGGGGTGAGAGTTTAATTAGTTGCGTTGTCGACATACAGTTTATGACTGGTTACCTGTAGCGAGAATCTAATTCCTTAAAATAAATAGTGATTAGTTTCTCATACTGAAACTGGTCTATGCTTTCTATTCAATCCGGTAAAATCAAGTAAATTGGGGACTCTTACATACTTTATAAAATCTTTAACTTCTGTGATGACTGTATAAACAGCAGCCATGATTTCCAGTTTACTATCCCAGTGAGCCTGAATATTGCCTTCTATTTTCTACCTGCCTTACCTGAGTTCCTGATAGAGCATTTGCTAATAGGAGAGGTGCAAGCAAAATATGTTATCATGTGTCAAAGTGGCTAATGTGTCCTTCCTGTTATCAGTCTTTGCCAAATACCTTAATGTCCCCACAAAAGCAGCAGTTAATCGGGGAAGTTAATGTTTGGGGAAGAGTTGTTATAACGCTACACCATATTGCATGACCTTGGTTTCCTTTTGAAGTTTGGCAGACACTGTTTCAGATGGAGATTGGAATTTACTTTATTTGATTCTGTCTGCTAATGAAATCCGGTAGATCTCCAAAAATGTTTCCAAAATAGAAAATATAAGTGAACCCATCAGCTTGTCTGTCCTTTTCCGCACTTCAAAAGCCACTAATATCATCCATATTGGAAAATCATAATCTATTTCAGCAGGTTTCTGCTATTTATTGACCTTTGTTTTATTCCTATGATAACTAACATCTGTGGCTATATTCAGATGCAGAATGGAGCTAAAGTTTAATATCTTGGTAGCAGTCTTAAAAATGTGTGGAAGAAGCTTGCCAACAGAGCGACTGAAGGTTTAAATGTCAAAATCGAACCAGTATTATGTGAAGTAGTCACATAACACTGAATCTTGACTCTTTCAGCATATGATTTCAGAATGCCTGTTTTTAAAAGAATCAAGTTCAATTTTGTTTTCCTCCCACAATAAATGCCTCGTAATGGTTTTAGAGTCATAGATCATTTGACATGGAAACAGACCCTTTGTTCCAACTGGTCCACGCCACACCACGTTCCCAAACTAAACTGGTCCCACCTGCCTGCATTTGGCCCATAACCCTCCAAACCTTTCCTATTTATGTACTTAGCCAAATGTCTTTTAAACGTTGTCAATGTACCTGCATCCACCATTTTCTCTGGCAGCTCATTCCACACACTGACCAGACTCTGTGTTTTATAAAAAAAGCTGCCCCGCGTGTCCTTTTTAAAACTTTCCCCTCTCCCCTTAAAAATATGCCCCCTAGTTTTGAATTTCCCCCATCCTAGGGAAAAGACCCTTGCTATTCATTTTATCTATGTCTGTCATGATTTTATAAACCTCCATGAGGTCACCCCTCAACGTCCTACGCTCTAGTTTTCGACTGTTTCAACTCGATTTACTAACTGGTTATCTGGCCATTTGAAGTCCATGAAAAAGATTATTTTAATTCTTTCAGGAAATCACTTACTGGCACTTTGCATGTGATTGCTTCCTAACCTACCTTCCTTGCAGAAAGACAAACTTGACATGAGCTGCCAGAAAATAAGGGGAGACAATAAACAGTTGCACTCATTCTGTTGCAAAGTATTGCATGCTAACTTGAGTATGTCATTGACATGTGTAAAGTTATAATTATTATACTTTTTCATTGCCTTTAAAATGGCATGATATTTAAGACTTGTCTTTCCTTTTTGTTCTCATCACTCTTTGCCCCCATGTAACAGTTCTACTAGTTGTAAGATCTAGCTCACGGGCTCAATAGTAATCAAGACGAGTTTCACCCTTTCAGTGGGGCCAAATTAACAATGCAGCTTTCTATGATCGAGAGTGGAAAGCCCCATTACCATGCGGCTTTCTGTCAACTGATATAATGCAATTGGCAAAACACGTAGCAATTCTGCCAACAAATTTGAAAGCCAGCCAATTTTATGCTTAAAATACCATCTGGTTAAGAAGCTAAGTTTGCAAGTTTAATTATAAATCTGCATTTTGATATTTTACCAAAGGCCTTGATCTTAATAAGATGGAGAGACAGCTGCACGCTTCTTTTTGTTTTTCGGGTTTCCTGCCCATTCCCATGAGTTTGGTATCAAAACAGACTGGTTGAGAATGAAGGCAAAATCAGAACCAACTTCAGGCTTGAGCTTTTTTAAAACACTGCTTATTACATATTAAGAGTAAATACTACAACTAAGGATAATCTGAGAAATACTAGCCTTTAAGGGAGGGCAGCATGGTGGCTCAGTGATCAGCACTACTGCCTCACAGTGCCAGGGACCCAGGTTCGATTCCAGCCTCGGGCGACAGTCTGTGTGGAGTTTGCACATTCTCCCAGTGTCTCTGTGTAGGTTTCCTCCAGGCACTCTGGTTTCCCCCCTCAGTCCAAAGATGTGCAGGCCAGGTGAATTGGCCAAAACTAAATTGCCCATAGTGTAAGGTGCATTAGTCAGAGGGAAATGGGTCTGGGGGCTCACTCTTCGGAGGGTTGGTGTGGATTTATTAAGATGGGCAGCACGGTGGCTCAGTGGTTAGCACTACTGCCTCACAGCACTAGGGTCCTCTGTTCGATTCCCACCTGTTTGTGTGGAGTTTGCACATTCTCCCTGTGTCTGCGTGGGTTTCCTCTGGGTCCTCCGGTTTCCTCCCACAATCCAAAGATGTGCAGGTCAGGTGAATTGGTCATGCTAAATTGCTCACAGTGTTAGGTGCGTTAGTCATGGGTTAAATATCGGTTAGGGGAATGGGTTTGGGTGGGTTTCTCTTCGGAGGGGCGGTGGGGACTTGTTGGGCCGAAGGGCCTGTTTCCACACTGTAGAGGATCTAATCTAATCTTAATCTTCCTGTTACATTGTTGAAAGATTATTCCATGAACTCTGCAGCCACATGGCCTGCTTCCACACACTATGGATTCTATGATAATGCTTGTCGATCTACTGGACATGCTTCTCTGCACTATCATCTCCTTTTCCTTTAACTTCACCCACACTGTGCTTTTTATGCCATTGAGATGCAGCTCCATGACATCATCACAAGATTGCAGGGTTTCTAGTACCCTGGTGCACAACAGTAATATCACTGGACAGGTACTAGAAAGTTTAGGCTAATGCTCTGAGAACATTGATTTGAAACGCAGCAGCTGATTGAATTTAAATCCAATTGAAAAAAAATTAAAACTTAACAAAAGTTAATCCCAGAACTGTTGACCATGAGACCTTTATCGAGAGTCATGAAGGGTTATCTGATTCACTAATATTCTTTAAGGGCAGAAAATCCACTACCTTTACCTGGCTTGCCTACATGTGACTTCAGGCCCTCAGCAACTGCCCTTTGAAGTGGTCTAACTAGTTACTCCACTCAAGAGCCGTTAAAGATGTGCGACAGTTGCTGAACATCAATGGAAAACTAAAGGAAAAGGAAAAGAAAAACATGTCGGCATGAATTTTTCCCTTCATTGATATATGTCACCTCCACAAGTATGCTTATTATGATCTGAAGGTATTTCCCCCCCCCCCCCCCCCCCCCCCCATGTTGCACTGACTTTTTCAGTCCTTTGCCAAAAGTGGACTACCCAATGTGAAAGATCAAGGAATTTTGAACTCATAATGGTCCTGAATGTTTCCCACAATCCTCTACATTGGTTTAAAGAAAAATTGCACTGGAAGCCAATCTTGCCCACAAAACTGTTATAACTAATTACCATAAAGATTTTCAATAATTGAACTCATTTGCATGCCTTTTCAAAGATTTGTTAAAATTAAGCTTCTTTATCTGCTGAAACACTAATAGGATCATTTAAAAATGCTATTAAATATTTAAATTACTTGCTTCAGTACACCAGTAAAATTAATAAATTGTACTGTGCTATTTTCTGAAGTCACTTTCAGTTCATTAAAATTGGGTCACCAATTGGATGTTCTTGGTAACATTGCTTGCTCCTTCTCTTAAATCCAGAGCCTAAACTGTGCCTGGTTACAACTTAAATATTATCAGAGTATTTCTCAGTGCAATTTTTAAGAGAAAAATGTTGATTAACACTGTCCAATTTCACTGAACATATCTCTGATTATCTGCTGTTATGGGCCAGATCAACCACCCTCAAAATGTGTGAAGAAGATAGCCTAGACCCTAACGTTTCCTTATTTTGAAGGCAAGTGCTGGATGTCGTGTTCCCAATGTCATTTACTTGGTCAAACAACCAGTCTTGAAACAAAACCCCCTTTTTCCATACAATATAGTTAAAATACAACAAAAGAAAGAATTGGAAACACTTAACTCCATTGAAAAACATAACTTAATAATAGATTATTTAACTAGTAAACAATGACTGCTCCAATATTGTAACATTCCATAAACACATCCTTGGCAAAGGCAATTTCAGTAAAATAGATAGTCTCACATGCAATTTTAGCAGCAGGAGGAGAACTCCAGATTTTAGCTGCAATAAGGAGGAATAAGAGCTTCTACATCCAGCTTCAAGAACCCAACAACTGCTGAAAGTAGAACTAAAAATCTTGGTTCAGCAGGCGCTTGATACCACCCATTCAGGCTGCTTCTATTGTTCCAATTTTTTTTAAAAGGAAGAAAACCCCAAGGCGCCTCAAGCCGTTCACTCTATTGGCTTTGAACAGACTCCTCAGGGCCTCTGTCTCAACCTTTCTTCCATTTAAAACAAGGACAAGATACACCACTTAAAGCTATAATATTGTCACACTTTGAGTGTCAATGTGAGCAAAGAAATCCCTGCAATTTTTTGCCTAGATTGTCAGTTGCTCCAAGTGGAATGTCTTTCCTATAAGTTGCCTGGATCAATATCTGGAACTCTGCCTCTTCAAGTACTTTGATTAAGTAGAGGCTGTACATACTCTTAAACTTTCCAATTAAAATTATCGACCAACACAATTGCAAATAATCTTACGTAAACGTAAATACAATTTCATGAAGGGCTTTGAATTTAAGTTAATGGAATAAGTAGTACTATGACAACTCTAGCTGGATATAATCGTGGAGGTTTGATCACTTGGCCTCCATCCTCTAACTGCCCTCCTCCCTATGATCACAGCATCTGACTAACCAACATGTCTGTTCTCATGATGTAATGCTGGCCGCACTACTTGGAAAGCAATAATATTTTAGCAACCCACAGGTATTTGCTTATAGGTATCAGCCAACATTGGCATGCCTGTGTATCATTGCTTTGTCTATTCTTAATGAGATATTTGACCATGACCTTGATCAGCCATTCTTCACTTCCTGATGTATGTTGTATTCCAACTCTTAGGGAAAATGGCTCCCTGATGAATTTGTATTATGGCACCCTATAATGGCACTTGGCTACACAGTCTTTGCACACTCTTTCTTAAATGCAGCCCTCTCTTGAAAAAGGCTGAGCTGACCTGACAGCTACCCCAGTTTTGGTAATGATGTGGCATTCTTCATGTCACTCTTAGCACCCCTTCTTATTAAGAACCCCCCTTGCTCTTGCAGTCTCTATCTGACTCTTGCCGCACATATCTCCAGTAAATTCCTAACTTGCATATCATGAAGCAGTCATTAGTCTGGCAAAGCTAGGTAAAACATCGCATGGACACACTGGAAAATCTCCCAGGACCCCCAGGAATCTGCAGATGTTGGCTTTAGGATCATTGGCCAAAACAGAAGGGATTTCAGATGGTGAGTCATCTTATGAGAAACATGTCAGGAGCCTGGGTATCTGGTGGGCCAATGTACAGCAAAGTCATCGAATATAATTTTGCACGTATTACATACAATGTGCTGTTGAAGTTGTTGCTAAGCTGCTGCAATTAAAGTATCAAGAGTCCGACCAAATCTTTGTTCAGGCAACTGCTGTGAGACAGATCACCTGCCTGCCCATCCTGTCAAAGAATTCAGAAGAAACAATTAACATAGTTTTGAGCCTTTGTAATATGGGCCATGGTGCAGGTTCGGCGTTTAGAAACTATTTTGTTGCTTTTTGGATCCATAATCTTTTCATTTGCAATGGTCTCTTAACATAAGGAACAAGTTAATAGATTATGTATAAATTTTACTGCTCTGATGGTTTATAGTTCTGTCCTATAATATATACAAATTACTTCCTCCCTTGCCTTCTCCTTGAGTTTATTTATTTCCCTCAAAGTTTTGGGCGATGCCTTGTGTTGGTGATTTGTCAAGGGAAACTGTTTGGATTAAGTTAAGCAATGCTTGTGGTATAAGAGCCAAACTCATCTTTTTCCTCTCTGAACTTTTGTTTATACAAATACAGTGACCAGTGAACAATAGACATTATTTTACATGAGACTTTATCAATGTTTTCAAGTACCTCGACACTTCAGACTCTAAGCCTATACAGTAAAATTCAATTTTGTTTGATAATTGCTGTCACACACACATTTTAGTGCTTCTTCCGCGAGCTTCTTTTTTCTAAAACAAAATCCTCTTGAAATTGTGTTTGCAATGTTATTCCTTCTTTCTGTCCTCTTCAACAATTTGACACAAAATGTTATACTTCATTCCTGAAAATTTTATTCGTTAATCAAGGAGAAGGCAAATGCACTTGTATTTGCAAAGTGCCTGTCACTTCATCAGGAAGATGCAAAGTGCTTTTGAAATGTCACCTCTGGATGTAGGTTTGCTCGCTGAGCTGGAAAATGCATTTTCAGACGTTTCATATACTAGGTAATATCTTCAGTGAGCCTCCGAATGAAGCACTGGTGGTGTAGCCCATTTTCTATTTATATGTTTGAGTTTCTTAAGGTTGGTGATGTCATTTCCAGGGTGACATCATTTCCTATGGTGATCTTTTTCTCAGGGGGTGGTATGTGGGATCCAAGTCAATGTGTTTGTTGATAGAGTTCCCGTTAGAATGCCATGCTTCTAGGAATTCTCGTGCGTGTCTCTGCTTGGCTTGTCCTAGGATGGATGTGTTGTCCAAGTCAAAGTGGTGTCCTTCCTCATAAAACATGTTAAGGATACTAGTGAGAGTGGGTCATGTCGTTTTATGGCGAGTTGATGTTCATGTATCCTGGTACATGAACTCACGTTTTCGCACTCACGCTGACCACCTCCACATTCTCTCACGTATATAAACCCACACACACTCCCTAGCCCCCTCTCCCATCCCCTCTCTCACCCACACTCTCCCTCTCACTCTCACGCATGCGCACACACACATACATATTCAGGCTGTCACTGTTGCACTCTCAATTGTGTGGAAGGCAGCTTTTGCATCCAACAGACAGCAGATGCTTCTGTTTGTTCATCTACAATATACTAATTGTGACAGCACTGTACTATATCAGTACGGTACAGAACTGTCACCCTAGATTATATACTCACGTCTTTAGAGTGGGACTTAAATTATGATCTGCTGACTCAGAAGTAAAAGTGCAACCACACTGAAGTGTGAAGTGCTTCATTTTGGTGGAGAGAGCACAAACAAACAATATAACATAAAGGGCACAATTCTAAAGGATCAGAGGCATTTGTGTCTCTGCGTGCAATAGTCATTTAAGGTGGCAGGACAGGTTGAGAGCAGTCAATAAAGTGAAAAATATCTCAGCCTTTATTAATAAGGGCAGAAGGTTCGAGAGTGAGGTAGTTATGTTGGACTCAAATAAGACATTGGATTAGCCTGTGTTGGTATAGTGCTTCCAGTTCTGGATGCAGCTTTCAGTAACAAAGATTGGAGATTTGGGAGGAGAGGGGATTTTGATGGGGATAGTCGAAATTGTGAGGGGTCTGTATTGAGTAGGTGGGGGCAATAAAACTATTCCCACTCATGACTGGTTGAGGGCCAAAAAGGGGCAGGTTTAAGGAAATTGCCTTTGCTTCGTTTGCCAATGTGAGGAAAAACATTTCACTCTGGAATGCGTTGCCTGGGAGTGTGATGGCGGTGTCACAAGTAATGCATTTAGAAGGTAATTAGATTGCTTTCAGAAAGGAAGAATATGCTGGATTAGGGAGAGAAGATGGGATAATAACACCAGGTGACTTTCTCATTCAAAGAGCTGTAGATATGATGGACTGATTGGTGGCCTCCTGTGCTATTACAAGTGTCATTCAGTATGCTGGATTGCATATTTCTAATATTGCAAGAAGATAAATAACATTCAAACAGTAGGTAAATGGGCTGAGCCAAGCCCAGGGGGCAATAAAAAGGGCCAAGATAAATGGAAGCTTGTCCAGAAATTTAGTGTTAATTATGGAGTGCCTATAAGATTATAATTTGGAGATGCCGGTGTACAAAGTTAAAAATCACACAACGCCAGGTTATAGTCCAACAGGTTTATTCGGAAGCACAAGCTTTCAGAGCACTGCTCCTTCAACCACCTCATGAAGGAGCAGCGCTCCGAAAGCTAGTGCTTCCAAATAAACCTGTTGGACTATAACCTGGTGTTGTAATTTTTAACTTTACAAGATTATACACACCGTTCATACTAATTAATGATCATTAACTGGTCCACAGATGAATCTGGTTTTATTCTTGTATGAGATGTGAGTGTCACTGACACCTCGAGGCTGTGTCTGTAAGCCATTTAGTAGTGAGGTTAAAAGTACATTTTTGTTGTTGGTCTGGAGTCACATGTAGGCCAAACCAGGGGGAAGGCCAGCAGATTTCATTCCGTGAAGAATGTTAGTGAACCATTCACCTTGTTGTTATTTAAGCCTGTGTCACCATAACAGAGCTTTCGATTACTACTCCAGTGACATTATCATGGCATCACCACCTCCTTATGCTAAACTTCTAATGCAACCTTGAACAGTTTGCTGCAATGATGCCACTCAAGGAATAAATGTACATTGTGTCACATTTTAGAGCTCCTTTCATCTTATTAGCTTCATTTTAATTGTTTTTTTTATTTCAGAAAGTGTTCTTCTTGTGCACTGTTCCTACAAAGATTGGATGAGATTCTGTTGTAAAGAAAACATAAGAATCAGGCTGTTGGTGTTTTCCACTATTTTTCTGGAAATCAGACAACACAAACTGTAACAGATGTAAAATTACATGCCAAAATGGAGAGTTGTTGTTCAGGGAGCCCTGAGTATTTGAAGGTTATGTTATAATGTTATCATGCGATAGGAACCAAGACTTAAAGTATATTGAGCAGCAGTTTGCTACTGTAGTTACCTCATAGAAATGGGCTAAACTTGCTAGAAAATTTTATGGCTTGAACATTTGAATACAAGAAATATTTTAATAGTGTGGAATGTTCTAGTTCATGTTGCCTTGACCCTTTTCAAAAAAAAACTTTTAGAAGTGTGGACTCTCATTCCTTCAAATATTGCCTTGGAAGTTGTTTTTTTAATGTTTTAAGTTTTCATTTTCTCTGCCAAATTCCCATCTTTCTCTTTGCTTTGCATTTTCTACATGGGTCGACCTTGAATTCAATATTCCATCTGCTGCACAACTATTTTGTATCCAATTAGGTACTTAATACAGGAAAATAAAACAGCAGGCAGAAAGTGTGAGGACTGTAGATGCTGGAGTTCAAAGTTGAGAGTGTGGTACTGGAAAAGCGCAGCAGGTCAGGCAGCATCCGAGGAGCAGGAGAACCAAGCGGCTCATTCCTGATGAAGGTCTTTTGCCCGAAACGTCAATTCTCCTGCTCCTTGGATGCTGCCTGATCTGCTGTTTTCTTCCAGCACCATGTTCTCAAATGAGGGGAAAAAGCAGCTGCCAATTAGCACGCAGCAAGATTCCACAAGCAGCAATAAGATAAATAACCAGATAATCCCATCTTAGTGATGTTACTGAGGATGAACTATTGGCTAGGAGATCAGGAAGAACTCTCCAGTAGTAGTGTGTCAACCTTGATCACATGCTGAAATCTTTGGAGAGATGATAACATCTGACGCTGAGATGACATGCTATCAACTGAGACCCTACCCTAGTGTAAAATGACAGCAAAGTCAAAGTTTCCAGAACATGGTTGATTACAGCTGTGGATTAGTGCATTAGTTCACTACACAATCTGTTCCTTTCTCCTCGATTTCATGAGCTTCAACAAAAACTCATGATTACTTAACTCTTCAAATGCTTAAATATCACAAGCGCGTTACTTATTTGCTTTGACTTTTAAATACTACACTTCAACTATTTGATGAGAGTATAGTTATTTGTATGATAGTTGAGTTCATAACTGAAGTGCTGGCTTTATGAAATAAAACTTTTATAGACTTGAGACACTTAGAAAATACAAGACTGTAAAATACCCTGTGCTGAGTCCTTCGACTGGCCTCAAATTGTGGTTGAGGTCACAGACCAAGACAAGTACTAAGGAAGATATTGCAACACTTTATTGGAATAAAATGAAAAATTGCTTTGTTTAAATGTCTATGATAAAAAAAACAAACAGGCCAACAGTAAAAATCTGTACTTATTCACTGATCTGTCTGCCCCATAATTTATTTTATAAAGTATTGCTACATACTGAAGTCCTGAGTTATTAATGTTAGTTGGGAATGGGAATGGTCTGCTTTCTTGGAATTCATTATCAGAATGGAAAGTTGTGAGTCACTCTTATTCTTCCATCAGAATGCTGTCATAATTCCCAAAAGAAAAGTTTTGAGTTGTACTAATTTTTTTGTTAGAAAGTCTGGTTAATTTGCTGTTGCGAATTTGATACTCTTTTGGCAGTGTTATTGGCATCGTAACTTTGTAAATAGAGAGTAGCTCTGTGGATGATACTACAGAGGAACCTCGATTATCGGCATTCGATTGTCCAAATATCGGATTATCTGCCAAGATTGCAGTGTCCCAGTGTTCAGCTAAACTATTTTATCCAGCACTCAATTATTGAGTATTCGATTAACTGAACAAAATACTCTCCACCCATGTCCTTTGGATAATCAAGGTTCCTCTGTATAAATATGAACATGGATGGAGACAGAAACCCAACACTCACTGAGACTGTTTATCTGAACCAGCTGAGGACTAAGAAATGGCCTTAGTTTTTTTAAGTGCTTCTTCAGAACCTAGTAGAAGACCTCAGTCATGAAGATCTCGAAAGAGGCTTCACATACACACATCCTTTAAAGGTGACAGGGCATTTTGAGAGAGAGAGGGAGAGAGAAGCTGCCGAGAAGAATGGAATTTTGGGTTTTGTAGGTACAGGCATTGAATACAAAAGTGTAGAACTTTACCTTTGTAAAAGCTCTGGCTAGGCCACAAGTTTTTTTGAATTCATTAACGGAATGAGGGCATCACTGGCTAGGCCAGCATTTACTGTCCATCCCTAATTACCCAGAGGGCAGTTAAAAGTCAGTGACATTGCAGTGGGTCTGGGGTTGCATGTAGGCCGGACCAGGTAAGGATGGCAGTTTCATTTCTTAAAGGGGATTAGTGAGCCACATTGGTTTTTGTGACAATCAATATTGAGCTTAGATAAGGTAGACAAAGAAAATCTATTCCTATTAGTTGATGGGACAAGGATTCAGGGACACTGATTTAAGATTCTGAATAAAAAATGTAAGGTGGGGGAATGTGAGGGGAGAAAATAAATTAAGTAACAAAAGATAACTTAATGATGTGGTGTGGCTGAGGGGTGATGGAAGCATTACTTGCTGTGGATAAAGGGTAGTTGGTGGATGCACTGTATTTTGATTTCCAGAAGGCATTTGATAAGCTGTCGCATCCAAGGTTACTGCAGAAAACTAAAGCTCATGTTATAGGGCTGACATATTGGCATGGATAAAAAGATAGGCTGGCATAAAGGAAAGAGATACTGGATTAGTGGTGCTGGAAGAGCACAGCAGTTCAGGCAGCATCCAACGAGCAGCGAAATCGACGTTTCGGGCAAAAAACTGATGCTGCCTGAACTGCTGTACTCTTCCAGCACCACTAATCCAGTATTTGCTTTCCAGCATCTGCAGTCATTGTTTTTTACCATAAAGGAAACAGAGTAAATGTAAATGATGTAATAAGTGTGTTCCTTAGGGATTGGTGATGGGATCTCAACTGTTTGTTATGAATGACATGGAGGAATTTGTTTTGCACTAATTTTTTTTGCTGTTGCGAATCTGATACTCTTTTGAAAGTGTTATTGTGACCGTAACTTGGTAAATAGAGAATAGTTCTTTGGATTATGCTATAAGTATGATTAGATTAAATTCCCTACTGGCCCAACCAGTCCACACCGACCCTCTGAAGAGTAACCCACCCAGACTCATTTGCCTCTGACTAATGCACCTAACACTATGGGCAATTTAGCATGGCCAATTCGCCTGACCTGCACATCTTTGGAATGTGGGAGGAAACCGGAGCACCCTGAGGAAACGCAGGCAGACACTGGGAGAATGTGCAAACTCCACACAGACAGTTGCCCAAGGCTGGAATCGAACCTGAGACCCTGATGCTGTGAGGCAGTAGTGCTAACCACTGAGCCACCGTGCCACCCATGTATGAGCATGGATGGAGACAGTAAGTATGGTTGCCAAATTCGCTGACAGAACAAAGTTAGATGGGAAAGTAAGTTGTGACAAGGATACAAGGGAGTTACAAAGAGATATTGATAGTCTAGGTATATGGCCATAGATGTGGTAAATGGAATATCATGTGGGGAAAATATGAAATTGTCCCTTTTAATGGGAAGAATAAAGATGCATGCTTTCTAATTGATGAGCAATTGCAGAACTATGAGATGACTGAGGGATCTGAATATCCTTATGCACAAATTGCAAAAGGTTGGCATAGAGATACAGCAAATCAAGCAAGTTCAGAGAATATTATCATTTATTTCAATGAAGAATTGAAGACAAAAGCAGGAAGAATTCCTTCTTGAACAGCATTGCAGTTATACCTACATCACATGGAGTGCAGTGGTTCGAGAAGGCAGCTCACCCCACCTTCTCAAGGGCAACCAGAGATGGGCAATAAATTCTGGCCTAATCAGTGAGACTCACATCCTGCAACTGAATAAAGAAAGAATAAATTGTTGAAGGGGCAGGAGTGAATACAACAAAAAAAAATCAATGATTCCAAGAGAGAATTGATTAGGCATGAAGACCGAGTGGAGTATTGAAACTTTTTGGAGTGTTTTGTGGAGAGCTTGCCTGGGTTCAATAGGTTAATAAACCTACTGATTTTCTAAAATAGCTCTTAGTTCCAGTGCACCAAGAAGGCCTAGTGAGATGCCACCCTAATTCAGATTTCCCCCTAACGCCTCGTTGAAAGTAGAATTTTTAAAAATTTGCAATTTCAGAATGTTGCAGGGCCTCTCCATTATTAGCCACGTATCTCCCATATTGTTGAGTGACTATCATTGCTCGTACCATGTGGGTTAGAGTAAGGTGGTGACTTTGTTACAACTGTTTATTTTTCAAGATTTACGCATGAGCAGATAAGCGGTTTCTCATTGTTGAGTGTTCAGGTGAGGCTCATGATTTTCAAAATGCTCTTCAATGAAACATTTAACATGAAAAGGGAGTGAAACAAATCAAAGCTGTTGCCTGCCTGTCCCTTTCTCCTACTCTCTGTTTTTCATTCTCTCACGTACCATCATTTCCATATAATCACAAACGTTCGCTGCCGGTCTGTTTAAATAATTGTGACTCATACTTTTATGCAACTGAAGGTTTAACAGAAAGTGGTATGGTTTAATTTTATTTTTAAAATCTGTCATGTGATGAAGTTGCCATTTATCAGAACATTAAACTCTGAATAAGCTGGCTCCACAAGCTAATATCCTATTGATGAATAAATTACCTTCCATAAAAAGTGAAGAATTATGTTTAAAGCAAATGCTTGTTTTTCTTTTCACTGCTGTCAGCAGTACCTCTCTCCATGGACTCATTCGATTGTGAGTTCAAGTCCCATTCCTTGGATTTGATTAGGGTCTTATCCAAAACTTCAGCGGAGTACCAAAGGAGCCGTCAGAGCTAAGACGATTCAACAACTCACTGGAGGAGAAAATCCTTGAATATCCCAGTCCTGAATGCTGGAAGAGCCCAACACATCAGTGTAAAAGGTAAAACTGAAGCTTTTGCAGCAATCTTCAGCCAGAAGTGTCGAGCGGATGTTTCATCTCCGCCTCCTCCAGTGGTCCCCAGCATCACTGTCTTCAGCTAATTCAATTCACTCCATGTGATATAAAGAAACAGTTGGAGGCATTGAATACCACAAAGGCTATGGGCCCTGAATCAGTTCTGGCAATAGTACTAAAGAATTGTGCTCCAGAATTTGCCACTCCCCTAGTTGAGCTCTTCTAGTGTAGTTACAGCACTGCCTGAATGGTATGAAAAATTGCCCATATGTCTGTTCGCACAGATCAGGATAAATCCAACCTGGCCAATTATCACCCCATCAGTCTGCTCTCATTCGTCAGTAAAGTGATGGAAGGTGCTATCAAGCAGCACCTGCTCAGTGATACCCACTTTGGATTCCACCAGAGCTACTCCACTCCAGCCTCATTACAGCCATGGGTCAGACATGGACAAAAGAGCTGAATTCCAGAGGTGAGCAGAGAGTGACAGCCCTCGATATCAAGGCTGCATTTGACCAACTGTGGCATCAAGGAGCCCAAGCAAAACTGAAGTCATGGGTATCAAGGGGCAAACTCTCCGCTGGTTGGAGTCATACCTGGTTGGCACATAGGAAGATAGTTGTCTTTGCTGGCGATCAGTCATCTCTGCTCTAGTACATCTCTGCAGGAGTTCCTCAGGGTAGTGTATTAGACCAAGCCCCCTTCAGCTGCACCATCAAAGATCTTCCCTCCACCTTAAGATCAGAAGTGGGAATGATTGCTGATGATTACACAATATTCAGCATCATTCACAACTCCCAGGGATAATGAAGCAGTCCATGTTCAAATGCAACAAGATCTGGACAATATCCAGGCTTGGACTGTCAAGTGGCAAGTAACATTCATGCCCCACAAATGCCAAGCAATGGCCATCTCCAATACAAGACAAACTAACCACTGCCTATTAACATTCGATGGTCTCACCAGCACTGAATACCCTGCTATCACCATCTTGGGATTACCATTGACTAGAAACTCAACTAGGGTCGCCATAAAAACATTTTGGCTACAAAAGTAGGTCAGAGACTTGGAATAGTGCAGTGAGTAACTCACCTCCTGACTCCCCAAAGCCTGTCCACCATCTACAAAGTACAAGTCAGGAGTGTGATGGAATACTTCCCACTTGCCCGGATGAGTGCAGCCCCAGCAACACTGAAGAAGCTTGATACTGTCCAGGACAAAGCAGCTGCTTGACTCACACGACATCCACAAGCATCCACTCCCTCCACCACTGACGCTTAGTACACACTGCTGCTACTATTAACAAGATGCACTGTGGGAATTCACCAAAGATCCTTAGCACGTTCCAAACACATGGCCATTTCCGTCTCGAAGGACAAAGGTAGTAAATGCATGGAAAGATCAGCACTTGCAAGTTCTCCTCCAAGCCACTCACTGTCCTGCCGTTCTTTCAATGTCACTGGGTCAAAAAGGTGGAATCCCTCCCTAACAGCATTGTGAGTCAATCTATAGCACGTGAACTGCAGCAGTTCAAGAAGGAAGTTCAACACTACCTTCTCAAGGGCAATTAGGGACAGGCAATACTTGCTCGCCAGCCAACAATGCCCATGTCTCCCAAGTGAATAAAGAAGAATGAAGGCTATATTATACAATAGCAAATGCATTTAATGGAGACAAGTGTAATATATTTATTTTTAGGGAGGTTGCATATTACCTGGAAATAAGAATATAAATATAGAGGAACAGAAATGTCTGGAAAACTGCAATGCCAGTTAATACCATCTAAAACAAAACAGGTAAATCAAACAGTATGTTCATTTCTAGAACTGCACAGGGAAGTTGAACTAAACACAGACTGAATCTTAGTTAGACCACACATTGATTGTTGTGTGCCGTTCTGGTTGCCATGTTATGAAAAAGATGCACAGCCATTGGGGAAGGCGCAAAAAAAGAATTAGAGTTGGTAACAAAACTACAAGGTTTTGAGAAGTAGTATGGGTCTCTGAGGTATGACCTAAAATTATGTGGTTAAAATTATGGATGTTTTTGATAGAATGAGTAAATGTTACTCTGTGTAAATGTTAAAAGCAGAGCAAAAGTGGGGGGCCCCGAGATATGTTGGCCCCCAAGAAACTAAATCAGGAATTCGGCTAGAATTCTTTATCCAAACAGTGATGACAATTTGGAACTCGCCAGAGCAGGGATTGGAGGTGACTGGTATAGGTGCTTTTAAGGGGAACCTAGACAAACTTATGAGGGAGAAGGGAATAATTGGTGAGGCATGCTGTGAAGAAAGCTTGAGAGGAGGCTTGAGTGGAGCGTAAATGCTGGCATAGATGTCCAAATGGTCTATTTTTAAGTTTTATCTTTGATGTAAATGAGTCGCTCAATGACAAAACTAAGAAACAATGCAGATTATTTGAACAACAAGAGCATGAAGTGAGATTGAAGGAAAAGGATACATCTGTCAATAATTTAAGCTCCATTACCTAGCATTCCTCAGCACATAATGTGCCACAAGCTCACAGTTCAAGGAAAAATATTAAATTATAGAAGATAAATTCTATTGTAGAGGAACACCACGCATGGTTTTGTTTCCGTATCATGCTGGCCTTGTCTACAGCTGGAAACAAAACAATGTAAAGCATGGCAGCAGCATATTACACATGATCCAACAAGTGAGCCAGGTCCTTTGATCAGGCCCAATGGTATGATTGAAATGCAGTTGGTAATAAGTAAAGGAATGAATTGAATAACAAGAACAATACATGAACAAGTGCTGCAGCATATCCTTCATATCACTCCAAGGAAAATTCTTAAGTATCACCGGAAAATAGCCCAACTACACAGATGATCGCTATAGTCTGAAGTCAAGTGACAGTTTTTGAGTAATGTTCATAACTTAGTTACAAATGCATCAGTCAGTAGTACCCTCAGAGAAGAATCAATAAAAATCCTTGGTCCTTTTGGCATAGTGCCTAGGAATGATGCATATTTGTGTTATGTTTGGCTAGCTGCCAATATTAAGGCAGTGTGACACTTAACTCCAAAGAGAGGAATGTCAGCCACGTGCTTCTGAGAAGATGGACCTGAATTTGGGCATTTATTGCCACGTAAGTAGTTTCTTGTTAGAAATGTGTTCATGGGTTACTTATGACCACACTCTGTTTTCTGGGCATTGGTCGTGAGTCCTGTTTTGACTATTGTATTTGCATTTTCATGTGCCAGGAAAACAAAATGGAGTTCCAAACTTTTAACAGTTGAGATACAAATTGCGTTACTAATTATTATTTGAAATCTACAAAAATCTGGGTAATGAGTCTATTTCGTGCATTTCAAAGAAGCTTTCTCAAATCATTTTAATGTCGCTTTACCCTGCTCCATGTTTATACTATCATCCTTTCCTCTAGTGTTGAGGCAATATTAATTGATCCAAAATTGCAAGGAAAGTCCTGATGTACAAGAAGCTAATGGTCATGAAGTGTTGAATTGTCATGGAATTTTGGTGTTTTTGCATTCCTCTTCACTTGAAGGATTAGAGAATGCTTACAGGTTTTAATTAAAGTCATACTAATTGATTCGTTTGCTTTGTCATTCAAGAAGTTTTCTTAAAAGCAATTATTGGAGGATTATCAAATTTTGATGGGGAAATAATTTCTATTTTTGGAGTTAGAATAAGGGAGAAATTTTTCAGAAAGGATAGTTACAGCATAAAATAGTTTACCACAATAAGTGGCTCAGATACTCACCATGCCATGCATTAAAAGAAAAGTCAGTGAATATCTAGGGAGAAAGGTCTGGGCTTTTGGAAGAGAGAGCTGATAATGGAATTGATTTTAGATTTCTGTAACAAACAGCTAACATAAAGGCAGTGGTCTATCTGCCATGCAAACATCTCTAGTTAGAAAATATATTTATGCTTTAATAGGAGTAACATTTTCTTAGCCAACAATATTAGTACTTTAGCACAACTACACCAGCTCATAATTGAACTCATAATGTGACTCATTTCTGCTTGTATAAACAACATACATCCATATGCTGGGATCCATTCTCTGCAAATAAAAGCAATATAGCCAAGTCAGTTTTTTTTTAATGACCTTGGAGCTTCAGAACCTATAGTTCCTTGTTGGTATCATCATGGGAATATCTCAGCCAATCAGAGTTGACTTGCTGACCAATCCATTCCCTTGTCTCCTGTTATATAATTTGTTGAGACTGTTTGTTTGAAATTTGGCCTTTTTATGGTTTATCGTGATGACTGTGAAATGGAAAGCTTTGGCAATTTTTTTTTAATTGAGCAATAATTTTTTCTTACAGTTTCAATACAGTTTTTAACTATATTTAGACAATGTTTTACAACATAAAAAGTGAGTTTCAGTGGCAGTTGCGTTAATGATGTACCAGCCAATGTTCCAATACCAGAGTGTGATTAGGAATTACTTGGATGGAAAAAAGACAACTTTCTATGTTTTAAATTGTATGGGTTTCCAATTGCAAATGTTAGCTTGACAATATAAAATGAATACATGTTCATGTGCTGCACAATGGTTTCCTATTGATTATGTAACCAGTTTCCATTAATGACACTTTGAGCACACTATTGATCCTTTTGATTATGTTAGAGGTGTTTCTCCATCAAACAAGATACACCTAACTAAGATCTGAGGAAGAATCACTGGACCCGAAACATGAATTCTGCTTTCTCTCCACAGACGCTGCCAGACCGACTGAGCTTTTCCAGCAATTTCAGTTTTTGTTTCAGATTCCCAGCATTTGCAGGTCTTTCGGCATTTACACCTCGCTAATTGCTTTGCGTAATATTATTGACTAGATTTTTGGACAAGTCATTGTGGACTCTACTATATATGGATCAATTTCAGTGTCAAATCAGTAGCATCTGAGAAAGATAAAAGTTTACTGAGCAGGGTTGAGTACCTAAAATTGTCAGTGGGGCCAAATTCAGATCGCTACTTGTTGAGAGATATTCATGTAAGTAATTTGGCTTTAGCACAGTTATTATCGAAGGAATCACAATGCTGCCTCCTTTTGCTTTCTGTTCCTTTAGTTTAATTTTCTGTCAATGATTTCAGCAAAACATAGCAGTATTAGTGAAGAAAATTCTAAGCTGGTTCATGGTTGTAGTGCATCAAACGTGTTGTGGCACAAAACCATTTTGGTGCTGTTTGTTTTTCAAGCGGCGTTTTCACAACAGTAAAACGGGTTATTTCACTCGTTGTGCAGAAGTTTGTCATGCTGCAAAGGCATTGTGTCTGATGACGTTCTGAACTCAGGAAATGTCTGGATGCAGAAGGTCTGTGCTGAGTTACTGCTGAAAAGCAGCTGGGAATTAAAATTCTCTGACATTCTTTTTAATAGCAGTAAAAATATGTTCATGAAGAAGCAGTAGGAATCCCATTGCAGTTGTCATCTCTGGGACGGTTTGAAGCTGTTGAGCGTCTGGACACCCTGAACAATATGTCTGCATAATTGTACTCTGTTCACTTATTTCTCTCAAGCAAGCCGTGAAGTCAGTGTTGGTTTTCCTCTGGGGAGAGTCAGTGCAAGCTCCATAGCTGGAATGAGGGAGTGTGAAATTCCGGAAGTCTGCATCATCTACCTGATGAACAACCCCTTTCTATTCTACCCTCTATGAGGACCAAATGCATAACCACTGCTTTCAACAGGAGTAATAGCACGGCCAATGATTTCTGACTGACTGTGCAATATCCATTGAAGAAAGAACAGTTTGTACTATAACCTGTAACAAACATGATATGCAAATCCAAGTCCAAACTAGGTATGCATGGTCCCATGGTCTATTACTTAAACCCTCTCATCTCTCAAAGTCATGGAATCATATCATAGAATCCCTATAATACAGAAAGAAGCAATTCAGCCTATCAAGTCCATACAGCCCTCTGACGAGCACCCAAATCCATCCCCATAACCATGGTTAACCCACCTAACCTGCCCATCCCTTGACTCTATGGGACATTTTATTTTAAGCATGACCAATCCACTTAATCTGCACTTTAGACTATGGGAGGAAATCGGAGCAGACACAGGAAGTTATTAAAAGTTCTGACTGCCACTGTGTGGATTAAGGCAAAGTTGCAAATCACATGACACCAGGTTATAGTCCAACAGGGTTTATTTGAAAATACAAGCTTTCGATACAAGCTTTCAGACTGCTGCTCCTTCCCCAGGCAGCTAGCAACCCTGTTGGACTATAACCTGGTATCATGTGATTTTCAACTTTATCCACCCCAGTTCAACACCCAGACTTCCACATTATGGATTAAGGCAAAGCATTTGGTTGTGATGAAGCACATCAGAAAATGTTTACGACGTTTACATGCATGAGCTGACAATTCCATTGGAAATAGCGAAACATTTGGGGCAGAGGGAAGGTGTAGAGTGATCTGAGATGTCCCAATGTGAGAGGGGATGATAGCACATTACCATTTAGGATTAACCACATCCAAAACCAGTGAGAAGTTCTGCTTCTGGCTTCAGGGAAAATGTATTTGTTGAAACCGTTGTATGAGGCAAAGTTATTCCCAGCAGTCTTGTGGCTCAAAGTTCAATAAAAATTGATCTTTTTAAAATTCCAATTCAATCAACCTGATTCTGACTGTCTCTCTTTTTCCTCTTTTACTGTATCTGTCCCCAGACCCACTCTCCCTCCTTCCTCTTCGCTCGCACTTTGAATGCGAGTAACCTGTAAGTACAGAGTTGTGCGTGTGAAAGACTGACTTGAATAGCATCCATAAGTTTTTACCCGTAATAACTGATTGCTCTGGCAGGTTTCCACAGTGGAGACATTTAAAGAAATAACTGTGTCCTCGGCTAAATCTTGGGGAGAGTTGGCTGGGAGTATAATAATCAGTGATTGACCAGGGCTTTTTACCAATCACACAAGTGACTCCAAGGATTGATATTTTTGTTTCCTGTGGGTGCTGCTGTTTATTTTGTAGCCTCATCTCCAAGCCCCTCTTGTGACTCTCCATCCTGGTCCACTTCTGTTGACTCAAGCCAACTTACTTTTTGTTGTCACACATTTTAAAATTGATAAAACACTTGTTATTTAAAGTAAGTCTGATCCCCTATAAAATTTAAAGGGAATCTGCGATTAATTCCTGACAGCAGTCACCCTTTATTGGAAATTCACCCTTTATTGGAAGTTTTGGGATTATTTTGTTTTGATGAAAATTTTCTTTTCGCTTTGCAGTTTATTAGACCTCCTATGATGCAAGAGTGCCTGCAGTGAACAGAACAATAATCAAGGGGTGACCTTATTGAGGTTTATAAAATCACTTATTGGTCAAGCATTCAGTATAGGAGTTGGGAGCTCATGTTGTGGCTGTACAGGGCATTGTTTAGGCCACTTTTGGAATATTGTGTGCAATTCTGGTCTCCCTCCCTATTGGAAGGATGTTACAAAAGTTGAAAGGGTTCAGAAAAGATGTACAAGGATGTTGCCAAGGTTGGAGGGTTTGAGCTAGAGGGAGACGCTGAATGGACTGGGGCTGCTTTCCCTGGAGCATCTGAGGCTGAGAGGTGACCTCTTAGATGTTTATAAAATCATTTACAACATGGATAGGATAAATAGACAAAGTCTTTTCCCTCGGGCAGAGGAGTGCAGAACTAGAGGGCATAGGTTTAGGATGAGAGGGGAAAGTTATAAAAGACATGTAAGGAGCAACTTTTCCATGCAGAGGGTGATGCGTGTATGGAATGAGCTGCCAGAGGAAGTTGTGGAGGCTGGTACAATTGCAACATTTAAAAGGCATCTGGAGTGGGTATATGAATAAGGAGGGCTTAGAGGGATATGGGCCGGGTGCTGACAAATGGGATGAGATTAGGTTAGGGTATCTGGTCGGCATGGACAAGTTGGACTGAAGTGTCTGTTTCCATGCTGTACATCTCTATGACTCTAAGTGTAGGTTCAGAGTGGTATAAGGATGCCAAGGCTACTGATTTATTTGATGTTCATATCGGCTGGAACTTTTTTTTTTGTTGTCCTGTCTCTGCCTTACTAGTAAAGGAGTGGTCTGATCAGTAACTTCCTACTCTTTCTCAATTGGTTTGCAATTTAGGGAAGCAAACTGATCGATTTTGACACCATTGCGGAAGCCTTTCAGAATGGGGCTCAGTTATCAGCATGTGCCATCTGTCCACTCTCCAATCGAACGATATTACTGGCAAATTGGCACTGTATCCATGAACTGACAACTGTAAAAAGATAAACCTTTCTGCTAATTTTAAACTGCCTAAAATTAAATGCTTTCTTTCCAGAGAAATTGCAAAAGTGCAAGCTCCTTAGATTTCGACAGATGACGGGAGCTGTTTAAAATCTGCACGGGCAGGCCCCATTGAGGAGAAGGTCCTGACGTCTTGAATGTGGATTTGGCTCAGCCCCAGTCAAGCACAAGAAGCACGAAATGTTTACCTACGTGCAAAACGTCTGCTGGAAAATTGTGAAGTAACACCATGACAAACACCACTAGTTTCTAGGGAGCGAGGCCTGGCGCCCCCAAATTAAATAAGACCTCTGTAGATTTTTCATTCCCATCTTCAGAAATCCCATTGTCAACCTCATGCATGTGAGGATTGTCTGTGTTTGTTTAAAAAAAAAGTCATTTTTTGTTTTATTTTATAGGCTCCAGAGTGAAACCAGCTCTTCATTTCTGGATCATGTCGTAGGTTGCAGTGACCTTTTGCAATCACAGAATTAACAATTCAAAAATATGTGTTATACTTTAGGTACTCGTTTTTTTTGCACTGTGTATACAAACAGAGAAGCACAATGTCTCAAATATTTGTTTTATCGCTGTTATGTTTTCTATTGATTAATCTCAACACTAAGAGATTAGAATCAGCCCCTCTTCCTGAAATGCCTTTGTAGTCTGAACTTTCACCAGCTTCACACTGAATTGAATTGTGTTATAACTTATCATTGGCAGGCATTCAATTTGGAATGACTTACATGAGAATTAACTCTGAGATCCCTATGTGTACCGACCATATAATACCAGAGAAATTACTAAACCACAGGGAATGGCAGCACTGAAGCTGCTTTGTTCCTTGCTGATCTTGTTCCAAAGGCAGTTCGTGAACAGAACATACATTGTGTGGTTTCATGTTGAAGAGTAAACCTGAATTGACAGTGTCCTCTCAGACCACCAGACAGTGGGTAACAGCGCAGCTCTTCAATTGCAGATTGTAAGACCGTGGGTTTGGTAAACCTGAGTGTAAAGATCTTTTTAAAACTGCTGTTGCTTGTCTAGTGATTTTATAGTGATGACAAAAATTTCTGATGCACATATGGAGTAAATATTCATTTATCCCTTTGGCTGCAGCAGAAGTCAAACACCATGTAAATTGTATAGATTTCTCACAATGAAGGTCTCCTGGTAACTGATACATCAGCTGGAATATTTCCTTTTCTGTCCTGTGCCAGGACTTTAATAGAAACCTGAGCAGTCTCTACATATACTCAGTGATTCCTCTTAACACTGTGCTCCACTTTCTGTCACTTTTGAGTGTTAAGCTTGATGTTAGCCCAAAAAGTGGTATAAATCATTTGTAATGTAATAACATTAAAGCACACACCCAGTGAGCATATTTAGACATATCTCATACATCAATGATGGGAGTAGCATTGATTTATTGTGACTTTCATGCTTCAGAGTTCTGATGATTTGTATAAAGGGTTTTTATGAATGTATTAAGGACAAAGGGGTAACTAGGGAGAAAATAGGGCCTCTCAAAGATCAGCAAGGCGGCAGGAGATGGGGGAGATACTAAAAGAGTATTTTGAGTCAGTGTTTACTGTGGAAAAGGACATAGAAGATACAGAATGTAGAGAAATAGATAGTGATATCTTGAAAAATCTCTATATTAGAGAGGAAGAAGTGCTGGATGTCTTGAAACCCGTAAAAGTGGATAAATCCCCAGGACCTGATCAGCTGCACCATAGAACTCTGTGAGAAGCTAGAGAAGTGATTGCTAGGCCTCTTGCTGAGATATTTGTATCATTGATAGTCACAGGTGAGGTCCTGAAAAACTAGAGGTTGGCAAACATGGTGCCACTATTTAAGAAGGGTGGTAAGGACAAGCCAGGCAACTATAGACCAGTGAGTTTGACATCAGTGGTGGGCAAGTTGTTGGAGGGAATCCTGAGGGACAGGATGTACATGTATTTGGAAAGGCAAGGACAGATTAGGGATAGTCAACATGGCTTTGTGCATTGGAAATCATGTCTCACAAACTTGATTGAGTTTTTTGAAAATGTGTCAAAGAGAATTGGTGAGGGCAAAGCAGTAGATGTGATCTATATGGACTTCAGTAAGGCGTTCGACAAGATTCCCTATGGGAGACTAGTTAGCAAGATTAGATCTCATGGAATACAGGGAGAACTAGCCATTTGGATACAGAACTGGCTCAAAGGTAGAAGACAGAGGGTCGTGGTGGAGGGTTGTTTTTCAGACTGGAGGCCTGTGACCAGTGGAGTGCCATAAGGATCGGTGCTGGGTCCTCTACTTTTTGTCATTTATATAAATGATTTGGATGTGAGCATAAGGGGTACAGTTAGTAAGTTTGCAGATGACACCAAAACTGGAGGTGTAGTGGGTAGCAAAGAAGGTTACCTCCAATTACAACAGGATCTTGATCAGATGAGCCAATGGGCTGAGGAGTGGCAGATGGAGTTTAATTCAGATAAATGCGAGGTGCTGCATTTTGGGAAAGCAAATCAGAGCAGGACTTATACACTTAATAGTAGGGTCATGGGGAGTGTTGCTAAACAAAGAGACCTTGGGGTGCATTGAAAGTAGGGTCACAGGTAGATAGGATAGTGAAGAAGGCGTTTGGCATGCTTTCCTTTATTGGTCCAAGTATTGAGTACAGGAGTTGGAAGGTCATGTTGCAGCTGTACAGGACATGGGCCAATTCTGGGCTCCTTCCTACCAGAAGGATGTTGTGAAACTTGAAAGGGTTCAGAAAAGATTTGCAAGGGTGTTGCCAAGGTTGGCGGATTTGAGCTATAGGGAGAGGCTGCATAGGCTGGGGCTGTTTTCCCTGGAGCATCGGAGGCTGAGGGGTGGCCTTACAGAGATTTATAAAATCATGAGCGGCATGGATAGGATAAATAGACAAGGTCGTTTTTCTGGGGTGGGGGAGCCCAGAACTCGAGGGCATAGGTTTCGGGTGAGAGGGGAAAGATATAAAAGAGACCTAAGGGGCAACATTTTCATGCGGAGGGTGGTACATGTGTGGAATGGGCTGCCAGAAGATGTGGTGTAGGCTGGTACAGTTGCAACATTTAAAAGGCATCTGGATGGGTATATGAATAGGAAGGGCATGGAGGGATATGGGCCAGGTGCTGACTAGATTGGGTTGGGATATCTGGTCGGAATGGATGGGTTGGACCAAAGAGTCTGTTTCCGTGATGTACATCGTTCCTGAATCTGGTTTTGAACAGAGTTTGTAAATTCTAAATAATTTCTGTTCAGCATAATTGAGCTGAGTTCAACCTGTTGTGAGAATAAAAATTGTTCTGGGGCCAAAAAAACCTTTATATTGCACAAGATTGATTGGTTGGCTGGCAAGTGATTAGGGGTGGAGGTGTTGCCATGGAGAATGCACCAGTTCAATGATGAGTGACAGTTAACTGGCAAGTTTTGTTTGGTTTTAAACCAGTTGTGTTGACTCTGGACAAGGCATTGCCTTAGAAATGAAATGAATCAGAGGATGCCAGTCACCTGTCTTGTTGTGTTGAAACAGGTGCAATGTGCGTGTGTATACGTTATTTCTGTTCGCACTCACAGGGCTCTGTGTAGTTTCCACTACATGCAAGTCCATCACACGGTGAACCTGACTAATAATCGGTGTAATTATTCACTCACTTCAGGTTACTTCGCAAATGTTGTCCAGTCACAGAATCAAGTCGAATGATGGACGTTGTATTAAGTTTTACAAGTGTGGGCTGCTTGAGTATGAGTAGTATCTTGCTTGTTGTATATAGTTGAAGGGGTTTGCTGCCTGGTGGTTAGATCACGAAGAAGAACAGATTCAAGGGACTGAATGCCCAGCAGGCTCCTAATTCATATGTATGGAAGCTAATGGATTCCACCATACAATTTTATTACAACGTTCACTGAAGGACAAAGAAGCGGCAAAAGCCTCCTTCATCACAATTATTCTGACCTTGTACTTTAGTGTCACAAAATATAACTGGTATGTTTTGTAAGCTGTGTTATTCAGGACAGAGATTTATTATCATAATATCGAGGTCTTGAAACACACAGCTGAGACCTTTTACAGAGGTCGGTTCGCTTTGCTGAATTTCATTTTTTTAGTCAAGCTACATTTTTCAATTTGTTTTCATATGAAAATTGAAAAATTGAATACTAGAAACATCATCGAAGAAGAAATCCATTCATATTCCATTTTGTTTCATTTTCTTCTAGCTCAATCAATTTCTGGACTGCATGCAAGGTCACCAGTCCTCCCTAAATAGGCAAGGACTTGATCCTCCTGGTGGCCAAATAAGTGAAAAGCAAAATTAATTAAGGTTCCCAGTTATGACCAATGTAGACTGACTCTTGTGTTGCCTCCACTCCCACTGCCAGAGAGATATTGCCGATCTGTGTGGAGCCATGACAAAACAGAACTCGATTGCAAGGAGAAAACATTGTTCAGACAGCTCGCGTATTTTGTTTGTGCACGAGATGACTCTCATTGCGATACCGCAAGTAGCAAGGAGGAGACTGTGTGAAAGGGTTGTTGCCAATACTTGGCATCCAACACTCGGCAGCCCTGTGCACGGTTGATCGCTGTGTATTTTCCAGCTCATTAAACCAAGTTCAGCAAATCAGCATGGCTGTTACTGTGCTAACGGTTAATCCTTCGCCAAATAATACGGACATGGGGACCCCATTAGCTGGTGGGAGAAAGAAGGAACAATTATCTGGCGCCTGTCACAACTTCAGGATGTCCAAAATCATTTTGTAGGCAATTAAGTACTTTTTGAAGCATAGCACTTCAATGTAGTTGTAATTGCAATGTAGGATGCTGGCTTGTAACAATAAGGTAACAATGATCAGATTTCTTTCCGAGCTTTTAGTTAAAGAGAAATGTTAGCAAAACCTGAAAGTAGACACGTAGGCTGTATGGTATAATACATTTGCAATTAAACGTCAAGTCTGCTGTCATAAAAAATTTGTTTTGAGTTTAAGAGTGAAGAACAAAAGCAAAATAATGCAGTTGCTGGAAATCTAGGACAAGACAAAAGGAGCTGCACAAATTCAGCAGGTCTGGCAGCAGTGGCAGGGCTGTGGGGAGGAACAGTGAAAGAAAAGATGAGTACTAGATTGGAGGCCAGGAGGGGATTAACTCTCAAAAGATTTTACGATGTAACAGCCAAAAATATGGTAATAGATACAGTGAAAAAATGAAGATTATGTCCAAATGAAGCGTGAATGGCTACAGAAAAGTCGTTTGCATGCAACACAAAGTGATAGGGAGAGAACCAAGACAAAGACAACTCCAGCAAAAAGAAAAGGAATGAAATACACAAGATGATTTTTCTTCTCCATTGAATTTTTTCTCCCTTTGTACAGTCTCTTCTGACCTTCATTTGTGTGAATTTTCTGACACTCTATGTCACTTCTGTTTCCAATATCCTAGCCCTAACCACTTCGTCAGAATGGAAGTGAGCTCTGATCTTTTTGCTTTCTGCTTCGAGGCATGAGGGTGGTGTTGTCTAACAGTATAAGGTTCTTAAAGGCATTCATAAGCACCACCCACCAAAATAACACACTATGAAAATTAAAGAAAGAAGTGTGGGTGTTGGAGGTCTGAAACAAGACCAGAAGTTGCTGGAGAAACTCGGCAAGTCTGCAACATTTGTGGAGAGAAAAGAGAATTAAAGTTTAAAGTTCAGTGACCCTTCAGAATTGGTGTACTATGTACTTGGTAAGAGAACAGCTTAAGATCTCAGATGAGTAAAATCTAATATCCAGCTCTTTCCTGGAGTCTCTGGTATAATGTCTTTCATGTCAATGTAACTTGTACCAAGTTGCTATCATGCAATAAGCCACATGATGTATAAGACAGGAGTCTCTTCTCATTAAACTACCAAATGTGTTATTTTAATCTCTTCTATACTAAAGCAGTCAGGCCCTGCAGATTTCTAACCTGAATGAATGTGGTGGCAGCACATCTACCTTGGAGTAAGCAGTGGTATTGAGAGCTCATATCATGTAATGAGCAGCAGAAACAGAAAGCTTATACAATGGGTAGAAACCACTAAAACCTGCACATTGTACATCAAGTGTTCAGATGACATTATCTGGTTTTTCAGAGCTATAAGAAACAGCTAGAAGTAATTAGAATGTCATTCTGCAACTTCGTACACAAGGTGAGTCTGTATGCCTTTGAATTTTGCAGCCACTGCTCCTGTGGAGATGAAAGCTGATTTAAGATCGAATTGGAATTCTCTCTCACTTCACAGCAGCAAAATTATGAGAGAACCACAGAGTTCAACACAACAGCAGCAACTCTGCTTTCAGTGCTGGATCACCAGTGCTGCAAGCTATATTACCCCCGAGACCTCAGACAAGAGCAAAAACGTCAGACTGGATAAATAACAAAGGCCTTAAAAAACCCATTTTAGATCCTCTAATAATAATATTTATTAATAATGTGTTTAACATCAGACCTTAGGAGGAGCGGAAGAGTGTTGATCAGAATGTGACTGCAATGAGACATCAGTTTGAAAATTGTGAAATTGGGTAAATGAAAGATGATCCCATCAGAGATGGAATTGCCTTCAAAATAAGAGATCGCGGTGTGCTACCATACCTGTTCAAGGAAAACAGACATGGCTTTGTACTACACTGAGATACAGTCCAAGCCTAACGAACAAAACAATGGGCAAAAGGGAACAATGATTTCCAGAATTGCCAGTAGAAAGAACGAGGGAAGAGTACAGGATATAAATACTGTGGAGAACAACAGGCAAAAGAAAAACATCTTCAGCATGAAGAAAGATGCATACCAACTGCAAGAGGCAGAATCACCTCACACACAAATATTTTGCAGGAAAGAAGTAAATCAAACCCATACTTTGGTGGCTGGAGAGATGTCAAGTGATGATTGACAAATCGCTCTCCTCCACAAAACAGGTTGTCACTATTTGATCCCAAAGTAGTAAATAGTTTGGGATTGTTAGAATGATTACTGGACAATGAGAGCATCAAGTGAATATGAAACGCAAGATGAACATTCCTGATGAGGAACTTATGCTCGAAACGTTGACTCTCCTGCTCCTCGGATGCTGCCTGACCAGTTGTGCTTTACCAGCGCCACACTTGTTGACCCCCAGCAAAATAGCATGGCAGTTGTGAAAATCATCAAAGAGATCAATTTTTAAAAATGGATTAGATTGAGCAGGGATGTGTAAAAGACGGTTCCAAAAGCGGAGACATTGAAAGTGACCAGTCCAGGGAGTGATACCACAGTATGTGGTGATTCAAGTTTATAATTTAACTATTATCTGGAAACTTGGATTCTAACACAGAGGTAAATGGTTCTTTTGTTTTAGAGCTGTAAAGGTAACTTACTTCTTTTGAAAAATGGTCTGAAGGTCATTTTTGACTACCAAGATCAAAACAGCCTTTCCAAGAAATAATGTGACAAATCAAGCAACCTAGTGAGATAATTGCTTAAAATGTTCACTAAGTTGAGTATATTTTGTGACCAGTTTTTTAAAAAAGGTCTTAGTTCCCAACAGAACCAATATTCCGTGCCACTCCAACTTACTCCTTCATTTACTGATCTTCCTTCCCACCTTGTGCCCTGACGCTGTACCCAGCTAGTACCCTACCCACTGGTACCCTAGCATCTTGCATCTTACCCTCCTGGCACTCAGCTCATTCTCACTTAATTTATGTACTTAGCTGCTTGGAGAGCTCTCAGAAAAGAATGTCTGCAGTCCTGGACGGTTAAATCACAGAATATGTGAAAATAAGGGGCATGGAGCTGTCAGAGCTGAACTAAACTGCACATTTTTGAAGGAGTCCTGATAAGGATCTCCTGCCAGAAGTGTGGGGCTCCATCTGAATGTAAAACAAGTAGGAACAGAGTAGCAACCTGGCAATGATTTCAACTCCAGCCCGTTGAATTGAACAAGTTTTTAAGATTGTAACCTCTGCATCCATCTTATTCCATATCCCTTTGGTGCTCCCTTGTTTATGCTGCGGGTTGGTCTTGGCCTTGTTTTCTTTTCCCTCCATGTTGCTTTCAGATGGATTTTATTTAACAATTCATGCCTCATTTGGGTGCAAATTTTTTAACGCTTCTTGACATTGAATACCACTCTCTTTAGCTGTTACATCATGTAATCCTTTGATATTTAATCTCCCCACACCTCTACCTGATCAGAGACTTTCTCTTTTTTGTTCTCTTGCCTCGCCTTCCCCCGACTACTGGCTCGAAAACTCTTGCATTTTTGTCTTTCTTCTGTTGAAAGGTCATTGACCTGAACCATTAACTTTGCTTCTATCCATAGGTGCTGTCAGACCTATTGCATTTTTTCCAGCTTTTTATTTTATTGTTAAAAAAGCTGCTGGATGTTATGCAAAAATCAGTTTCGGCAGTTAAAAAGTACATGCATTCTTTTCAGTATTCTGTTTTTAATTAAGGGTTCCTTAATTAAACTTTGATCATGTAAAACGTTCCTTCTCTCATTTTTCAAGGTTATTTTGAATAAAGTATGTGTGCTCTGATAGTTAACCAAATGAAATTTCTTGAGTGTAAGAGCACACATACTTTACTCAAAATACCCTTGAAGAATGACCTTCAGTCATTGGTAGCAAACTCTCTTCATGCTAGAGACCCACTTAACCTATTTTCTGCTCAAGGTAATGGGTATTCACTTGGCGAAAGTGAGGACTGCAGATGCTGGAGATTAGAGTCGAGAGTGTGGTGCTGGAAAAACACAGATCAGGCAGCATCTGAGGATCGATATTTCAGATTTTTGATGAAGGGCTTATGCCCGAAACGTCGATTCTCCTGCTCGGCTGCTGCCAGACCTGTTGTGCTTCGCCAGCACCTCATTTTCTACTTTAATGAGTATTCATGTCAATTTTCTGGTGGCTTGCATTAAAATGGATCATCTTCTTTCAGATGTTGCACTAATGTACAGTGCAACCTCGGTTATCCAAACACCGATTATCCATATTTCAGATTAGTAGAACAGGATCTCAAGGTCCCAATACTTGGGTAAACTGTGTTGTCTGAACATTCAATTATCCAAACAAAATACTCCCCGCCCGTGTCATTCGGTTAATCAAGGTTGCCCTGTACATGTGCAGCTCAAAACATCTATGAGGGGTGACCTTATAGAGGTTTACAAAATTGAGGGGCATGGATAGGATAAATAGACAAAGTCTTTTCCATGGGGTCGGGGAGTCCAGAACTAGAAGGCATTGGTTTAGAGTGAGAGGGGAAAGATATAAAAGAGACTTAAGGGGCAACTTTTTCATGCAGAGGGTGGTACGTGTATGGAATGAGCTGCCAGAGGATGTGGTGGAGGCTGGTACAACTGCAACATTTAAGAGGCAGTTGGATGGGTATATGAATAGGAAGAGTTTGGAGGGATATGGGCTGGGTGCTGGCAGGTTGGGATATCTGGTCGGCATTGACGGGTTGGACCGAAGGGTCTGTTTCCATGCTGTACATTTCTATGACTCTACACACTTACAGTAATATAAAAAAAACTGCACTGGCTGTATTCTCATTGGATCACACCTTCTGATGTGTCAGATTTTTTAAAAAATCACTTGTTTAATGAAGCTACAGTTCTGGAGTCCTAGGGAAAGATGGTACCTTTCCCATACTATTGTGGACAAACTCAAAAGTCACACGACACCAGGTTATAGTCCAACAAGTTGATTTGAAATCACAAGCTTTCAGAACGCTACTCCTTCGTCAGTGCACAGGGATTGAGTTTAGAGGCAGAGAGATAATGGCAAGATAATACTAGGGAATTAAGAATGTCAAAGATAATACAAATGTTGTGAGTGGAGAGTTGACAGGCTCAATAATAAGTCTTTGCAGGTGATCAGAAGTGTCAAACGGTATGAGTAAAGTGTGAACAGCTGAATAGCAAGGGAAGGGATGACCTATGATCTGGTTAATTAAGGCAAAGAGATAATTATCAAAAATAAGATGGTGCTAGAGACAAACCAAATGGCTGGAACAATATGATAGGTATAAGAGTCACATGACGAGTGTCTGACCAAAATAACAAGTAATCCAAAACTGTACAAAACTAATTAAGGTGGAAAGGTGATGGTGTTAAAACAGAACAGGAAGCAAAATTTTACAAACACAGACAGTAGGGTGTGGCTACATGTAGTGCGACATGAACCCAAGATCACGGTTGAGGCTGTCTTCATGGGTATGGGACTTAGCTATGAGTCTCTGGCTCAATGATTCTGTACAGATGTGCATCGCAAAGGCTGCCTTGGAGGACACTTGCTTGAAGAGTGCAGGCTGAATGTCCTTGACCACTGAAGTATTCCCAGAGTAGAAAGGATTGGAATGACACGGTGGCTCAGTGGTTAGCCCTGCTGCCTCACAGCGCCAGGGACCTAGGTTCGATTCCAGCCTCAGGCGACTGTCGGTGTGGACATTCTCCCCGTGTCTGCGTGGGTTTCCGTCGGGTGCTCTGGTTTCCTCCCACAGTCCAAAGGTGTGCAGGTCAGGTGAATTGGCCGTGTTCAGGGATGTTTAGGTTAGGTGCATTAGTCAGGAGAAATGTACAGTGACAGGGTAGGGGAATGGGTCTGGGTGGGTTACTCTTCGGAGGGTCGGTGTGGACTTGTTGGACCAAATGGCCTGTTTCCTCACTGTAGGGATTCTATTCTATGAACACTCCTGCCTGGCGAAGGAGCAGTGTTCTTTACAAGCCAAAAGCTTGTGATTTCAGATAGGCCTAATGGACTATAACTTGGTGTCACATGACTTCTGACTTTGTCCACCCCAATCCAACACCGGCCCCTTCACACCATAGTATCGTGGGAAATGACTGCTGTGATAGGTTGAGGCGGTGATCAGTGAAGGTGCGTGGCGATAATGGATTCAAGCAATTGAAAGTACTTAGAGAATCAGGATTTCCTGTCATGAACATAACTTTCCATGGTTGACATTGCCAAAATGACAATTGACTTTAATATGACTGATTTGAGAGCACTGGCACAAGTGAAGGAATATACATAACAAATGTGTCACACAATTTTAAAGGCAATGTAGTTTCTGGTAAGGTCGAATGTTGAATTTGTTACAAATTGTGCAACCCTTTGAGGCTATGAAGTGTAGATTGAAATAGTGGAACTTTGTGATAGGTAGAGCTTTTTCCACATGGCTGAGTCTAAATTGAGGATTCCCAGAACCCTCCTGACTATGCTGTCGTATCCACTTGGTGTCTCCGGTGGGACAAACTGGACAAACCCAGGGATCATTACGGACAGCATTCCTGCTACTTTCTTCTGCCCTGGCTTCTGCGGTCAGTGTGTGGCCGTGAGTTCCTGAACCACAAGTCGATACTGTCAACGGCGATTTTTTGCTTGTTATTTGTGTAACTTTAGCATTTTATTCTGCGATGTTCTAAATGGTACAGCATAAAATCTTAGTGTGTATTTACATAACCAATTCTGCACACCTTTAGGCGTTTTCAATATAGTATCTTCAGGAAAAAAATTATTTCCTGTTGTCAGATTTTGGCCGCCATCTCATGCTCCAGAGTGTTCTCACTTTGGGCAAAAGAAGAAATAGAATGTTAGACGTTTGTGTCTAAAATTTTCATATCATGGCAGAAGACTTGCAGGTAATGTTTGATTAACTTAATAAAAGTTATCTCCCAAGTTTTGAAACATAAACCTTGCACAAGTTGTTGTTGCATCAGAACTCAGGTAAGGCCAGTGTTTACACAACATTGCTTACAAAGTGATTGCTGTTACAAGTCATTTGACAGAGTTATTGGTTCTGCTTCATTGTATAGTAAAAGCTGCTTCAAATAGATACCTGGTCTGCACTACATCTGGCCCAGTAGATTGCGTGCATTGTGATCATTAGATTTGCTTCCTGCACTACATAAAATTACCTTTGAGTTGCATTTACAGCTCATCACGAGCAGTAGACGAATGACGCAGGTGCACATCTTGCAGAAATTGTTCCAAGAGGATATGAGTCAGTTTGACCGCCTACCCCATCTGTCTGAGAATGCCATGTCTTGTCGGAAGTGACATTGTCAATAACAGACTGATACAAATTCAGAGTCTTTGTAGAGCAAGTCCCTAAGGTGCAATGCCACGAGGGACTCCTGGTGGCAAACCCCATATTGCCTTGATTTTGCACAGTGTGGGGGGCTGAACAGACCAGTTTTCTGTCTTTGTGATATGGAACTAAAAATGGATGTTTCTTTACCTTTAAAAATGGTCTGAATTGGCATTGCAGACTAAAGAGAAGGCAGCATTCTCTTGTTCTGCCCATTTTGTGATTCAAACTTCATTTATACTGACTTTTTTTCCTACTAGACAGGGTTGAACTTTGATCTTTGATTTAACAATTTACAATTGCCAAGCACTTAGGCCACATATGTCTGTTGAAGGGATGTGCTATCAGCTAAAACCCCACATTTAATCTCATTAAGATGTTGTCCCGTTATTAAAACGGGGTGGCACGTTGGCTCAGTGGTAAGCACTGCTGTGTCACAGAGTTCAATTCCAACCTTGGGCGACTGTCTGTGTGGAGTTTGCGCATTCTCCCAGTGTCTGCGTGGGTTTCTTCCGGGTGCTCCAGTTTCCTCCCACAATCCAAAGATGTGCAGATCAGGTGAATTGGCCGTGCTAAATTGCCCATGGTGTACAGGGATGTGTAGGTTAGGTGCATTAGTCAGGGGTAAATACAGGGGACGGGAATGGGTCTGGATGGGTTACTCTTCGGTCAATGTGGACTTGTTGGGCCAAAGGGCCTGTTTTCACACTGTAGGGATTCTAATCTAAAAGAGATAAATCCTGGATCCTGACAGTTGACACACCTTAAAGTGGATGCAGTGGTTTAGACCGTCCAGAATTCACAAGTTTCAAATGTGATGTCTGTGTATTTGAAAATCGAGAATGTGAGACCTATTCTTCAAGAAAAGAGGGAGCCAGAAGACAGGGAGTGTTTTATGTCAATCAGAATAATGTCAGTAGTTAGAAACATTCCAGATTCTGTTAACTGATAACAGGCTTAACAATGCATTTGAGAAATGCACAATATGATTAGATAGAATTGACAGGATTTTCTAAAAGAAAATTGTGCTTGATTAATCCATTGAAAGAAGAGGAACCAGTTGGTATAGTAAGTTCTGTACTTTCAGAAAGAATACCGTAATGTGCTATTCAATTAAGGCTCATGGGATCGGGGTAATTACAATGGACTAAAATTTGTTTAAGGGACAGAATGCAAAATCAAGACAAATAGGTCATTTTTTAGAATGAAAGTGAAGAGCAACAAATTATCAATGCAGCGGCCTTGGGTAGCAATAATCTATTTCTGAGGTTAGAAACTGCGGGTAATGTTTCTAATTTGATGATGATACAAAGCATGATGAAAAAATGAATTCTTTCATTCTCTCTCTTTCACCCCTACCTGCTGTCTGTCTTTCTTTCTCTCTCTCTGTCTCTCTCGTGCTCTGTCTCTCTTGTCCTTACCTATACTTGCTCTCTCTCTTACCCTCACCTGTTTGCTTTCATTCACCCAAACTCTTCCCCCCTCTCTCTCATCCTCAGCCACTCTTGTTCTATTGCCTTCAGTCTCTCTTGATCTTGCCCTCTTTTGCTCTCCTTCACCTTTACCCACTATCCTTCATACCTCTTGCTGTGTTCTTCTAGCCTCCTGTTTGTCCAGCATCTGCAGTCATTTTTGTGTCTTTTCCTCTAACCCTCATCCATTCTTGTTCTCTCCCTTGCCCCCTTCTCTCTCACTCACTCTCTCTCTCTCTCTCACTCTCTTACTCTGTCTCTCTCTCATTCACACACACTCTCTCTCTCGCCTGTAAGTCCTTGCCTGACACCTTACTTTACTCTTCCTAACCCCTCTCCTTCTGCCTTGCCCACTTCCCCTCCCTTCTCTTTAGTCTGATGGTGCTTGAATTAAATAACACCAGTAGTCCGCACACAGGTTTTGCAGGTTGAGTATTTTATAACGTTAGTTCAAACTTCAGATTACAGTGATGTGCACACGGGTTAATTTTACAACCAAAGGATGTCCCACAGCACCTTTACATTCCAAAATGGGCGGCTCAGTGGTTAGCGCTGCTGACTCTCAGCGCCAGGGATTTGGGTTCGATTCCAGGCTCTGGTGACTGTGTAGAGTTTGCACATTCTCCCCCATGTCTGCATGGGTTTCCTCTGGGTGCTCCAGTTTCCTCCCACAATCCAAAGATGTGCAGGTTAGATGGAGTGGCTGTGATAAATTGCCCATAGTGTCCAGGGATGAAAAGGTCATGTGCATTAGTCAGGGTTAAATATAGAGTAATAGGGGAATGGTTCTGGATGGGTTACTCTTCAGAGGGTCGGTGTGGACTTGTTAGGTCTGTTGCCACACTGTAGGGATTCTAGGAAATTCCATGAAAAGCACTTTACAGAACAACCTCAATTATCTGAATGAGACGGGTGGGAAGTGTTTTGTTCGGATAATCTTGAGATCTTGTTCGGATAATTGATATTTGGATAACCAAGGTTATTCTGCATTAGGTTTTAACGTTGGCAGATTTCGAAGCTCCTTGGATGCTGCCTGAACTGCTGTGCTCTTCCAGCATCACTAATCCAGAATCTGGTTTCCAGCATCTGCAGTCATTGTTTTTACCTTATTGGCAGCATGCTGCCATGGCCCAATCTGATAACGACCAGATAATGTTTGTGATGTTAGATGAGGGATAAGTATGGACTAGGAAGAACTCCCTGTTCATCTTTGGCAAGTAGGACTTTGATTTATTGTCTAGTCTGAAAGACAGTGCTTCTCTGAGTACTGTATTGCCTTCACATTGTGCTGAAACGTCATTCCGAACTTTGTGCTCATTATCTTCACGTTCTGAAAGCACCCTGCTGGTGATCCGAGGTTAACTACGGATTTTTTTTTGAGTTCCACTTTAATCAATGTTTGTGGAAACCATTGCTTCCTACGAAGAGGTTTTCAATGGCGATTATAATATCAAAGTGTTTTTCTGAATATTTGCTTCACAGGTGATCTTTGTTGCAAACCAAAATAATAAATGACAATTGTTGTCAACCTGTTTAAAAGTTTCAGCCTAGAAATGAGTAATTATATTGAGGGAAAAATGGTTGCAGATGCCTTTCAGAATATAGCCCTAGGTCAGTTTCCATTTTCAACACTACAATCCAGGAATTGGATTGTAACGGTTAACGGGTTAGTTACTTGCTGCCAAAAAAATAAAGGTTGCTGGTGTACTGTGTGGGTGATGTCACTATATTTTGTGCAACATGCCTGAAATCTAAGGCAGAAACATTTGGGGCAAGCCAGTGCAATGGAGATTTTCAGGACTAATTAGAAAATTTGACTGTTCTGGAGGGCACCTGCTGATTTTGGATAGTTTTTTTTAGCCAAGTAAAGCCACTTGGCTTCTACAATGCCTCTGGAGGTTCGCCACCATGGTTCATCTGAATGTATTTTGAATGCACTATACCCAATTCATTAGTTTTGTAATAAAGAAATAATTTGGAATGTGCAAAGAATTCCATTATGGTGCACAAAAATATTAGGTGAAGACTGAACGGCCGCTTGGATTCCAGTGCTACCTTTATTTAGGCAAAAATTGTTGGTTTTGTATGTGCATCAAGTGAGACTTTTGCAAACCGTTCTCACGGTCCAGACCAGCCAAAAATGTTAATATTTTTGACTCAGGCTCTGTAGCACTTGGAACCAAGTATTTAAACAATCTGTTCACTAAATAGTATATAACCCAGTCTTTGTTCATTCAGAGAATACACAAGCTTTACATATAATTCCTGTTCACTATTTTTCCAATGCTTTTAATTCTTGGAATATTGGCAATCCCTTGCAGCTTTCACAACACTGTACTTGTGTTTTCTGTAAGCCCTCCAAAGTGACGACTTGTAAGTTTGTAGTATTGAGAGTTGAATTGGTGAAAACCATAGAATTGCACACCATTTAACACAATGGCATAAGAAAGAAATAGACGCCAAGACAAAAGAGATATTGGATGGGATAACTCAAAACAAAATGCTCAAAAATATCAAGTTTTTATGGCAGGTTATAGAGACAGACAAAGGTTTATCTCTAGACTCTCAGCCACAAGCATAGTTGCCATTGTTGTAACAAGAAAGGGGAATGTGTAAAGCACTAAATGCAAGGAGCAGTGAGATTGGAGAGTCGGAAGATTAAAGTAGGGTTTGTAAAGCTGGAGGAGACTAGATAAATGGAGGTGCAATTTTATTCAAAGCTTGAGATATAGGGCTGAAATTCTAAATTGGGAACAATTGGCAGTTGGGATGGCAAGCCTCGTTAGTGGCGAAGTAGAATAATATACAGGTTAGCAGAGTAGAGTTTGAATGAAATAGAATTGATAGCTGGTAGAAAATGTCAGACTGTGCATCGAAATGATTTGTTCTGGTGGTGATAATGGCATGAAACATAAACACAGCAGACTGGATGATGTTATAGAAGTTTACGATGTGATCTTTGCGATGGAAGCTCAGCTTTGGGGTCTTGAGTTGTGTCAACCGTGACTTAGTTGGTAGTTCTATCATATGGTTCTGAGTTCAAGTCCACTCCAGGACTTGAGCATTTAAATGAAGTCTAAAGCTCCAGTGAAATATTGAAGGAGTGACACACTGTAGAGTGCAGGATTTCAGATGGGATGTTAAACCCAATGTCTTGTCTGCATGCTTGGCCAAATCTAAAAGAATCCATGGCATTATTTTGAAAAAAAAAAGCGACAGAATTAACTCCAGTGTCTTGGTGAACATGTTCCCCTTGTCAACATCACAAAATATCAGATTATCTGGTCATTATCACATCACAGGAGATTGAGTGCAAATGGGCTGCTGAATTTACTACATTACAACAGCAATTAACAATTGGTTATGAGATCTTTCAAGTATTTGGTGGTTATTAAACTGCTGTCTTTTGGGGGAATCTAAGATGGCGGTGATCTGAGAAGATCGCACTGCAGAGCTTCGCATCGTAGCAGGAGCAGGACGGTCCTTTAACCCACCCAACCCATGTCATCAGGATTTCTTGGGGCGTTGGAAAGATTGTGGAGCCCCAAGAAACATTTCAAAATTGACTTACCTGTATTTTCAGCTGTCCAGAAATGCCTAAAAAGGGCGGAGGAGCGTCTGATGCCGGGCCTGCAGCTCAGCCTCGGAGCCGATTACTCTCCAGGACCTGGTGAACCAGCTCTCGAAATCTCGCGAGATGTTGGGGAAACAGATTGAAGAAAAGCTGGCTCCAGTCTCTCTCATGCTGCAGAAGCATGAGCAGCAGCTGGGAGACCTGGAGAAGAGGACGGATGAGGTGGAGCACAGGGTCACAGTGGTGGAAGCTGATGCCAGTTCATTCAAGGAAGAGATCCAAGCCCTGAAGTCGCAGGTTTGTAATTTGTGTGACCAAGTGGATGATATTGAAAACAGGGGCAGGAGAAAAAACATTTGGATCATCGGTCTGCCTGAGGGGAAGGAAGGTGAGTGGCCTGCGGAATTTGTTGAAGATTGGCTTCCGAAATTCCTTGACTTGGAGACTGGCATGAGAGGATTGAAGATAGAGAGGGCTCACCGGGGCGCAGCACGGAGGTCGGGTCTGGGTCAACACCCTCATCCTTCCCTGGTGCGATTCCATCATTACCGGGATAAGGAGAGAGTCATGGAGGCTTCCAGACTCCAGGGGAAGGATCCAAAGGCCCTAATTTACGAGGGGTCTAAGATCATGTTTTTTCAGGATTTTTCAGCAGCGGTGATCCAGAAACGAAAATCGTATGATGGTGTCAAGAGGAGCTTGGGATTCAGTACTCCCTGAGATATCTGGCAGTGCTTCGGATCACCTTAGATGGATCCATGCATCTCTTTGACACATCAGAGAAGGCAGGAGACTTTGTGGACAAACTAACCTAATTTAAACAATTGTAGTATGTATAAATATTGTTGCTTGGGTATGCGTTTATCATTCTGTAAAAGAAATAGAGGAAATCCGGTTGGAGCTTTGTTTTTCTCCTTTTTTTTCCTCTATTGATAATAATTTGGTTCAAGCTATGTCTGGCAGTGGTTAAGAATGCAAGGAAGATATCAATTTGCAATAGGACCCATGCTTTACAGTTGAAGATCCTCCACAGGGTCCACTTAGCCCCAGACCGTTGGTCAAAATTTAAACCAAAATTTAAATCAGCATGTCCCAAGTGCAAGGTCTGTACGGGTACTCTTATCCATTGTCTTTGGTCTTGTGACAGGCTTCAAACATATTGGAGCGCTGTGGTGGGTGCAATGGAGAGGATTTTAGGTGTAGGGATGGAGAAAGACCCTATTTCGCTCCTTTTGGGCCTACCCATTGTATTTCCTGCAGACTCGCATAAGGAAAAACTTTTCAATATTCTTAGATTCTGTGCAAGGATGAATATCTTGCTCGGTTGGATATCCGAAAAACCCCCAGGCCTGTCAGGTTGGCAGAAGATTGTTATGGAGCATATTCCCCTGGATTTTCTCACAAATATGGTACACCACAAAACTGAGAATTTTTACAAGACATGGCAACCCTTTTTGAAATACCTGGACACAGATTTATCTGCCACACTAACAAGGGCTTTTATATAGCCGTAACGATTGGGTTTCATGAGTCCAATATCCAGGGAGGAGGAACTGTGAATGTATGAGTGTTTTGTTTGGCTGGGCTGAGTTATTACTATTTATTTGTTTGTTGTTAGGTATTTATTTAGTTAGTTAAATAGCTAGTTTAGGTTTTTTAAAATTTTATACTTCTCTATATATGTTTATACATTCGTACAGGAGGGTGGGTTAGGGAATTTTTTTTATTATTTGGGTTTAGTGTTGTACTATTTTTGTACTGTTTTAAATTGCATTGTTTCATATTTGTTGTAATATTTAAAAATCTATTTTTTCTTAATAAAAATATATTATATTAAAAAATACTATATTTCAAATGGAGCATTACGGTTGCAAACAATTGGGATAAGGGAAGGATATAGGCTGTTATTAAAGAACAGAGGTTGAAATAGGCTAAAATCTGTGGCTCCATTCTTCCTAGAAATTAGATGTCTGACTAGCAATCTGACAACCTAGAGATAGTGATGTTATTGAAGATGGTTGTAAAAAGATAAAACTGGAAGAAGTTAGGGATAGGGTTGGGTGAGACTTCACACACATCTAAAGTTGAGAACAAGATGTCTGAGAATGATCCATCTGAGAGGTTCTTTCTCAAATGGAGATCCAATCAGTCCTCTGTCAGTCTGAGCTCGACGGCTCAGTGAACAATTACACCTTTACCTTAACTGCCCACCTCCAGATAAAAAGTATTGCCAAGGGTACCCAGACAGGTCCTATTCATGCCTGTCTTTGTGTGGGCTATAATTGAACAATCTTTGTTCCAGTCCTATTTGGGCCCATTCCTTCAACTCTGACTTTGTAGTGCATTCGTAATTGTGTGACTGCTCGTTCCTCTTCTTGCCTGGACCTGGAAAACCTCATCAACCTTGTTTCCAATTATCGTTCCCCTCACCTTGAGATCTCTGACACTTTCCTTACCTTCCATGACTTCTCTACCTCAATTTCTGGGGGAGCAGTGTTCTTCTGATATTCATTATAAGCCCGCCAGCTCTCACATCTACCCCAACAACATTTCCTCATACCTTACCTCCTTCAATGACTCCATTCTTTTCTCCCCAATTTGTCTGCCTCATCGCATTTGTTCTGGTGATGCACCCTCTCAGAAAAGCATTTCTGATGTGTCATCCATTTATACTCAGTTAAGAATTCCACAGTGTAATATTGGACAGGGCCCTTAACTGTGTCCATTCATCTTTGTACCCCTCTGTTTTCACATCGTCCTCTTCCACTCCAGAACCATGATAAGGATCTCCTTGACCTCAACCACCATTCCCTCTTCTGCCCTCATTGTCTGGAAGTGCTCGCTTTCAGCCTTTGCAAACCTCACCATGCGGCTGGTCCTCAGAAGCAAACTTCAAAAGTGACTATGCATGGATGTGTTGACAAATTGTTGCAGCTGGAAATAATTCTCAGTTCTTAGAACTCGCATAGTTTTGCTAAATCTCTGAATCGCTGAAATAGAACTCCAATCCCAACTCCAACTCTTAGCCAAATGAGTGTGGATCAGAGATGGAAACTTGGGATCTTTGCTACCCTTTATGGCAAGAATTTATTAACTGAAGTCTCTAGGAGTCTCTTTGACTTTTTATTTCACAGTTCAGTTGTACGCACACTTCATTACCTTTTTTCTACATTTGTCAAAAATTTAACTAGTAACTCTGTTACCAGAGACCTCGATGTATAAGTCAACCTTTGAACTTTTCAAAATATCTTTCGTATACAGGGGTCGACTTGTGTGTAGAGTATAAAATTTGAACTACGAATGTGGGTGGTCACTGTTTAGAATTAGGAGAAAGTAGATTAAGTTGGTAATTCGCACAATATTAACGTGATCTTTGTAAAAGGCACTTTTCAGCAGGGGCAAGTAACTTGCAAATCCACAGTCTTCTGGCACAGTCCAGAAAATGTGTCCTGAGTTATCTTAGCCCCAGCATCATTGTAAGGATCCCACTCTGGATTAGATGTGCTTTAATCACTTTTAGATGAGAATCATCCCTCCACATCAAAACCATCTTCCTCTGCATCCATTTGGTTTTGATATTCCATATGTTTGAACATATGATGACATTTGGTAGTATCTTATGATTGGAAACCACAAAACAACAAGCTGTGCCTGTGTTTTTGTGAATTTCTTTTCTCTAAGCATCCTCTGAGTCAATTCAGCACAAACTTGATTCTTGACTGGCGCATTGACGCTCCCGCCCAAAGGATGACCTACAGATATTGCAGCCCTTCACATTACTGCAATATGTGGGTGCTTTTTTTTTAAAACAAACACCTCCTGATCTTACTGGTTATTTCGGATCTGAAGGTGTCCCAACTTTGAGTTTACGTGGGGGCACCAGCAAATCTGTTCTTTTATTATGCAATAAAGTCTAATGCCTACATTTTATCAATCTGTGGCCTCTCTTCATCTTCATCCATCCAACCAATGTGGTAACATGCAAAATCCTTCAGAGAAATTCATGTTCTTCAGTGCAAAAGTACCATGTGGTTCTGTTGTCTTCTGTTGACCATGTAGGTCCAAACCTATATAAAGCTGCCCTTCTCATGTTGTGTGGCTTTTGCCGGAGCTATTGTCAAACCTTTCCACTTCATAGTTTGGCTGTTGGGTACTTCAGGTTTCGTGGCCATTGGATCGATGTTATTGATTTGGCCTCTTTTTTTTTACCACCATGTGGTGATGAGTTGCTAGAAAATGGTAACTTTGGCATCAAGGCTTTCTTTTGCTAGTGTCAGCAATCTTGGTCTTTTGCCGCAAAAGTAAACTGTTATTTTCCAGAAAGTTATGTTACACCAGCCAGCTATCGGTCTGAAATGTTTTGTAAACTTGTGGGCCGCTAAAGTTCTCACACCTACATCGTACTTCTAGTCATGCCATAACCCTTCTGTGATTCTGATGAAGAGTCACTGGACTTGAAACGTTAACTCTGCTTTCTCCCCACTGGTGCTGCCAGACCAGCTGAGTTTCACCAGATATTTCCGTTTTGTTTCTGGTCTCCACGTCCACAGTTCTGTGTTTTACTTCATGAACTAAGTTTGGTCTGGCAGCACCTGGGAAGAGAGACTGAGTTAGTGTTTTGAGTCCCATTTCCTTTGATTTAAAGGAGCAAGTAACTTGGGCTTTCGAGGGGGATTGCCAGAGTTTAGGAGTATGGTTTGGACCTGAAAATTTATGTCACTTTTCCAAATTAATGTGGCATGCATCATATTTTTACTGGGGCAGTGCAATTTCATTGTTTCTTATAAATCTGCTTCTTTTTATGATTAAAGTCAATGTCTTGGCATACTTTTTCAATTATAAGTGGTTAACAAAAAAAGTGGTGCCAATACTCAAAAACCAGCGTTTTCCCCTTTATCACTGTTAAAATTGTAGTAAGTTCATGTCCCCTTTATTATGTTACTGAAGCCACAGATTATTACAGTGCCCCTAGGATTTCAATTTATGAATACTTTGAATCAAGCTCAGTTGGTGACCACCTCAGTAAAGGCAGCACGGTCTGCATTGGCTGGTGTTCAGTACAGATGCTTTTCACATTCAAGCATTATGTTCACCAAAGCAGCAGATTTATCAATGGGCACATTGTATGGCATAGGCGAGCAACAGCAGCTTGTATGCAGAAGTGCGTTTGCCGGCTAGTGGATGTCGTGTCAACATTACAAGCCAGGGAAATGCTTCCTACATAAATTGTACTTGTTAAAAGTCCTGAAGCACGTAAAATGTTTTTTTTTAGCTTATATGTTCCTTGATAAACGGCCAATATGCCCCTACCCCCAGACATTTGCTGTTACTCCGAGTTCAGCATATAATTTAATTGGAGCACTTTGTACCCATATAATTAATTTGTTCAAATTCTTGGGAGCCACAGAGACGTATGGACAATGCATATGAATAGCAGCTGTCATGGAAGATGAGCTGGGAACTTGTCAGGCGGGTGGAGAGAAAAGCAGCAGAACTCTTTAAAAGCAGCTTCACAGGAGACCTTCATCCAAGCTGAAGTGAAGAAGGGAAAGGAATAAATTTGTATCGTTTGCCCCCAAACTTGTCTTTTTAAAAAAAACATGGAAACTCCAAAACGATCTTGTCCCCTGGCACCAGACATCCTGTTGCTATTCTGCACCTGTCAGAAGAATTTAATGTTAGCAAATACATTTGCCTTGCGTTTTAAGTGTGGACCTATATGCAGCACTACAAATAAATTGTCAGGTCTGCAAGGAATGCAGTTGAAATTCTCATGACCTACCTTTTGAACCTTTTGTCACTTCTTTCCATTTTCCAAACCCACATCTGTTTGGCTCCAGAATTTTGTTTCGACCATATCCCTGTGAAATGCCAAAAAGATAAATATTTGCAGTATTGGGTTTTTTTTTTCCTGCTTTTTAAACAAAGACATTCTTTGCACATACGTTGCAGCTTTTTGGTCTAAAGTATTAGAGTTGTAGCATCTTTTTGTTTGATAAATTACTCAAGTTGATTGATTGAATGTGTGTATAATTGCCACTGGCCTGTAAAATGGGTCTTGTCAGAGATGATATGTGAGGCCATGATATGATGGAGAATGAGGTGTAAAGAAAATTATAATTTACCAGGTATTAAAATTTTGATGTAAACACCACCAGATGTGTGCAAATTCTACCCACATGCAGGTTGAACTATGTATTTCAAAAAGGGCAGATCGCCAAACTTTTCATTTTTGCTTCATCTTAAATTACCTGCCCCCAGGCTTGCCCAAGTGGAAACAAAGTGGTGGGTGGACTTGGCCACTCAGGAGTCTGATCATTGCATCAAGAAATGTCCTGCCTCAAGGATAAAAGATTACAGCTGATAATGTCTCTTTTTTCCAAATGCATGCATCTTGTGGATTGACAATTGAAGCATCTTTGATATAGTATAGGGTACAGGTAGAGGGCAAGAGAACACATTTAATGGTACTTGGATGTTGTTCAAAAGGTAGGAGTGAGTTAGCTAAAATTTAAGCTTCTGAAAACTCTCCATGCTGTAAGACTCTCCTGATTTGTGTGTGGCACATCACTGTAAATTTTAGAAGCATAGATCAGGCAACCTGGGATCTGTGTCCAAACTGTTTGAAATATTGTACATTTTGCTGTATAATATGTGATCTGCCTGATTTTGAGATCATTTTAGTACGTTCAAATAACTTTTTCTAACCATTCTGCTATTATAGCATTGCTTTATTTGAACCTTGATGGAAATGGTAGTTAATAGATTTTCTTGGAGATTACATTTGGGTCTGTCTTAAGCTCATTCTGACTTTCCTGAACAAATGTAAAATTGCTCACCAAAATGCAGGATAATTAAGTTATAACATATCACGTTGGCTGTGACTGAACTGTCTTCTTATTTCTCTAAGTCGACAATGCAGTATTTGTGGTTGGTTATGAGATAAATGTTGTAAAGACTCCGGTAACTGTTGCATCTTATCCTGCCTATAGTTAATTTGTGTAATCTTTCCACTTATTAAAGTTAATGGGTGGGTTGGCTGACTTCCTTGGACAAAAATAACAGATGGTGGGTTTAAAAATCCAACCGCTCCAAAGCAATTTCCACCCAGTTTTAACAAGGACTGAGGAAATTTTACCTTCCACATTCTGTTGAACATCTGTCTCATTTATCATCATTGTTTCTCTTTTTCATTGCTTTGGCTGATTGTGCATATTCGATGGTTCTGGGACCTGATTCCTTTTCAGCCTAGGTACAGCAGTGCTTTTCACACCTTGCTACCTGGTTTTCTAAATCACATTGACACAATTTTATTTCAAATACCCTAGTCCATTGATAAGTAGGCTCCACTACATTGCATTGCCAACATCCATTATAACACATTGCCATGACCTTTGAAGAGTTTCTCTCGTTGATCCTGGATTTTGAAATAATTCTTTGGGGTGTGAGCATTGCTGGCAAGGCCAGCATCTAATGCTATCATTGAACTGGAGGCACGGTGGCTCAGTGGTTAGCACGGCTGCCTCACAGCACCAGAGACCCGGGTTCGATTCCAGCCTTGGGCGACTGTCTGTCTGTATGGAGTTTGCACGTTCTCCCTGTTTCCCCTGGGTGCTCCAGTTTCCTCCCATGGTCCAAGGATGTGCAGGTTAGGTGAATTGGCCTTGCTAAATTGCCCATAGTGTTCAGGGATGTGTAGGTTAGGTGCGTTAGTCAGGAGTAAATGTAGAGTAAATGTAGATTCCTGAAGAAGGGCTCATGCCCGAAATGTCAATTCGCCTGCTCCTTGGATGCTACCTGACCTGCTGCGCTTTTCCAGCAACACATTTTCAGCTCTGATCTCCAGCATCTGCAGTCCTCACTTTCTCCTCCTAAATGTAGAGTAATAAGGCAGGGGAATGGGTTTGGGTAGGATACTCTTCGGAGAGTCAGTGTGGACTGGTTGGGCTGAAAGGTCTGTAGGGATTCCATGATTCTATTCTATGCATTGTGCTTGCTGGTCCAGTTCAGAGAACAGTTAACCCCATAAGACGTATGAATAGATGTAGACCGTAGTTCTGGAGTGGAGATGGTGGATAAAATGGAGTAGTAACTTTTTTATTTCCATCATGTTATTTTAGTACCTAGAGCCCTGAGAGATTCTAGGCGCATCTGTAGGGCACAAAAAGCACTGACTTAGAGCAATAGAATCGTACAGCATGGAAACAGACACTTTGGTCAGCCGGTTCACCCTGACCACGTTCCCAAACTAAACTAGTCTCACCTGCCTGCACTTGGTCCATATCCCTCCAAACCTTTCTTGTTTACGTTCTTATCCAAATGTCTTTTAAGTATTGTAACTGCACGTGCATCCACCACTGTCTCTGGCAGTTCATTCCACACGTGAGCCACATTTTTTTTTTTAAATGTTGCCTCTCATGCCCTTTTAAAATCTTTCTTTGCTTCCCTGAAAATATGTCCCCTCGTTTTGAACTCTCCCACCCTAAAGGAAAAGACACCTTTCATTTACCTTATCTATGCCCCTTATAATTTTATAAACTCAATAAGGTTACTCCTTGAACTCCAACATTCAAGTGAAAAAAGTTTTAATTTTTCCAGTAAATTCTTGTATCTTAAATGCTCCATTCCTGGTATCATCCAGGTAAATCTTTTCTGAACCTTATCCAGTTTAATAATATCCTTCCTATAACAGGGTGACCAGAACTGGACGCAGTACTCCCGAATAGGCCTCACCAACGTCCTGTACAACCTCAACATGATGTCCCAACTCCTTTACTCAAAGGTCTGAACAATGAATGCTAAATGCCTCCTTGACCACCTTGTCCACGTGTGATGCAAGTTTCAAAGAATTATGTACCTGAACCCTTCAGTCTCTCTGTTGAACAACACTACCAAGGGCCCTACAATGAATTTTAAAGGTCCTATCCTTGTTTGTATTACCAAAATGCAATAACTCACGTTTATCCAAATTAAACTCCATCTGCCACTTTTCAGCCCGTTGACCCAATTGATCAAGATCTCTTTGTAATCTTAGATAACCTTCTTCACTGTCTGCTACACCACAAGTTTTGGTGTCATTTGCAAGCTTACTAACCATGCCTCCAATATTCCCATCCAAATCATTTATATAAGTGGCAAAGTGGACCCAGTGCTGATCCCTGGGGAACACTGCGAGTCACAGGCTTCCAGTGAGAAAAACAACCTTCCACCACCACCCCCTGTCTTTGACCATAAATGCAGTTTTGTGTCCAAGTGGTAAGCTCACCCTGAATCCCATGTGATCTAACTTTATTAATGAGTCTACCATGCAGAACCATAGTCAAAGATTTTACTAAAGCCCAAGTACACAATGTCTACCACTCTGCTCTTATCAATCTTCTTTGGATAGTTTGTTAAAAAATTCAATCATTTGTGAGACATGATTTTCCTCATACAAAGCCATGCTGACTATCCCTAATCAGTCCTTGCCTCTCTAAATGCATGTACATCCTATCTTTCAGAATCACCTCCAACAACTTGCCCACCGCCGATGTCAGACTCTAGGTCTATAGTTTCCAGACTTCTCCTTACAGCCTTTTGTTAAACAATGGCACAGCATTAGTCACCTTCTGTCTTCAAAACTTCACCTGTGTTTATGGATGATACAAGTATTTCTACTAGGAGCCCCACAACTTCCTCCCTAACTTCCCACAATATTCCGGCACACACTTGATCAGGCCCTGGTGATTTATCTACCTTTTCCACGTCCATTAGCGTTTCCTATTCTGTAATATGTAATTTATTTCCCTGAGTTCTCTAGCCTCCATTTCTTTTACGGCAGTAAAACTGACAATAAATATTCATTTAATATCTCTCCCATCTTCTGAGGTTCAACATATAAGTCAACCTCATTGGTCTTTAAGGGGTCCTACTTCCCTCTCTAATTACTCTCATGCTCTTCATATATTTAAGAATCTTTTTGGATTATCTTCAACCTTATCTTCCAAGGCTATCTCATATCCTGGAAGGTCAAACTTGAATGCTGAATATAGGATTAAAGACAGGGTTCTTGGCGGTGTGGAGGAACAGAGGGATCTGGGTGTGCAAGTGCATAGATCCCTCAAAGTTGCCACCCAAGTGGATAGGGTTGTCAAGAAAGCATATGGTGTTTTGGCTTTCATTAACAGGGGGATCGAGTTTAAGAGCCACAAGGTTTTGCTGCAGCTCTACAAGTCCCTGGTGAGACCACACTGGAATATTGTGTCCAGTTCTGGTCGCCCTACTATAGGGAAGATACAGAGGCTTTGGAGAGGGTGCAAAGAAGGTTCACCAGGATGCTGCCTGGACTGGAGGGCTTGCATTATGAAGAAAGGTTGAATAAGCTCGGACTTTTCTCCCTGGAGAGAAGGAGGAAGAGAGGAGACCTGATCGAGGCAAACAAAATAATGAGAGGAATGTTGTGGTTCTGTTCGCCGAGCTGGGAATTTGTGTTACAGACATTTCGCCCCCTGTCTAGGTGACATCCTCAGTGCTTGGGAGCCTCCTGTGAAGCGCTTCTGTGATGTTTCCTCCAGCATTTATAGTGATTTGTATCTGCCACTTCCGGTTGTTAGTTCCAGCTGTCCGCTGCAGTAGCCTGTATGTTGGACCCAATATACCATCCACTGCAGCGGACAGCTGGAACTGACAACCAGAAGCAGAAGATACAAATCACTATAAATGCCGGAGGAAACATCACAGAAGCGCTTCACAGGAGGCTCCCAAACACTGAGGATGTCACCTAGACAGGGGACGAAATGTCTGTAACACAAATTCCTAGCTCGGCGAACAGAACCACAACAGCGAGCACCCGAGCTACAAATCTTCTCCCAAACTTTAAATGAGAGGAATAGATAGAGTCAATAGCCAGAGACTTTTCCCCAGGGCAGGATTGACTGTTACGAGAAGTCATAGTTTGAAGATATTAGGAGGAAGGTATAAAGGTGACGTCAGAGGTAGGCTCTTTACACAGAGAGTTGTGAATGCATGGAATGCGTTGCCAGCTGTGGTGGTGGAAGCGGAGTCATTGGGGATATTTAAGCGACTGCTGGACATGCACATGCATAGCAGTGAGTTGAGGGGTGCGTAGGTTAAGTTACTATATTTTACATTAGGATTAAATCTCGGCACAACATCATGGGCCAAAGGGCCTGTTCTGTGTTGTACTTTTCTATGTGCTATCCTATCTTTGCCTTCCCTGATTTCCTCCTTAAGAATGCCACTAGACTCTCTAATTCTTCAAGAGATTCCATTGATCCCAATAGTCTGTAAATAATACATGTTTATTTTTTATGTTTGACTGGAACTTCATTATCTTTATTTGACCATTGCTCCCTAATCTTACCAGCCTAGGCTTTCCCCCTAACAATCTAGACTTTAAGATGGCCACAGTGGTCACCCGACCAGAGTGATCCAAAATTTATGACATCATCACTAAACAAGACTCCGTCTGGGCCAAAATTGCCATCATTATAAAAAAGGCATTGAAACTCCAATCGCTACCTGAGTTACTTCATGCTGTTGAGGGTGCACACATTAGGATGAGAGTTACCACCAATTTATCCAACTTGATAGAAGCAATGAAGTCAGTCCCAGGAGTACTCCTGGCTTTGATGGGTGGACAGTGCATGGCTGTATCTGGCATGTTAACTCAAGATGCCTGGGGCTCCAAGTTAAAATCACACACCAGGTTATGGTCCAACAGGTCTATGTTGAGGCACTAACTTTCGAAGCGCTGCTTCTTGGGGCGAAATTGAGGCAAAATTGGGGCTTAGGGGGTAGAGTAGGGGCAAGAGTTAGATGGAGTCAGTGGCAACATGGGGAAGTTCAGAGCTGATTGGATTGACAGGGAGGGATACAGTGAAGGAAATGTGCAGGTTTGGGGATTCATCAAGGAATAAGAGGCAGAGTTTGAGACTCTGTTTTCGAGGAATGACTGCTGTTTCCTTCCATTGTGCTGTAAATAACAAATGGGCGGCACGGTGCCACAGTGGTTAGCACTGCTGCCTCACAGCGCCAGAGACCCGGGTTCAGTTCCCGCCTCTGACAGACTGTCTGTCTGTGTGGAGTTTGCACATTCTCCCCGTGTCTATGTGGGTTTCCTCCGGGTGCTCCGGTTTCCTCCCAAGTCCAAAAATGTGCAGGTTAGGTGAATTGGCCACACTAAATTACCCATAGTGTTAGCTGTAGGGGAATGGGTCTGGGTGGGTTGCGCTTCGGAGGGTCGGTGTGGACTTGTTGGGCCGAAGGGCCTGTTTCCGCACTGGAAGTAATCTAATCTAATCTAATTTGAACAATGGAGCTGGGAATAGCTACCGCCTTCCCTGGCAAGGGTTGGGTAAGTGTTTCATTGCATTGAGGGATGGGGCTATACTTTCAAATGATGTGAAGACCTTCGAAGAAGCAACAGCATGACACAGATGTCCACACGTTACAGAGGAAAGACACCTGCGAGCACTACATGCTGCACGGGCCTGGGCATTCATCTAGTTCTATGTGTGGACTAAAATCCTGGAGCCAGTCACACTCAACCACATTAAGCAGTGTCAGGGCAGCTCCAGACAGCCAAAGGTCCTGGGATACTCTGACAGTGACTGCTACCTTTTGCCTCCAATGAGTGGAGAATATGCCACAGGGTTGTGTTGTATAGGTAATAATGCACATCTAGGAATCAAGTGAGAGAAATCTCTCTGGGAGAGAAGCCTTCCATGAAATGTGACAAAATTGACACTTTGCTGATTTCTGTTAAGGTTCTGTCCATAGTCTTGGTAGTACAATGGTAGTGCTAGGTAATACTATCCTTAGTAATCTGACATTACTGCTGCTGCTGTGCATTACACACACAGCACAGACTGACTGAACATTAATGTCGTTGCACAGAGGGTGACTGAAGGTGACATGGTACCTTCTATGTAATGTCATGTTGAAGTACACTGCCTATCTGGAATGGAATCTAGGCAATAAAATGACAGTAGCAGTAGGACTAGAAGGCTTGTTCTCACTCCTAGTCTGCCACAGTGAATTGGAGAAATGCACCTTTGCCATGAATTGAAGGGATTCTATAAATGTCACCACTTCTGAGGGCATCAAATATACAATGGTGCTATCACGTTAGAACCTAACTATTCAAAGACTCTAAGAACTTTTTAAAGTTGTCTACTCTTGACCTTTCTTTTTGAACTAGACACTCTCACCTCCATTTTGAACTTCCTACCTATTCATTTGATACCTTGTTTTTGGGTTACATCATTAAGTTTTTTCTTCTTTCAATCAAGAAAAGCTTGCAATTGGCTCCTTCACTATGACTTCACAAACTCATGTTTAAATTAAAGTGTGATATAGCTGCATGCTAAAATAACAAGTACAAATCTTTCGTAGGGCAAACCGTGGGAGGATTAAAACATGATTGCAACAAGAGTCACATGTAGGCCAGACCAGATAAGAGTGGCAGATTTCCTTCCCTAAGGGACATGAGCGAAACACATGAATATATAATAGTTTTGTGGCACTATTTCTGAGACTAGCTTTCAATTCCAGATTTATTTAAACTGGCCAGATGGGATTTGAACCATTGTTCCTTGAGTCTCTAGTAGTCCAGTGTCTGACAAATTTGGTTGAATTTTTTAAGGAGGTGACTATGTGTATAGATGAAGGTAGTGCAGTTGATGCAGTTTATGTGGGTTTCTGTAAAGCCTTTGATAAGATACTAATAGTAGAATCCCTACATTGCGCAAAGAAGCCATTTAGCCTATCAAGTCTGCGCTGATTCTCCAAACAGAATCCCATCCAGACTCAGCCCCTGTCCCCATGATTAGATTAAATTAAATTAGATTACTTACAGTGTGGAAAGAGGCCCTTCAGCCCAACAAGTCCACACCAACCCACCGAAGCGCAACCCACCCATACCCCTACGTTTACCCCTTCACCTAACACTACGGGCAATTTAGCATGGCCAATTCACCCGACCTGCACATCTTTGAACTGTGGGAGGAAACCGGAGCACCCGGAGGAAACCCACGCAGACATGGGGAGAATGTACAAACTCCACACAGTCAGTCACCTGAGGCGGGAATTGAACCCGGGTCTCTGGCGCTGTGAGGCAGCAGTGCTAACCACTGTGCCACGATCCCGAATTTATCATGTCTAACCCACACCTGCACATCCCTGGACACTATGAGCAACTTAGCATGGCCAATCCACCTAACCTGCACATCTTTGAGCTGTGGGGGGAATCCAGAACCCCCGACAGAAACCCACGCAGACACAGAGAACATGCAAGCTCCACGCAGACAGTTGCCCAAGACTGGAATTGAATTCGGGTCCATGATACTGTTAGGCACCAAGCCACCATGCCACCCATTCTCACATCAGAGACTGATACAGAAGGTCAAAGCACGTGATTCGGGGTTACTTGGCAAGATAAATCCCAAAATTGGCTTTATGATAAGAGACACAAAATGGTGTCAGAAGGCTGTTTGTGTGACTGGTGTCCAGTGACGTACCACAGGTATTGGTGCTGGGACCCTTGGTTTTCATAACATGAATAAACAATGTGGATGAGAGTGTGAGGGAGAAGATAAGTAAATTTCTGAATAACATGAAGATTTGCCAGGTGATTGACAGTGAGGAAGAAGGTCTTAGGTTATACGACGATCTGGACAGATCAGTGGCAGATGGAATGTAACTCTGAAAAGTGTGCATTTTGGGCAAAATAGCAATAAAAGGGAGTAAGTGCTCAATGAATGGCAGGATATGAGGAAGCTCAGGAACAGAGGGATGTTGAGGTGTTTGTCCACAAATCTGTGAAGGCAGAGGGACAAGTTAATAGGGCAGTTAAGTTTTCATATGGGACACTTTCCTTTGTCAGCTGTGGTTTAGAAGATAAAAGCAGGGATGCTATGCTGGAGCTGTACAAGATTTTGGTTAGTCCACAGATGGAGTATACATTGTACAGCTCTAAGTCACCACATTATAGGAAGGATGTGATTGCACTGGAGTTGTAGAGAAGAGATTCACCAGGATGTTGCAGGGTTGGAGCATTTTAGCTATGAAGAAGGACTGGATAGAGCAGAGAAGGCAGAAGAGAGACCTGATTGAGGTGTATACAATTGAGTGGTATAGTCAGAGTGGATAGGAACAAGCTGCTGCTTCCATTAGTTGAAGGGTCAATAACTAGGGTGTATAATGTTAAGGCAGGAGGTTTCGAGAGGAACAGTTATTTCACCCAGAGTGTGGTGGGAACCTGGAATGCACTGCCTGTCAGGGTAGTTGAGATGGGAAACATCACAACATATCTTTGAAAAAAATATGTGGATGAGCACTTGAAATGTAATCACACTCAAGGCTATGGGCAAGTGCTGGAAAGTGGGATTGGTGTAGATAGATTGGCACTGACTCAATGGGCTAAAGGATGGCTTCTGTGCTGTATGATGCTCTGACAAGGTCACTATTCCACCATGTCCCCCTTTGACCAGCCTAAATAATTACAAACGTCAACAACAGAATCCAGCATGTTTTAATACAGATATTAAGTGTAGTGGTGGGAATGGAAAATTAATTCCTGGTGCACTGCGGACGACATTAATTATCCCAGGAGTAAGACTGTTGGCCACTACCCCCGTGTGATGTTCAGTGATAGCGGTGAAGAATGCTCAAAGCTGTGCTACTCAAGTTAATTTCTCCCTCTACATTTTAAAAGATCAGATATAGCATCAGGCTTTAACCAACCTCCTGCCAAAATTCCTGAGTTAAATCTGATTTGGATGCTTTCTGAACCTAACTTTACTTTTGCTGCCAAGCCGTAATTCTGAAACGGTTTAAGTGGTAACGAGCCCCTCCGTTTTGTAACCCAGCCATTGCTGTTAGCATTTCTGCACGTCCGGTTTTGAGACAGATTGGCTTTACTGCTTCAAAATGATTTCACTCTGCTAATCAACTCCAATGTGAGTTTAATTTACATGTTGGGTTAGGTGCATTAGTCAGAATGAAAGTAGAGTAATGGGGCAGGAGAATGGGTCTGGGTGCGTTATCCTTCAGAGGGTCGGTGTGGACTTGTTGGGCCAAAGGGCCTGTTTTCACAGTGTAGGATTCTATGCTCAAGACTTTCAAGATTGAATGTATTCTGTGAGCAAGTATTTTGTCAGATACATGCGAGACATGGTGGTCATATTACTGGACTGGTAATCCAAAGGCCCAGGTTAATTCATCTGTAGACTGGGTTCAAATCCCACCACAACCAGAGGAATTTAAATTACTAAGATTAATTCTATTTAAAAAAAAGTATGGAAAATAAAAGCTATTCTCAGTAAAGTGACAATTAATCGCTCTTCAATTCCTGCAAAAACCCATCTGGATAATCATCCTTAAGGAAATCTTCCAACCTTGCCTAGTCTATCCTTGATGTGCAAGTAATGTGGTGATTCTTAATGGTTACCCTGTGAAAAGGAAAAACAAGCCAGTCAGTTCAAGGGCAATTTAAGATGAGCAACCAGTTATGGAATCAGCCCATCGACTCTGCAAAGATCCTCCAAAGAGCATCCCACCCAGACCTAGCCCCAACACAAACCTTCTAACCCTGCATTTACCATGGCTAGCCTGCACATCCCTGGACACTGAGCAATTTAGCATGGCCAATCGGCTAACCTGCACACCTTTGGACTGTGGGTGGAAACTGGACCACTCGGAGGAAACCCACACAGGCACAGGGAGAATGTGTGGGAATCCACACAACCGCAGCAGTGCTAACCATTGAGTCATTGTGCTGCCCTCTTCAGCTGAGTAGTTGGCCCTAGAGTTCTGGCTAATTCCTCAACCAATGTCATTGAAACTATTTTTATCAAATCATTATTACGTTGTTATTCATGGGGTCGTGCTGTGTAAATACTGGCTGTGGTGTTTCCTCTGTCACAACATTCTTTTCATTCATGGGATGTGGACGTCACTGGCCAGGCCAGTGTTTATTACTCATTCCCAGCTGAGAATCAACTGAAACCACATGTAGGCCAGACCAGACTAGGTAAGGCTGGCAGATTTCCTTCCCTAAAGGACATTAGTAAACTGGGTGGGTTTTTTTTAAACAATCAGCAATGATTTTGTGGTCATTACCTGCATCCTGCAGAAAAACATTTTAAAAACCACATTTGTTAACTTATCACATAGCTGGGTACTTCTGGCAAGACCAGCATTTGTAACCCATTCTTTGAACCATGTGACTTTTAATTCCAGATTACTTTCACCTTCTAGACTACTAGTGCAGTGTAATTACCAGTATGCCACTATCTCCACTACCAATCACAAGTGCAAAGTAATATGTTTGTAGAAATTGAAATTAGTAAATGTCACCAAACCTGCCAATATGTTAACATATTTTACTAAGTTAGAAATTCCTCAAACTACGTCTGCCCGTTATCTTTTGCAGTGTGTCATTCTCACTCGGGTCACATTTTCCATATTCTCCCAATGCTGTACTTCTACCATTCTGCTATGGCAACTCCAGCTTCGGCACAGGCAGAAAATCATAATCTTCAAGTATCCTCGAGGTCCTGAATCCAGAATGCTTCAGCACTCTCGCCCCATATCAAGCCACATCTGACAAAGTAGCTCTCATATAGCTTTCCTTTTTACCAACTCTTTTTATTCCCTCCAACAAATCACCACCCTTTTCCACACCCATCTTTGCAGACTTTAATCACGGATGATTGATAAGAAATATTATTAAAATAATTTAGTTCCACTCATTTAACCATGCCCCTGAGATGTTTCCATCTCCCCAGACATATCCCGCCCATTCTTTCATCATTGGTTTTCTGCCATGCTCTAACTCTCCTCCTACAGTGCTGTTGAAAGGCATGTATAGCCTTAACTTTCCCATCTCCTTCACCCACAAGTTAGATGCAATTCCTTTACTTGTCATGTAAGAAAGAGGCTCCTCAAATCTGCCCTGCCATTCAACAAGATTGGCCCAGGCCTCAACTCTTGTATCAAGCCAACTCAGCACAGCCATCAACGCCCTTGAATATTTGAAAAAAATCTACCTACCTTCTCTTTGAATACTTTCACTGATCAAGCCTTCACAAATCTCTGAGGTGAGAATTCCAGCCATTCACTATCCTCTGATAGAAGAAATTCCAACGTACTTCATTTTAAATGAGCGCCCTCTTACTCAACTATGACCCCTCGTTTGAGAGACCCCCAGTTCTCAACATCTATCTTGTAACTGTCTGTTCCTTTATCTACAGAAGGCTGCATTATGTATCTGTCTTCCACCTTCTAAAACTCTGACCAATGTTCTATTTTTTCATGCACTCAAGATACTAAATTAATTCCCTCCGCCTGCTTACCGTTAAACTTAACAACATAAACTTAACATGAATATTAAGAATCAGTAGCTTTTAAACAGTTACCAGTCAATATTTCACGTACAACTTTAGAAGTGGGATCTGCATTTGGTGAGACAATGAGCATGAGTGGCCTGGTGCCAGGGTAGGAGCTAAATCTAACACAATGTCAGCTACCTCGGCAAGTCAGTCTTACATGAGCCCTATTGGTGAGGGCTTGGTTAAGGAATTTCATATTAGGGAGGCTCAAGAAAGTGAAATGATGGGTATCTGTGCATACTGTTTGGTGCATTGGGAATCTTGCCAAGAGGGTAGTTCGCATGTGGAATGAACTTCCTGAGGAAGTGGTGGATGCAGGCACAATTACAAGATTTAAGAGTCACTCAGATAGGTACATTGAAAGGAAAGATTGAGAGGGTTATGGGCCAGGAGCAGGCAGTTGGGACTAGTTTAGTTTGGGATTATATTCAGCATGGACTAATTGGACCAAAGGTTCTGTTTCTGTGCTGTATGGCTCTGACTCTAAAAGTCTAAAGTCAATGCCGAGGAGCATGGAAGAGCCCATCTCCAACTTTGTACCTGGATTTTCCCAGAGCTCGGAGAGCATCCTTTACAGTGTAGAAGTGACAGACATCTCTATTATGTATGCTGCTCACATGTGGTGTGTGGTATTCAATGCCTCGGATTCCATTACAGCACATGCAGAACTTGCTGAATGTGGTGTAAGGCCAGGCTGCTCTCGGGGATGTTCATAATGCTGCCATTCTGGCTGTGAGGGCCAGGATCAAAGGGTCAGTGGTTCATCCCAAGGGCATGCCTGCATGGAGCTTTAAACCTCAGAACAACGGATTTGTCCTCTCATCACAGCCATTCTGTCAGTACCTTGGCTGTTGCCTGCCTGTGGTCAGTCCATCAATCAGTCAGCCCATCCAGAAAGCTATGACTCCAGGTTATCTTGGAAGCCAGTTTCATTGAAAGACATGAACCTTCCACAAGCTATGCTGCAAACTCTGAGATTGCTATGAATAGGAATTACACACAAGATAGTCAATGATTAGTTTAGGTGCAATAATGTCACTCGATGAATAATCCAGGTTCTGGGGATGAGAGTTCAAAGCCTACCCTGGCAGTTGGTGGTATATAAACTGACATAATAAAATCTGGAATTGAAAGCTAGTCTCAGTTTTATTGCAGGCACGGTTACTATCATCAATAGTTGTTAAAACTGCTTCACTTGTGTCCTTTTAGGGAAGAATCCTGCTTCCTGACCCCTCTGACTCCAGACACGATGCGATGTAATTGTCTCTTGGCTTGCCTTCTGGAGTGGCCTAACAAGCCACTCTGTTCAAGACATGGGCAATAACTGCTGGCCTTGTCAGTGGCACCCACATCCCTGGAAAGCATTCTTTTTAAATAGTTGAAGTTTGTATCCAATATGGAATGCTTTGATTTCCAGATATAGTTAAGACTGTTTACGGTGTGGTGGTGTTCGTTTCTGTGCAGATCAGTGATGAAGGAAAAGTTTGGAACTTCTGGTAACTGGGAATTGGGACAAGGCAAGCAGATATCACAGCTGGATGAGTTGTCTGTTGATGGCTTGGCCAATAAGGTTTCGTTAGGCTGCCTGTTTCCTCTTGCTTCCCTTCTGCTTTTCCCTATTTTTCACCGTCTTCTTGATGGCAGCTCTAGGAGATAGTCCACACCATCAGGGTGATAGGGTTGTCCAGCATTAATCAGACCACCACACATCCAGGCACATGTTGTGCTAAACACTATGGACACAAGAAACACTGTTAAGTCAATGATCTGCTTTCAGACATACAGTCATAGAGTCATAGAGATGTACAGCATGGAAACAGACCCTTCGGTCCAACCCGTCCATGCCGACCAGATATCCCAACCCAATCTAGTCCCACCTGCCAGCACCCGGCCCATATCCCCCCCCAAACCCTTCCTATTCATATACCCATCTAAATGCCTCTTAAATGTTGCAATTGTATCAGCCTCCACCACATCCTCTGGCAGCTCATTCCACACACGTACCACCCTCTGTGTGAAAACGTTGCCCCTTAGGTCTCTTTTATATCTTTCCCCTCTCATCCTAAACCTATGCCCTCTAGTTCTGGACTCCCCAATCCCAGGGAAAAGACTTTACCTATTTATCCTATCCATGTCCCTTATAATTTTGTAAACCTCTATAAGGTTACCCCTCAGCCTCCGACGCTCCAGGGAAAACAGCCCCAGCCTGTTCTGTCTCTCCCTGTAGCTCAGATCCTCCAACCCTGGCAACATCCTTGTAAATCTTTTCTGAACCCTTTCAAGTTTCACAACATCTTTCCAATAGGAAGGAGACCAGAATTGCATGCAATATTCCAACAGTGGCCTAACCAATGTCCTGTATAGCCGCAACATGACCTCCCAACTCCTGTACTCAGTACTCTGACCATTAAAGGAAAGCATACCAAATGGCTCCTTCACTATCCTATCCATCTGCAAATCCACTTTCAAGGAGCTATGAACGTGCACTCCAAGGACTCTTTGTTCAGCAACACTCCCTAGGACCTTACAATTAACTGTATAAGTCCTGCTAAGATTTGCTTTCCCAAAATACAGCACCTCATATTTATCTGAATTAAACTCCATCTGCCACTTCTCAACCCATTGGCCCATCTGGACAAGATTCTGTTGTAATCTGAGGTAACCCTCTTCGCTGTCCACTACACCTCCAATTTTGGTGTCATCTGCAAATTTACTAACTGTACCTCTTATGCTCGCATCCAAATCATTTTTGTAAATGACAAAAAGTAGAGGGCCCAGACTGATCCTTGTGGCACTCCACTGGTCACAGGCCTCCAGTCTGAAAAACAATCCTCCACCACCACCCTCTGTCTTCCACCTTTGAGCCAATTCTGTATCCAAATGGCTAGTTCTCCCTGTATTCCATGAGATCTAACCTTACTAATCAGTCTCCCATGGGGGACCTTGTCGAACGCCTTACTGAAGTCCATATAGATCACATCTACTGCTCTGCCCTCATCAGTCATCTTTGTTACTTCATCAAAAAACTCAATCAAGTTTGTGAGACATGATTTCCCACGCACAAAGCCATGTTGACTATCCCGAATCAGTCCTTGCCTTTCCAAATATCTGTACATCCTGTCCTTCAGGTTTCCCTCCAACAACTTGCCCACCACCAAGGTCAGGCTCACTGGTCTGTAGTTCCCTGGCTTGTCCTTACCACCCTTCTTAAACAGTGGCACCACGTTTGCCAACCTCCAGTCTTCCAGCACCTCACCTGTGACTATCGATGATACAAATATCTCAGCAAGAGGCCCAGCAATCACTTCTCTAGCTTCCCACAGAGTTCTTGGGTACACCTGATCAGGTCCTGGGGATTTATCCACCTTTAACCATTTCAAGACATCCAGCACTTCCTCCTCTGTAATCTGGACATTTTGCAAGATGTCACCATCTATTTCCCTACAGTCTATATCTTCCATATCCTTTTCCACAGTAAATACTGATGCAAAATACTCATTTAGTATCTCCCCCATTTTCTGTGGCTCATCATAAAGGCTGCCTTGCTGATCTTTGAGGGCCCTATTCTCTCCCTAGTTACCCTTTTGTCCTTAATATATTTGTAAAACCCCTTTAGATTCTCCTTCATTCTATTTGCCAAAGCTATCTTTTGTCCCCGTTTTGCCCTCCTGATTTCCCTCTTAAGTATACTCCTTTCATTTTGTAAAATTTTATTAAACAATACACAGTTTACAAAACAGTTAACATTAACAGCTGTCTCCAGAGAAACAGTAATTTTACAAGGGAGAGGAGCGGCAAAGCCAGGCCCCAAACCTTATCGTTCAACCAGTTTTCAGGAAATAAAGACAAACCTCAAATCCCACATTCTATTGTCACAAACCAGTAACAAATACATTTAAGACAGTGCAATTACATTTTTTAAAAAGTGCATAGAATACAGACTCCCTCCTCCAGCAACCCAGTAAACCACTCGTCCCTCCCACTTTTCGGCCACTTTAAGGCAGCCCGCCCCTATGCCCGTTCTGGTACCCGGTCCACCCTGACACACCTTCCGACCACTTTAGGACAGTCGTCCTGCTTCCCCAACTCCACCCCCAGCCAGACGACCACGGTCAGAATGGTGTACCCAATCGCCCTTCACACTTTGCGGCCACCTCTAGGACAGCCCACCCCAGTACTTACCCAGGGCGACAGCGCTGATAACAGTCTACTCCCCTTCCAGCCCTTGGTCCGTCCCTACGTACTATCTGACTTCTGCTTTCATTATATGCATGATACCTCCATGCCATCAGTGAATCCCCCTCATCAACCAATAACCATCCTTTAGTTTACCAAATTGGCTCAAATTCAGATGCACAGGTGAACTGTTTTAGAATAACTGAGATGATGAATACTGAGCACTAACCTGCATGCCTCACTGTGTCAAGCTACGGCTGGAAATCAAAGGAGTTCAATCCCCTTTTAAGTTGCTTTAAGATTGAAGGAGCAGCATTAACTGGAGCATTGAGCTCAAAAATGCCAGCTTGGCATCCAGTCAGGGCTGGGAGCTGATCAAAATCATATTCTGCGTTCTTCCAGTTAAAGCTGACTGCATGTGCTAACAGCCGCACCAAATGGAAAGCAGTGCAACGCTGCCCCCACCCCCCCACCCCCCCATGCACTCTGTGGCATCTAAGGTCAATGTAGCTCAGAGATAACTAGCTTTGCTCACCTGAATTTTGAGCCATTCAACTAGGCCGGTTTTGTGAAGAGTAGGTTGAGCCTCACCAAACTAATTGAATTGTTTGAGAAGATGACCAAACAGGTGGATGGAGGTAAAGCGGTTGATGTGGTGTATATGGATTTCAATTAGGCAGTAAGTAAGGATATGGTTCACCACGGTAGGCTGCTGCACAAAATACAGAAGCATGGGATTGAGGGTGCTTTAGCAGTTTGGATCAGAAATTAGTTAGCTGAAAGAAGACAAGACGATGATGGTTGAGGGGAAATATTCATCCTGGAGTTCAGTTACTAGTGATGTTCCACAAGGAACTGTTTTGGGGCCACTGCTGTTTGTCAATTTTATAAATGACCTGGATGAGTAGAAGGATGGGTTAGAAGGATGGGTTAGTAAATTTGCAGATGACACTAAGGTTGGTAGAGTTGTGGATATCGCCAAAGGCTGTTGCTGGTTACAGAAGGACATAATTAAGCTACAGAGCTGGGCTTAGAGGTGGCAAATGGAGTTTCATGCAAAAAAGTGTGAGGCGATTCACTTTGGAAGGAGCATCAGGAATGCAGAGTACTGGGCGAATGGTAACGTAAATGAACAGAGAGATCTGCATAGATCCCTGAAAGTTGCCACCAAGGTTGATAGGGTTTTAAGAAGGCAGATGGTATGTAAGCTTTTATTGGTGGAGAGATTGAGTTTCGGAGCCACGAGGTTATGCTGCAGCTGTACAAAACTCTGGTGCGACCGCACTTGGAGTATTGCGTACAGTTCTGGTCACCGCATTATAGGAAGGATGTGGAAGCTTAGGAAAGGGTTCAAAGGAGATTTACCAGGATGTTGCCTGGTACGGAGGAAAGACCTTACAAGGAAAGGCTGAAGGAGTTGAGGCTGTTTTCATCAGAGACAGGAAAGTTGAGAGGTAACTTAAATGAGACATATAAGATAATCGGAGGGCTAGATAGGTTGGACAGTGAGAGCCTTTTTCCTCAGATGGCAATGGCTAGCATGAGGGGACATAGCTTTAAATTGAGGGGTAATAGATATAGGTCAGATGTCAGAGATAGATTCTTTACTTAGAGTTATAGGAGTCTGGAGCAGCCTGCCTGCAACAGTAGTAGATTCGCCAACTTTAAGGACATTTAAATGGTCACTGGATAGACATATGGATGAAAATGGAAAAGTGTATATTAGATGGGCTTCAGATTGGTTTCACAGGTTGGCGCAACAACGAAGGGCCTGTACTGCGCTGTAATGTTCCATGTTCTATAGGCTGAAACTACACAGATGAATGTTCACACTTGGAGGTGAGATAATAAGCTGAGCTTGCACATGTGGATCAATGTGAAAACCTCGTGGTGTCCAGATCGATGTTTTTCCTTTGACCAACTTAATTAAAACAGAATTCACATTTAGTTCTTACTTAATTGCTATTTCATTGGCAAAATGGGTTATGGAGAGAGTGTTGGAAAAGAAGCATTAAAGTGGACGATCAGCCAAAATGCATTGAGTTGCAGAGCAGGTTGGAAGGGCTGAATGGTCTACCTCTCTTTGTGGGAGTTTGTAAGCAAATTAGCTGCTGTGTGTCCGACTTTGTAGGAGGGACTACAATTAATTGAATATCAAGCACTTTGAGGTATCTTGGGTTGTGAAACATTTTATATAAATACCAATTTTTGTTTTATCGCTGAAAAACATTGTTAGCCTTGATGCTGCTGTCTGTGGAACAGTCATCTCTCTCAGCACTGTGACTGTACAAAGAGAAAATGAAGAATGTGATAGCAAAATTGAATTGAACATGTAATCCTGTTCCTTCACAGTGATTGCTTCACGTAGACCAGTAGTCTTTGTGCATTACTGGTCTTGTAATGCCAGTGTGTTCTTGCAGGAGCGTCATCTTATATTCTTTAATTTAATCATTTCATTAATTGCCGGCTGCCTGTTAGAGTCTAAAAAAGTAAACAGGTCATTTTATTTGAGCACTGTTAGAAAGCGTTTTGCGTTGAATACAGTGCCATTCAATAACTTCATGTCAGAAAACACTGCAATTCTTGTCGGATTTTTCTGGAAGGCATAGTCGCTAGAGTTCAAATTCAAATGGATTTAAGATGCAAATCTTCCAAAGAATGTATGTTCCACAAATTAGAATTGGAGTCGTCTGCTGTACTTTTTCACAATTGCACTAAGACTTCTCTACACAGTATTAGTTCCACATGGCCAGTGAAATAGGCTCTTATTGCTGCTTCAGTTAATTAAATAAGTGAAGTAGTTGTCAAAATTGGATTAGCGTGACATAATATTATGCTTTTCTTAAAATAACTGATCTAATTTTGCCTTAAGCATATTGTTTAAAATTATTTGCAATGCAATTAAAACCAATAGATGGAAAAGTGTCAGTGGCATTTTTCATTACCTTGACTTATGACTCATCGTTTTAGATAGCACTAGATCTAGTTATCAGGACTTGCTATTATATTATGTATAACCAACTCCACTGCAATGATTGAAAGCCAATTAATTGAAATAACAATCAACAAAGTAGTTAGGTTTGAACACTTCCCTTCCTGTTGTACGAATTGGATTTGAATCCTGTCCAGAGCCTTGGGATGAAAGCCTTCTCCTTCTGACTTGTGTACATGAGATTGAATTATTGTGCTTGATGGAGGCACAAATAAACAATGCAAATCTGCCCAAAACCTGGCAGAAGTTGACTGTTTCACTCTGATAACCCAAAACAATGTTTGGAGAATAGAAGTTGTCTTAATGATGTGGGACAAAAGCATGTGGTAACAATAGATCTCGTTTTGACTGCTGCCAAGCAGTGCATCATTCCATGACCTCTACCTTCCTTCAAGACCTAGGTCTCTGAGTTACCCCTCTCATTAAACTTTGTGTCCAATTTTATCTGTTTACGGTCTTCTAAAGCACTTTTGGTTATTCTCCAACATGAAAGGTGTAAGATAAATACAAAGTTATTTTTACAAACAGGGCACTGGCAGCTTTGGGTAAAAAGGTAGAAATGATTCTTATTTTTCGACCCTCAAGTCTACACCTTAACCAACACAAAAATGGAAGAGGGACTAGTTTATTTTCAGTTGTACAAAGCATGACAATCACAAAATTGTAGAAGCTGTATATGTTACTGGGACATTGTTTTTATTATAATCGCTGGGTTTCCTTGATCTAGATGAATTAAATGTATATTGAACTGTATTTGAAATGATATGTGCTAGATCAGTTGTACATTGGATTCAACTTCTTACATTGTTCCTCTCCTTTTACTCAGATGTCACATGGGATTGTTCCAACGAACGCTGCCCAATACAATTTGAATCTCTTTGCCCTGAGGATTCAGTACTTGTTAAAGGATACACCCCACCAGGCCAGTGCTGCCCAACACCAAGTGTCTGCCAGTGTAACAAAATGGCCTGCAAAGAGGAGAGCTGTCCCTTTGCTCACCAACGTGTTCTAGTTTCTGAAGCAACAGGATTACCAGGAGAGTGTTGTGACGTATACGAATGCAGACCAGGTATTGTTTTCAAAATATTTAGCTCTTGTGCGTTGTATGTTAATGCCCTTAAAATGTGATAATGGTAATTTATAGAAAAGTAACAATCCATTGACACTTATTTAAGAGGACCTCATCGTATAGCATGTATTACAGCATTTAAAAGGCATCTTGGTGGGTATGTGAATAGGAAGGGAGGGTTTAGATTAGATTGGTGCTGGAAAAGCACAGCAGGTCAGGCAGCATCCAAGGAGCAGGAGAATCGACGTTTCAGGCAAAATCCCTTCATCAGGAATCCTGCTCCTCGGATGCTGCCTGACCTGCTGTGCTTTTCCAGCACCACTCTGATCTAAACTCTGGTTTCCAGCATCTGCAGTCCTCACTCTTGCCTATATGGATAGGAAGAGTTTAGAGGGATATGGGCCAAGTGCTGGCAAATGGGTCTAGATTAGGTTAGGATATCTGGTCAGCATTGACGAGTTGGACCGAAGGGTCGGTTTCCATGCTGTACATCTCTATGACTCTACCCTATTTTCCACTTGTGCTGCACTGCTGGCTTATTTAAAAATACCAAAGGAGGACAATGCCATCCAACCCTTCGAGGTTCACTGACTCACACTAACTCTTTCAACTCAGAACCTTATTGGAGCTTGAATTGCTTAGTGCTTGCCTTGGCTAATAAGTGACAGGAGATATAGGATGTCATTCATCTTAAATTCATGTTCTTCCACCTCTGTGTCTACAGATACACCCTGATACACTTAGTGTTTCTAGCATTTTCAGTTTTTATTTCAGGTTTCCAGGATTTGCAATAAGCTGTTTTGATTTTATTTTTGATATGTTTGATATATCCCTACTGTTCCTTAGTCGCAGTTGTCATTACAACAACATAATGGAAGATCAAAAGCATTGGTGGAATACTGAAAACTCAATGATGCACCAAGTTGGCTAATTCATTAAGCCAGTTTACCGGCGGTATAAGTCATTGGTGTGCATGTTGGAGTGAGTTGTTGAAAGCTGTTTTAAAATGGTAGCTCTGATTTCATCTAGAACCATGTCAGGCTAGAGAAGATTCATTGTTGCTATTATTAGATCAAAGCTCTGTTGAGTGCAAAAGGATAATGTTGTATTCAACACCATTTTTACATAGCCCATCTGAGTGCAGTGGCTGTCAGTTGAGCAGTGTACATTTAAAATAGGTAAATAGTTGTACTGATATCCAGTGCAATTATTGTTAATGACCACGTTGCCTGCCTACTGCATATTAGGGAGGCATGTCATTTCAAAACAAAACATGCATTCAGTATTTAGTTGCCACCTTGCTGAGGTTTCCTTAGTAAGTTATATGACAGTAACTCAATGAAAGACTTTTGATGATGCTAATCATCTTGCTACCTTTACCAAGCTGCAGTGAAGTTCAAGTATGTTTGCTGCTACTATTGTTTCCACTAGTTATTTGCAGCTAATTACCATGAAAAGGAAATTAGGTCAAATGAGCAATACAGGTTAAATCAGCATTTGTCATTTAAATGGAAAGTAACATGACAATACAAATCTCTTAACAGAATTTGTTTTGTCCACATCAAGGCTTAATTGGCATCAAAAAATGTTGATCATGTAAATCATCAAATGGGCAAAATATTAAATAAATACAGAGACTATGCAACACTCTTTTTAACAAAGCACTTTGATTGCAGTTACGTGGATATATTGAAATATTGTGAAATAAATGCAGAAAACACAAATCCAAACAAATGGAAAATTGAGCAGAGGTTGAACTTTCATAAGAGCATTAGAAGAGGCAAACAAAATTGGAAAGCTCAATCAGCTGAGAACGAAGTGCAGAGAGAACAGAGTCCAGCCCTCACTGGCTTCCTCTGAAACAGAATAGGCACAGACTGCCAAACTAGAGTGGAGCTCCTGAGTCACACTGAGTGATGTTTAACACCAGGTTGACCACTACATGCAAACAGTCATCTTGCAAGACAAAAGATTGCCATCGATATAACATGGCCATAATGACATGTAAATGCAATGTTTCCTTATCTTTCAAATGCGCTTGAACAAGAGACACAAGTACATGTTTGATAAATGACAAGTTAACATCCAATGGCATTTTTTACATGTATGATTCTTTGCTGGGAAGGTTCTTTGGAGGTGCTTATAAACAATTATTTTCATTTGAATTGCAACACAGAAACATGAATGTGAAAGAGAATTTCTCTCTCCCAACAATGAGCTCCACTTCTGCATCGTTAGTGTCATTGTCAAACTTCTGTCATGGATGAACATCTTGTGGTTGCTTGTGGTTAAAGGTCTCTATATACCTACAGCATCCATCAGAGCAGACTCTCTAGTTCTCCGTGTCCTTGTCCTCATGTTGCCTCTGCCACATCCGTGCACTCCGAGGACAAGTGTGACTTGCCTGCACCTGTTGTCCACAGATTTTCACCCTGCTCCGTTTTCAGGTCAAGCCTGAGTTGGATGCTTTCATCTGAAGCAGGTAGTAGCATAATAAAGCTACCCAAAAGAAGAAAACATACAAATCTGTTTCCTGATCCATGGGTGGTGAGTGTTGGCTTGATGGAACTTTTGACAGGCCCAAACGTGTGAATACTTAAATGGCTTCCAACTTCTGGACAATACTTGAAATTTTGTTCTCATCTCTGTGTTTCAGCACTTATAAACTGCCAGTGGCAATTATTATTCTTTACTAGTCCCAATATCTAACTTGTTCAGAAAAGGCAGGAAACGTATGAAAGATGGCCAAGATGGGCCACGTGTCTTCCTTTCCACAAGGCACAGCAACCCATACCCACAGAGTGAGGGGAAAGTGCTTCCTTTGGCAGACATACGAGTTGGACCTCTTCCTTCCGAAGAAAGTTGCAGCAGCAGAATTTCCTCAATACAGGTACCTGAATTGACCATTAGAAGGTTCTTCAGGTGAACGCTCACAGCATGCTTAATATAGTACAACATGAAAGAAGACTGTACATGCCACTTTGTCTCCTGTTCCTTCCCTTTGTCTTATGCTCATTTATACGTTGTCTATCAGTAATACCTTCCAGTTTTATTAGAGGTCACACAGTCAAAGCAGCATGTTTGTTCTCCTCTGTCGTTACCTGCACTTTTCCAGTCATTTTAGTTTTGCTTCCAGATATTCATCGTTTGCATTATTTTCCTTTGCCATTCTCCAGGTTGGGTTTGACAAAGCAGCGAATGCAAGATTGGCTTCTGTGCTAAGGCATCTATGGTTCTTCTGCAGCACCGGAATAGCACATCATAGCATCCTGATTATCATAGAATCCCTCGGTTTTGAAGCAGGCTATTCGGCCCATCAAATCCACACCCACCCTCCAAAGAGCATCCACCCAGACCCATCCCCCTGCTGAAACTCTGCATTCCCATGGCTAATCCACCTAACCTGCACATCCCTGAACACTACGGGCAATTTAGCATGGCCAATCCAGCTAACCTGCACACCTTTGGACTGTGGGAGGAAACCAGAGCACCCAGAAGAAACCCACACAGAGACCGGGAGGATGTGTAAGCTCCACACACACAGCTGGATAAGGCCGAAATAGAATCCGGGTCCCTGGTGCTGTGAGGCATCTGTGCTAACCACTGAGCTACTGTGCTGCCTGGAACAGGGGCAGATTTTTGATGGTGGCCTGACTCTTGACTGTTTAATGGTGGGATGTTGCAGTCGAAGCAGCACCTGAACCTCACCATCCGTCAGAAAAGGGATTAGATGCAATTTCTGATGAAAGATCGCCAATCAGAAATGCTAACACTGTTTCTTTCCATGGAATACCTGCTGAGCATTTCCAGCAGTTGGTGTTTCTATTTTGGAGTTTCAGCATTCAGTGTTTTGCCCTTGAACAAGATGCTGGGTGGCATTTGTGGACTGACTGACACAAGCACTTAAAGTTCCTTTTGCTTTCATTTCACCTGCTGCTACTTGTCTCTTAATTGCCTTGCAAGACATTCAGTTCAGGAGTAATTAGGTATGGGTAACAGAATGTGACACTCACATTCCACAAAAGAATAAAGAAAAGAAAATGCACTTGACTTTTCAAACAAGGTTAGCGCAAATTCTAAACTATGTCCATCTGGTTTAAATCACCTCCAGTGCCTTTTGAAGTAGCTAAAACCAAAAATGTAAGGATTTTTTTTTAAAATCGTCCTTCAATAATTCATGTGCTTTACAAAAATTGACAAATTTGTTCTTCTTGACTTTATTTATGTGTTACCAAGGAATTATATGATGTTTGATACAATTTCAAGCTTGCATGCTGTGATATGATCCATCAGGGCATCCATTGGATTATAGGATATTGTGTTCTACCAGGAGGTCAACTGAACCTTTAGCTAGCATTGAATTCAGTTTTATTAGAGTGAGGCAATCTTAGTTGGATTCAGTACAGAAACATGATACCAAGTTCTCTGCGTCATCTATAAGCCAGCTTGACTTTTAGATAAAAGTCAGTTTACTGGGTTGTGTTGAAGACTTTGTGGCAAAGTCATAGTAGGGTCCCTACCTCTCAGCAAGAAGCAACAGGTTTTGAGTCCCATGCTGGGTCTTGTTGGCCATTAAACACAGCCAGGCGAAAGTGAGGCCTCATTCCTGATGAAGAGCTTTTGCCCGCAACGTCGATTTTACCTGCTCCTTGGATGCTGCCTGACCTGCTTTTCCAGCACCACTCTAATCTAGGCTCTTGTAACGCGGCTAAGCAGGGTTTTTTTGTCAGTTTGTAAAAGTGCTTTCAATATTACTAATGGCAAGTGATGAGAGTAGGAGGCCTCCTCGTCAGCCATCCCACAGAGGCCAGTGTCAAACCACTGTAAGGCTTTGCTCAGAAGCATAAACCAATCCAATTGAACTCCATAGCCCAAACCTCAAATGAGGAGATGTGATGGACAATTCAGTTGATATGGTAATAAAAAATCCAGCCTAAAGTGCAGTATAAGAACATTAAAACTGGACAGATGGAAGCTAAAATTCTAAAAATATGAAGTTAAAGTGAATTTTTGATGTTGCTTGCAAAACTTCAGTCTCCAATTTCTCAATTGAATCGAACATAGGTTTTCTTATTCCTGCCCAGAATGGGTTAGGTCATTAATAAGGCAATACAGCATCATTTAATCCAGTTCAATTTATGGTGTAGCATTTATAATGTACAAGAATTAAAGTTGCACCTACATTTAACTCCTCTGATTAATGAGCGAGTACACTGTTACATTGATTAGATTACTTACAGTGTGGAAACAGGCCCTTCGGCCCAACAAGTCCACACCGACCCTCCGAAGAGTAACCCACCCAGACCCATTCTCCTACATTTACCCCTTCACCTAACTCTACGGGTGATTTAGCACGGCCAATTCACCTAACCTGCCCATCTTTGGAATGTGGGAGGAAAATGGAGCACCCGGAGTAAACACACACAGACACTGGGAGAATGTGCAAACTCCACACAGACAGTTGCCTGAGGTGGGAGTTGAACCCGGGTCTCTGGCGCTATGAGGCAGTAGTGCTAACCACTGTGCCATGTATACAGGTTAAAAGTTAAGAATCTACTGATGACCGTGATGACAATGTCCTGGCTCTGTAATGTCCTTCAGCAAAGGAAATCTGCCATCCTCACCTGGTCTGGCCTACATATGTCTCAACTAGCCATCAGGGTACACGAACACCACTAGCTACCAAGAGACATGATCAACTATCACTTGTGTCCATATACACGGGCAAACAAGGACACCAATTCAACTAGGACAATGTATCCATCCTAGGACATGCCAAACCAAGATATGCAGGAGAATTCCTGGAGGCCTAGCACTCAACCCAGAACTCCGTTAACAAACATGTAGAGTTAGACCCCATATACCAACCATGAAGAAACAAAACCAGAAATGATACCACCCATCTCAACAAACCGGGATATACAAATAGCAAGCAGGACAGAACAGCAATGCTTCACCAGAAGCTCACTGATAATGTTACCTACCATGGTGACCGAACGTCTGTGAACAGACTTACCAACTTGGCAAAGAAGTCAACAACCTCATATTAGACTTAGGGAATCATAACTTACAGACAGGGTCCCAGACACCACTATCGCCATCTCCGGATATATCCTGTCCCACTAGCAGAGGTGGATGCACAGAGGTGGACAGTGGGAAGAGGTTGCCATGGAAGTACTCAACATTGACTGTGGATCCCATGAGGTCTCATGGCTTCAGGTTTAACAAGGGCAAGGAAACCTCCTGCTGGTTACCACATACCGTCCTCCCTCGGCTGATGAATCAGTACTCTTCCACATTAAACAACAGTTGGACTGAGGATATGAGGATAGCAAGGGCAGAGGATGCACTCCTGCAGGGGATTTCATTGCCCACAACCAAGAGTGACTTGGCAGCAGCATTACTGATAGAGCTGGTCAGATTATAAAGGACAGAGCTGCTAAACTGAGTGTGTGGCTGATGGTGAGGGAACTGAAAAGAGGGAAAAACATACTTGACCTCATCCTGGGTAATCTACCACAAGCAAATGTATCTGTCCATGACAGTATCAGTAAGCATGACCACCGCATAGTCCTTGTGGATGTGAAGTCCTACCTTCACATTGAGAATAACCTCCATCGTGTTGTGTGGCACTATCACCGTGCTAAATGGGACAGACTTCAGTCAGATGTAGCAACTCAAGACTGGGCATCTATGACATGGTGTGAACCATCAACAGCAGCAGAACTGTACTTCAGCACAATCTGTAATCACATGGCCTGGAAGTTCCTCCACTCAACCCTATTGCCATCAAGCAAGGTTCAATGGAGAGTGCCAGGAGCAGCACCAAGCATGCCTAAAAATGAGGTGTCAACCTGGTGAAGCTACCTGACTGGATTACTTGTGTGCCAAACAATATAAGCAGCAAATGGTAGACAGGGCTAAGCAATGCCACAATCAGCGGAGCAGATCTAAGCTCTGCAGTCCTGCCACATCCAGACATGAATGGTGGTGGATGATTAAACAATTCACTGAAGGGGCGGGCTCCACAAATATCCCCATCCTCAATGATGGAAGAATCCTGCACATCATTGCAACTCATAAGGCTGAAGCATTTGCAGCAATCTTCAGCCAGAAATCCCGAGTAGATGATCCATTATAGCCTCCTCCAGTGGTCTTCAGCATTACAAATACCAGTCTTCAGCCAACTCGATTCACTCCATGTAATATTAAGAAATGGCTGGAAACACTGGAGAATGCAAAAGCCCTGCCAGTATTCCAGCAACAGTAGTGAAGACCTGTGCTCCAGAACTTGCTGCTCTCCTAGTCAAACCGTTCCATTACAGTTACAACACTGGCATTTACTCGACAATGTGGAAAATTGCCCAAGTGTGTCTTGTACACACCCATCAGGACAAATCCAATCCAGCCAATTACTGCCCCATCAGCCTACTCCTCAATCAAAAGTAAAGTGATGGAATGGGTCATCAACAGTGCTATCAAGCAGCACCTGCTCAGCAATAACCTGCTCAGTAAAGCCTAGTTTGGGATCCACCAGGACCACTCAGCTCCTGACCTCATTACAACCTTGGGTCAAACATGGACAAAAAAGCAGAATTCCCAAGGTGAGGGGAGAGTGACAGCCCTTGACATCAAGGCTGCATTCTGCCGAGTGTGACATTAAGGACTCCTGGCAAAACTTTAATCAATGGATATCGGGGTGAATTCTCCATTGGTTGGAGTCATTCCTGGCACATAAGAAGATAGTTGAGGCTGGTGGATGTCAGTCATCTCAACTCCAGGATATCTCTGAAGGCGTTCGTTAGGTGAGTGTCCTAGGCCCAGCCATCCTTAGCTGCTTCAACAATGACCATCATAAGGTCAGAACTGGGGATGGTTGCTGGTGAGTGTACCATGTTTAGCAGCGTTCCCAACTCCTCAGATACTGAAATGGTCCATGGTCAAATGCAGCAAGATCTGGACAATATCCAGGCTTTGACTGACAAGCAGCAAGTAACATTGCCAGGCATTTGTGTGGCATCAATGACCATCTCCAGTAAGAGACAATCTAACCACTGCCCCTTGACATTCAATGGCCTTAACAACGCTGAATCCCCCGCTATCAACATCTTTGGGGTTACCATTGACCAGAGACTCAACTGAGCTTGCTATATAAACACAGTGGTTACAAGAGCAGATCAGAGGCTAGGAACATTGTGATGAGTAACTCATTTCCTAACTGTCCAAAGGTTATCCATCACCTATAAGGCATGAATCAAGAATATGATGTAATACCCCCAAGTTGCCTGCATGGGTGCAACTTCAACAACGTTCAAGAAGCTTAATACTATCCAGAACAAAGCAGCCCACTTGATTGGAACCATATTTGCAAACATCCACTCCCTTCAATTACAGGAGTGTATACTATCTGCAAGATACACTGCAGAAATTCACAAAATATCTTTAGACAGCACCCTCCAAATCTATGACCACTTCCATCTAGCCAAAGGCAGTAGGTACATGGGAACAAGCAACCCATAATATTGACTTGGAAAGATATTACCTTCCTTTAGTGTCTCTGGGTCAAACTCCTGGAATTCCCTCCCTAACAACATGTGGACTGCAGCAGCGTATGAAGGCAGCTCACTATCATCTTTTCAAGGACAACTAGGGATGGTCAATAAATGCTGGCCCAACCAGTGAAGCTCACGTGTCATGAATGAATAAAGAAAAAAAAATCATCGTACATTTCTAGTTACCTGAGAATCACTGGAAAATGCACTGTTGATGTACTGCAGCTTCCAGTAAAACATACAAAACAGTCATGTACTTGCAAGCAAAGACATGCTTGACTTTGCAATGTGATTCACTGTTACATAAATGGCATCACGTAAAGACACAGGATTTGTTTTGCCGTGCGCTGACAAAGAAACCTGATAACCAAGATAGGGAATGAGCTGAATAAATGCCTGACAGAAGAGAGGCGTCATTCAGGTAAAACCATTTGCCAATCTTCATTGCAAATGGGAGCCATGGTATAAAGTACAATTGAACAATGGGTTCATTTGCATTGTTATCGAAAACTTATAACTTACTGAAATGGTGTCATTTTCTGAAAAACTCTTGATTTAACATTTAACAGCCATAGTGATTCCAGGATTTGGTAACATTCATGTTTGCAAGTTTTGTTTGGCCTGTTGTTTGTGAATCAACCCAAGCAACAAAATCTATCATCTGAACACTGGTCACCTGGTCAAGTTGAACTCAACTTTTGCTTTTTAATTGTATCAGACAAATTAGATTCAATATTAGTATGATTTCTACATGAATAGAGGGAACAGACTTGCACTGAATTTAGACTTCAAATCTTTGAACTTACCTCAGGCAAATAGCAAAAGATGGTGAAATTGATCATTGACTCCTGGTTTTTCCAAGGATTGGTGACTTCTCCATCTCTGTTGCCTTCTGGATTTGGGTAATTGAGCAGCAATTTGATTTTCAGATTTGATGTTCAGGCTCAGTAGTTTGAATATCATCTTGTTTTTACATCCAGGAATGGATTTTCTATTGTAGATGCTTATATTTGCAAGCCTGTTCAAGCACGTCCTGTTTCCAGCCTGCCACCCTTGTTCCTCTTATTCAATGCAAACTTTCTTAATTTAAGTGAAGGATGAGGTGAAACTCAAGAGCAAGCTAGCAATGCCATGAGTTGACCTGATGTTGTTGAAGAAAGAGATTGAGAGAAGTTAGTCACTTAGCATTACAGAATATGGAAAAGGATACCTTAGTCCAAGCTTTTCAGTTAATAATTATCATGTAGAATATCTCTGCCAATCAAAATCCCTTTGATTACTTCAGCATTACTGATGAATTATGTTAGTTTTCCTTTTGAAGTGGGGTATTCTTGTGATATGTCCTGATAAAAGCAAGACCGAAAGCTTTGCCAAAATGTATTTTGTCAGCAGCACTCAAGATTGGGGGAACGTGAAGCATTGCATAGAGTTTAAATCAGTCAAAAGTGAGAAGTAGGTGATTGTAAATGAATCCTAAAAAGAGGTGGGAAGTAAACTTGACTGGAATAGCTTGATTTGGGACGAGAGCCAAGTGTTCTGGAAAAATTGTGGCTGCAAAAGAGCATCGAACAACTTTGGGTTTTGAGGAAAGCTTAGTGGAAGCCTCATGCAATAGGAGATGCAAAGTTGCGGATGCTTTGAGCACTAGATCATGAGGGAACTCTTTAACTGTAGGAGAGAAAGGGCAGAATTTAGTTTATAAGACTAAAGATCAAAGTAATCAATTAAGGATATGTGATAGCAGCTCTCATTCTCTTTTCTTTTCTGTGGATATAAATGCATTGACTGGTTAAGCTTTATTAGGTCAGTCACTGTAAAAATGCTTAGGCCGTAAAATATCTTGAAATAATGTGCAAAGTTAAACAGGGTTTTTTTCTGGTCACATGCTCGAGCTGAAAAGTTCAACAGTTCAATGTTGGGAAAGGTTTTACATTTTTTGTTCCATCCGAAGGATGAAAAATAATTCCCTTTAGCATTTGGTACTGGGTTAATTGTAGCTGACAGGAAAGGGGATCAGTGTTTTGATAATAAATGTCTGCTGTTCTTTTCTGACCAGTATTGAAATCTTTTGTGTTGCCCTTTTTGAGCCCACTGCAGATTAAACCCACATGAATACACTGACAGCAAGCTGACATCAAACGCCACTGGTCTGGGGAAGGTGGTTTTCACCCTGAGTAGCTCAGGCACTCATCCACAAAAAGCTTTCATTGCCACGAATGCAGTGAGAAAAAAAAACTGAATAGAGCAGATTTACGTGTTCATCAAACATTTTACACAGACTTATGCAGTTCAAAAGAATCAGGAATTTTCCCTTCCTGAGAACTGCCTGGAATGTGTGTACCAAGGATTTCCAGTTAATTACCACCACGTTTTAATTTTATTTTCAAAGCTGTATAAGCCAGCACTTGGAATATTTGTAATCTTCAACTTGTACTTTGTGTACGCAGTTCATCATTGACTGTATGTAAGGAACCAGGATTTGTTGTTGCGTGTCTGCTCAATTTGTAAGGCTAAATAATTGCAACATGACATTTAATTTCGATAAATTCATTACTTTTATTAAAGTACTTTGCTCATGCTGTTAGTATAAATTTTTTTTCAAAAAATGCTGACTTAAAAGGTGGATGCTGGCAGTCTGAATCAAAAGGAAGTCAATTCTACTCAAATGCTATGTTGACCACATCATTGCAGATTGACTTTTGTGTGCATTATTAGTGTATAATGCACAGCAAAGAAAAAAATCCGGTTATTGCTGGAGGTCTGCAATATGGTCACAGAATTGCACCAATTTCACATTTTCCAACTAGTCCATTGATTTTCCAACCAGTCCATAGCTGAGTTAGAGTGATATGCATTTTTATTTTGGCAGGACACATGCCGTAGAATTTTAGGTGGGAAATTTTTAATGTCCCCACTTTCAAATTTGCAGTGTAACTAAGAAAGCAGAACTAACTTGTTGGACCAGATGTGGTAGGTTCATCGATAGTAAATTTGCTTCTGTCCTTGCATTGGTGTTTAAAGATGGCTTAGATTTATTTATGATTCATAAACTGTACTTCAACAACATTTCTCGACTGTACTTCCAAATCTGAGAAAAATGCACCACAATTCAAAATAGTCGTGTCTAGATGGCTTAAATGAAGTGAGATCTCAAATTCCACATCAGTATAATGTTTTGCATTGTTTACTTGTATTAGAAATCACTGAATATTACAGTCTGTGTCAGCTGCGGCTCAGTTGGTAGATGTTTTGTGTGGTTTAAGGGACACAGCTGAATGCTCGTTCCAGGCAGACTGATTCAGGGTAATGCAAAGTCAAGAATTCTCTCTTCAAGTTTGTTTGTGTAAATCCCTAGTCGTTGTATGTTATTGCTGTAGGCAATTGTACATGACAGCCTGTGAACAACAAGGTTTAGAGTCTATTGTTACATTGTTCGAAGATAGTCATTTATGTGTTTCACTGTAACTGAACTCCACCTTCCTTGTGCTATTTAAGCCACGTGGGAAGCAGCTCCATGCCATCATTGTAATGTTTCTCCAGAGTCTTAAAGCCATTATACGTCTCTTCCCCAAGCTTTTTCCCCTCACATTAATTAGCATTTTATGTGTTCTCGAATGAGTTAATTAGTTGACTCTCTCATGATACTTATATTCATTTCTAGTATTTCTTCATGAAAAGGGTGATCTTCTTCACATATAGGTAGTTGCTCCCAATATGAAGAAACTCGTTTTGTTGTAGTACTGACCGGTTCTTCAAGTTTCTGTTTCAAGATGCAAAAGAGGTTGTCAAATCTAATTTGTTTCTCATTGATCTGTTGTCAACATGAGATATGGTCAGATGTTCTTCTCATGTAGTGTTCAGCATTTGATTTAATGTTCAATGTTGAAGGTGTTCAAAATTGTGCTCTCACTTTGGTTAATTTGCAGATTTATCAAAAAAAGACCTGGTGGCAAGGTTGGTACCAGTGAATTTTGTTGCGTTGGCTGATTTTTGATGAGGGTTGATGTTGACCATTTTGTTGATTCAAATGATGATTGTTAGTATGTTACCTTTGTAGTATTGCACTCATTTTGCTGCCTTGTTGTATTCGTGGTTGCTTAAATGTTGCTGACTTTATTATCGTGAAGATTGTTTTGAAGGATTCCACTGAGAGCTATTCAAGTTTCAGCAGGTTTAAATGTAGCTTTCATTGCAAGATTTTGTTTTTCTTTACCAGTATGGTATCTTCATAGAGATGAACAAAGATATTCTTTTTCCAAGTTGGCTGAAGGAATTCCAAATGGTCTAGATGCAGGAAGTGGCTTCAATCAATAGGATTCATTGCTTTTTCTTTGCTTATTTCAAAGATGGCTGCCATAGCATTGCTCCTGCCAGAGTTTGTGCATTTTCCAACCAAATTTGGCACCAGACCATCAGCATCATGCTCCTTTTGTATCAGCTACTTTTCTTTAAAAAAAACTGCAATAAAATTTCAAAGATACTGAATACAACATACTTCTTGCCCACAGCCTAAAAATAATATTTTGTAAACTTCCTTGTTAGGATTCTAAGATACTTGATTTTAGAAAGTCAAAACTTTGATTTCTACTTTTGATCTTTTTCCAATCAGTGTGCTAATTTATTTGTTGGTAAATGTTCTGTTGAATAAATAGTCAAACTGCTAATTGCCACCAGAAAGTTCACTCTGCTCCACTGATTTCAGGTTTTCCTCTCTAAGCAATCAAGGGTGTCTGGTAATTGGTCTACTTTCACAAATGCTAGATCTGGATTTATTTTCTTGGCTGCTATGGTAGGCTTTTATTGCTCTCTCACTACATTTTATTTATTTTCCCTTTTAAGTTTGTTTCCCTGTTACTTGTTGTAAAATAGCTTGTTGACCATTGGTGATTTCTCTGCAAAGTATGTTCTGGGCAGCGATTCTTACTTCAGCTCTGTAGCAAGCTAGTTATGAAGCTCTACTGAAAACGTTCTGGAAAATTGGTGATTTTCGTTGCTTCTTCAGAAAACTTCAAGTCTGTTTCTTGATCTTATCGATTGCCATGTTTTTCTGCCACAGCGCACACAGAACTGCTGTCTTTAGATAAAATTTGAACCCCAAGACACCCATTGGCCTGCACCCATGGGATTTGAAAGATTCCATAGTAGCATTATCAAAGAAAAACAGAGGAATTATCATCTGGTCATTATTGCATCGCTACGTGTGTGTGTGTGTGTGTGTGTGTGTGTGTGTGTGTTCGCTGCCATGTTTCCTATATCACAACAGTGACTGTACCTCAAGACATTTCATTCACTATAAACCACTTTGAAATACTCAATAGTTGTGAAAAGTGCGATATAAATGTAAGTGTCTTTTTCAGCAAAATCATTTTTAACCAATCATTAAGTTTTTATGGTGATAGAGACTTTTAAATTAGAAAAAGTTTCTTGTGATTAGACTGTTTGAACTGCTCACTTAGATGAAGAAACTGCCAGAAAAGAGTACTGCTTTTTTTAAAAATAAATGACCATGTTGAGAAAATAGTGTAAATTGTGTTACACTGTACTGGAGACCCCTGGTGGTCAAAGTTTGCATTCCAAATCAAATACTAATATCCCAGAGTTGGTGTTTGAGGGAACATTTACAGATGTGCCCTTATTGTTGAAACATTCTTGTCTTTAACTTTCAGAAACCTCTCGGAAATGTATATACAATGGCACGGAGTACACAGACGGGGAGGTGTATCGCATGGAGGCTTGCTGGTTCTGTCGCTGTCGAGGTGGAATCTCATTATGTTCGAAAGCAGAATGTGGAGAGTTGAAGTGTGAAAACTATTACATCCCTGAGGGAGAGTGTTGTCCAGTTTGTCAAGGTAAGTTTCCACTGACAGAATGAAAATCGACATTATCAGCAGGTGAGTCCAGTTTAAATGGGGGGTAAAAAGCAATAGCTCACTGTCTTTGTTGCATTCAAATTACATTGCTCGTATGTGATTTGAGCCATTGTCTTGCTTAAGCATTGACTTAATGACATGGCCACTGACTCTAGTTTCAGGGGATGAGCAGGTGGTGCAATTCACTGAATACTTGAGATTATTAATACACAGTCAGTGTACAACTGTGAGGGAAGCCTCCATCCTGTTTATTTGTTGATAAAGGAACCGTGTTATGTTTAGAGGGACAATGGTTTCCTGTGGGAATGTGAGAAGGTTAGACAATGGAGAGAATTAGTTGGCTCCTGTGAAACTATCGTCTGCATTTGAGTCACATGGAATATATTAAATACAGCTGATGTACTCCATAGCAACGCCTCAGGCTGCCAGAATCTATATTGTGATTATGCCTCAGTTTTTAACTAGGACTAGATAATTTCTAACTGATTCCACAGAACAAAGACCTGGCGTTTTGGTGACATGCATTAAAGAGAAAGGAGAAATAATGGCTTAACATTAAACTTTAGTGTCTTAATATTTTCAATTGATTTAAGGTCAGTCTTTATAGCACCTACATTTTATCCATATAAATCGCAATATATATTTTAAAAAGCCAAATGTTTCCCGCTAACTATGGTGGTATAAATATGTAGATAAATAAAATGGCTATGAGTTGCCAGCGTGAAGCTGCTATTGAGAAAGCTCTTTTAAGATGGAAAGCTTAAACGATTTTTCAACCAGACTGTAATTGCACTTGATTCAGGCTTTCAAAGTTTGTGTGTTAATTGCTACTTAAGTTGATGAACTTCTAATTTCTTTGAAAGGGCGATTTAATTCTCTGTTGTGTTATCAAGTTCACTGCACATTTATTCACTCTTTGTCTCTTTGGTGATTGAGAGTTTATGAAAAACAGTTACATCAAATACAATAAGCATTTTGACTTGTGCTGTAATTCTTATTTCCAAGAATACAACAGCAATTATTGACTTTTAAAATTATTTCTGTATATTTTTGTATGTCTATGGATACTTTTGAAACTGTGGAGCTTCTTTTAAATCTCACTGAGAAGTACAGACTTATTAAAGTTTGTTCTTAACTCATTTCCATTGAACAGTTCAGATTGAAGTAGCAAGGGCACCTAACTCTATAGGCATTGTCAGGTGAAGCAGAATCCAAGCTTCTTGTCTTTGTGGTCTGGTTATGGGCTATATTATTGTCTTAATGCCCTGCGAGTCAATGACAATCATTAAATATTCCAAATTTTGTATGCTACAATATCCTTGTAATAGTTGTACCATTCCCTTGAAAAGTGGATAATATTGAAATCGTCATGTCCCAAAAAGCTGGTATCAAATCCCCCAAGATTGATTGCTTCATCTCTTGTTTTCCTGTCATTGATTAAATTATAACCTGGTCTTTGATTTATTCTTCACTGTTGATCATGTCATTCTTCTCCACTGTCTTTTGTCTATGTTTCACCTTTGTGGTTTTACACAGCTGTGCCAATGTAACAGAAAGTACTCAGGTTGGCAGCATAGATGGAGACCGAACCTCTTGAGTTGAATATGACTCAAGCGATTAACTCATTTTCTCTCTTCACAGATCTGCCAGACCTGATGAATATTCCCAGAGTATTTTCAGTTTAAATTTCTGATTTCCACCCTCAATTTGTCTTAAAGGCAGTCCCAATATTGCATTGCCTTTCTTTCCATGTTAATAGTCAATGTGTTTCTGTCCTTTGGCCCTTTCATTTATGTTCTATTTGCCACAGATTTGCAAAATAATATGATAATGTGGGACTAGTTTACAACATGTATATCGGTGGAGCCCAGCTTTTCCACTTGCAACTTTTGATTCAACTCTTCTGCTTACATGGGCAGGTGAAATGTAAATTGAGATTGATTCAGAATTAGTTGCTTTTAAATGACTCAACATTACCAAAACCAACTCCACCAAACAAGGCTGAAATGGTGCTCCAACTCTTCACCCTCCTGGATCCTGCTAAGCCTCTGTTCCCTGCTTGAACCTGAGCAATTACAGCTCCTGGACAGTAACGTCCACATTGAATGAATCACCTTTCTCCATCCCTCCCTTCCTTGCAATATTGCTGAACAGTTTTATTCATTTCAGACAAAGTATTTCAAGCTCTTCACTGTTCAGTCTGCAAGTGCATTCCTGAGCTTCTGCCTGTTGGTCATTTTAGTTCTCTGCGCTTCCATCTTGAACTTTGCCCTTGTATTTTTGCACTTTCATAATCAGCCCAATGCAATACTGAGAAACGGCACTTTACGGCATTTCAGATATGACTGGGGCCCCTACCCTGGACCCATCTTGTTGTTTCTTTACAATTTCCCATTATGCCTTGCATCATCCTCTTTCTTGTCATTTAATCTCTCTAACCTTTCACCCTGTCTGGACCTTCCTTTTTGTTGTTTTCTCACCTCCCTGTTTTCCACACCTCTGTGAGTGATTAAAACTTGTTGCAGGTTTCATTGGAACTGGAAAGCATTATCGACTTGAAAAGTTACTCTGTTTCTCTCTGCACAGATGCTGCCTGACTGGCTAAGTAGTTCCAGCGTGTTTTGTTTTTATTTCAAACATCCATTATATTTGAGTGCTCCCATATAGGCCTCCCAAGCTCCATCTACTGTAAAGCACAAGAGTTAGAGAATTTTATCAGCCATTCAATTCTTTCATAACATGTAACTACTAATTGTCCCACTACTGTTGGCTTTATCTTGATTGCAAGTCAGTTGGTGAATCTAGATACTAAGGTGTTTCATGATAGCAAGTTTATTTATAGAATGAAGTATTGCTGCCTGTTTTCTGCTTATTGCCCTTATGTTCATCAGTCTCTGTTTAAGTGTTTTTAATGAACCAGTTCAGAGATGTTATGACACATCGATGGAGCAGATAGGACTTAACCTAAACCTCCTGCCCCAGAGGTAGGAATGCTACTATTGTGCCGCAAGATCACTTTATTTAAAAAACAGAATTGAATTCAAACTTCACCATCGGTCCTGTTGACCTCAAACAGGCCATAGTTCTACTCTTCCTAGATCTTGTGTTTTTATACAATTCACCTGAGCAATTCTGTCATAGTGAATTCCACATTCTTGACTCTATAGAATTCTCTGTTGGGTGTTTTGGTGACTATCTTATACTGATGACTCCTGGTCATAAGTTTCCTGCTTTCAATTTTATCCCTGTAGAAAACATTTTTTTAAATGTTGTTTTAAACTACTAAAATATACTTTATTCATAAATCTATGTATATACAGTTACTGAAGCAGTTCTGTACAGTCTTTGCACATGAAGGGTAAACAAACATTGGAATTTGGCATTTCCTGCTGTTGCAAAAAAAACACCCAAAGCTTTTCTTACTCGTACAAGACAATATTTACATATGTTTGAGGGTCTGAAAACTGAATGGGCTCCCGTTGTACTTGGGCACAAAGCTCTTAAACAATTTTGCTAAAATGTACATCAACTTTTATTTATTGTTTCTAACACTCATATTTTTGGTTCAGTGTCACTTCCAAACTTCCAAATGATATGACCATCCTATCCTTCCAGTAAAACATACTGCTTTACATTTATCTGTGCTGAGTTACATTGGTCAATCATTAGCCCATTCTATTAGCTGGCTAACATCCTCCTCTAACTTGTTGCAGTTATTGGTACCAACATCGACAGGACAAGTAAAGGTAGCACAAGGAAAACTGTTCATGTATTGAGTGGTTAGAATCTCAAGTCAACCATCACACAGACTGACTCGGTGAGGTCTTTGAAAGAGAATTATATTCTGATCTGAGGAGTCACCATTTGCAGGACTGTGTATAGAGACATTCCTGATGAAGGGCTTATGCCCAAAAGGTCGACTCTCCCGGTCCTTGGATGCTGCCTGACCTGCTGTGCTTTTCCAATGCCACACTTTTCAACTCTGATTCTCCAGCATCTGCATTCCTGACTTTCTCCTATGGATAGAGACCAGGGTAGTGGGTCTGACTGAGTTGCTTTTGCAGAAACATGAACTGCCTCACTCTGGGAGGGAGCACACTGCTGCTACTGGCCTACCTCAGCCTCTTCCACAGTGCACCTGCCTAGTCAGACAATTTATCCTCTATCTCCAACCTTTAGGTGAGCTCACCTCACTGCAGCCCCTCAGCAGAGCCTTCAGTGAGCAAGAGAATCTGCCTTCCAAGAGTCTCCCATGATTGCTGCAGCTCTCAGGAACCCAGGAACTATTGGGTTTTCTGACCCAGGGCAGGGTCCCATTACATTGACTTCCTTTGACCGACAGGTACCACACCCTCTTATCCTTTCTGATTGGCTGGGCTCGCTAGAAACAGATTGCTGTAACTTGGCTGAAGAACTATAGAGAATGGGAAATCAACTCGAGGAGCAATCAGCGTCTAAAGAGTTGAGAATTCTGTCCCAATAACTCTGTTTCTCTCTCCGCAGACTCAGTTGAGTATTCCAAGGTTTACTGTTTCCAAATTTGCAACCAATGACTGATTCAAATTTACTTTTAAACCTCTATTTCCTGATTTATATTGTTTATTGCAGAAATTCTTTTTCTGAAACATTTCCAGGAGATAATTGTAAAAACTGCCTCTCTTCAATCAAAGAAGTTCAATCAAATTTAATCAGTGGAGCAATTTTGAAATGGAAGTGGGTTGACTCTAATGCTTCCTTATTATGATTTGATTGCATTCATTACTTGTAACTTTTGTTCTGTGCAGACACAATTTTTCCATCTGTTGATGGCCTTGGATGTTTGGCCAGAGGTCAGATCCGAGCACATGGCGATCAATGGCGAGAAGATGACTGTACGTTCTGCCAGTGCGTCAATGGGGAACATCACTGCATGGCAATGGCTTGCAAGCAGACCTGTCTGAACCCAGTCAAAATACCAGGGGAGTGTTGCCCTTTCTGTGAAGGTAAGTAAGAAGTGCAAACTTCAGTGTTCTTAGTTTAACAAGGTACGCAAAGAAGCATCTCCTTTCTCTAGCTCACATACAGAATTAGGACAACAAATAAAAATCATAAATAGTGTGGATATTGTTCAACATTGCCCTGACTTAGCTATGTTTTCTTTGGAAGTGAACCAATGGAGTTCAACACCAGTAAAGGATTCCTGTTTGCGATCATTAGTTTTCCAATTGGTGCAGAAATGGAATGCCAATCTATATTGTACCTTCTACTGAGGTGTATACTCTAAATTAGAAACGACATAGTTCATTCTCAAGTTTTGGATTCACTGTTGATTTCTGGCTTCTGCTCCTATCAATTGAAACATTGGGATGACAGACAGTAAATGTGACAACTGCTTTGACCTATGGGACTGCTTGAAGAGGTAGAGGTCATCCAGTTGACAGTATCACTTGCCGTCATGATATTATATGTGTATCAACTCATGAGCTGTTTGGAGCCCGACTTTCAAGTCAGCAGGGTGAAGCTGAAGCTTAATTGACTCGTACTGGACATGTTCCAGGATTTTTTATTGGGTCAAGCGATGGAAAGCAATTGACATGTTTTTGTCAGACTGGGAATGTGTTTATTAATTGGATTTAGCTCCTGTTTCTGCTTTCAACTCTGGCTTCGTTGTAGGTCTGTGATATTTCCGAACAGGCTTTGGTGAACAAATACCAGGAATTATCAGATGAATAAATTACCAAGTCACTAATCTGTCCTCAACAGTCTGACTGGACTTCGTGTTCTGTTTATTCTTCTCCAAGGTCACATTGATGTTGATGAAAACAATATGATCAACATTTGCAGAATTTAACAAGCAATGAAAAAGACCCTAAAGGATACCTCTTTGTTTCAGTGATGAAGAGTCACTATGAAATGGATTTTTTTCCCCTGAAGCATGCAAAGTACTGAGAATGTATGACATGATTTCACTTGGAAATGAAAGAACTTTAAGAGTATAGTACAGTTTTCTGTTGATTAATTTTGATAGGCTCAGTGTCTTTCAGATGAAAATTGCACATTGAACAGTAGTGCACTCTTTTTTCCCAAAGAAAAACAGGGAAGAAGCTTTTCAACCACTGTCTATTATAATCCTCTATTGATAATTAGATGTCGAGTGAGTAATTTCCACTCTAAACCGAGGTCACCATGACCAGGCCACAAAATAATATTATATTTTATTCTTGGAAAACAAATGAGTAGTAAAATGTTAACCATGTCTGTTTTCTTGATCCTATAGAATGTGAGTCTGTGGTTTCAATTCCAGTTGCTGTTTGGAAACACTAGTGATAGTCAAGAACATAATTAGCTAAGATGTTTTTCTCAATCACAGTCATCATTATGTCTGTACTACCTACTTTTCATACTAATTGGCCAATTTATGCTACCTTAATTTGAGGGAGGATTTTAACATTAGGCACAGCTACTTATGTTTCCCTGTGTATTTTGCACATTAGTTGATGGTGTCTAAAATTGCAGCTTTAAAAATACGTGAATTTGAAATGAGCAATTAAAATCCTCCAGGCAAATTCAAATACTGTCTGTATACAATTCTTGCCAACTAATCTCTCAAACAAAAAGCAACACATCTGCAAAACTGTGATCACGTTTGGGATCTGATACCTTCAAGGTGAAATTAATGGTGCTCTTAACGGTAAATAATTATCAGTTACAAATACAAGAAAGAAGGGAATTAGTTAGTGCCTCTCTTAAAAAATGAAGTTTTGAGGTATCTGTGTATAGGGTGGATAACTCTTCTGACCTGTATGGAACCACACAGGTTTCTAGCCCACCAGAAGACCACTCATCCCATCATACCTGTACTGTCTTCTAGTAGTAACAATCCAAAGTCTACTGACCCATTCTCCATATCATCCTGTAGCTCTCCTTTGAATCTTTGTTCAGTTTTCCCTTAAAAATTTATCTCTGCCTCAACCATGCACTGCAGCGTGACATTTAACTTTGCATTGAGGAATTCTTTTCCAGTGCTAAATTTTTAAAAATTGAAAAATGTAGCTAATTAGATTACAAGTATAGTGTACAATGGCAGTTCAAAATGCACTTAAATCAAAGTCGCAATGCTTGTTATTTTTCTGTCTAAATAGTTGTTTTCAGCTACTATACTTTTCATGCCCGTATTGACTGGTCTGTGTTCAGGGTTACTTCTTTTTGCAATGTTCAGAGTACGGAGAAAGCAAAATAAATCCAAATCCTTCCAGGAAAGCATTGTGGAGTCAGTGTCACACCTCCAGGGTACCTGGGCTTCACTGTTTCCTGAAACAGCCAACAGTGGATAAGAAATCATCATTGTAGTGTAACCAGTGTAGTTTCTGGGCAAAAAAAAAAGACTTGACCAGTCTCACTGCAGATGACTGCACAGCATTTGCAATAGATGGAGGAATTTAATACCCTACTCTTCCGAAGACATGTTTTGGAATTGGGAACCATTTGATTGAGTGGAAGGGTGAGAGTTGGAGATCTCCACTGCCTGTTTACTGCCCGTGATTACATCAGGGCTAAGAAAGCCTATGGGTGCCAGTTGAAGTGGGTATACATTGCATCATAGTTCAACAAGCAGCTGACAGGGGCTTGCCATGCAGGAAGACTAACAGGCAATCTTTGCAGCTGCCTCAACTGGGAGCATCCATTGTTCAAAGGCACTGAGTGCTTGAGCACGGACCTCAGAATTGAGAAGGTGCACCCTCTTTTTTTTTGTCATTTCCCAGCATTAAGACAACCAGAGTTAGTGATAGAGTCCCTGGCCTACATTTTACAGTTTATGAATGCATATTCAAAAACATTCGCAGTAATAATTGAGTCATTAACATCAGTGTTTCCTAATGCTAAAAGGAAAACACATTTGAAGTGAACTAAAAGTAAATTGAGCAGATCATTAAAAAAATCAACAGTTATTACTTTGATAAATCTATGAATGAATATGTCTGGGGAATTCTATTGCGGAAACCAACCTCAACTTTTAAACAGTGCTGCTTGAACAACTGTACGTTGTATGGTTTTCTTCTGAAAGCCTATTGTTTAAAAAAAGGTTGTCAGAATCAGCTGACAGGATGGATGCTCAATACTAGTTGTCCAAATTCAAACCTGAGGTGACCTTTAGCATGTGTTGCACAGTTGATAGCATTGGCTCAATAAATGTTAGGAGCTGTTAGATGATATTGTCAATCATGTTTGGATTGTGCTTACTGAAAATGATAATGTGCTGACTGATAGATAACCTTGTGTGCTATTCAAGTAACTGGATAGCCGATTAAAAATATGGGAGCGTATTTGGAGAATTACCACTTCAAATGTTGCACATCGTTACATGTAATGCAATTTGTTAGAGAGCTGTTTCAAATAATTGTTCTTTTACCTGTTCTGTCCATTATAGGAAGTGACAGTTTGTATCCAAATGATTCATTCACCCCTGCTTTGCTGGCATCCTTCTAGGAAGCAGAACAACTTTTGTTTTTAATCTAAGATAATCCTCGTTCCTATTCTGTAATCAGCAGCCAGGAGGATTAGCATATGATTCCTGTGACAATGTCCCATAGTTTCCATGACACATCCTCTTTCCCCTCCAAAACTGACCTCAGCCAGTTGTTGCCATAATGTTGCTGAAAGTTTTTGCTGGAATCAGTATTTGTAATTTTCAACTTTGCTGTAACTGGTCAGTCTGCAAGCGTTGCAAAAACTGGACTGGTCTCATTTTGCAGGGTTGGAAAACAAGCTTTTGGAAATAGTTCCTTTTTGTCACACAAGTTCAGTACTTGTCCGCATAGACTACTTAATAGTGCAACAATCAAACAGGATGATGAACTAAGGAATGGACGTTCATCCTTTTTCTGTATAATTCTTGTTTTAAAAGTAAGGGTAAAACTACTTTGTTTTCAAAAAAATATATTCTTTCATGGGATGTCAGCATTGTTGGCAAAGGCAGCGTTTATTTCTTTTACCCAATTTCTTCGGAGTAGATGTTACAAGATAAGTCAGAATGGTGTGTGGCTTGGAGGGTAACTTGCAGGTGGAGGTATTTCCATGTATCTGCTGCCTTTGTCTTTCTATTTGCTAGACGTCTCGGATGCTGCCTGAACTGCTGTGCTTTTCCAGCACCACTCTAATCCAGAATCTGGTTTCCAGCATCTGCAATCATTGTTTTTACCTGTTTGCTAGGCATGGAGAGCTTGGCAGATGCTGTCAGAGGTGAGTTGTTGGGTGTGTCTATCATGGAGATGGAGCATACTGCTGTCTCTGTGTGTCAGTGGTGGAAGGGTGGAATGTTTAAAGTGGTAGATGTGATGCCAGTCAAGTCAATTGCTTTATCCTGGAAGGTGTCAAGCTTCTTGAATGTTGTTGGAGCTGCATTCATCCAGGCCAGTGAAGAGTCCATCACATCCATCACAGTACTGACTTGAGTCTTGTAGATGATGGGTTGGCTTTGGCAAGTCAGATGAAGAGTTATTCACTTCAGAATTCCCAGCCTTTGACCTCAATTATCGCCTACACCCAGTATTTGCAGCTCAGTTCAGGTTTTGATCAGTGGAGATCTCCAAATTTGATATCAGGGAATTCAGTTGTGATAAAGCCAATGAATTTCAAGGAGGGAGGTAGTTAGATGCCAAATTGTACTTTCAGTGAAACAGCTTAGCTTTCCGTTGTTACCGAAGAGGACTTTGCAGAATCAACATGCTACTTTTATTTATGGTGCCTCAGTCAAAGGTGACTTGTTATTTATTCCAGCATGTATTGCCTGCCACTATTCGCCCTTGAGAGAGTGGTGCTGAATTGCTGCCTTGAACCACTGCAATGTGCAATTTGTGCAATTTCTCATCCAGATAAAATTAAAACACGGGATCCACGTGACCCAGTTGACTGAACTTGCTCCAATCTCTGGTCAGGTGATTGAAGCCATTTTATGACCATGATTTTTCCCTCTTTAAAATGATTTGAACCATGAAGGTCTCTGACAGAAGTTTTAAAATATGGATCAAGAATTTACCACTATCGTAACAAGATTTCCCTCCCTAAAAGAACCACGTGGACATTTTATAATAGTTTCCTTGTTTAAATCCTTGTGGGTTTAAAAGTTGACTAAATTAAAATTTCATCACTTGTTATGTTGAGATTTGAACCTTTCTCCTGACATTATTAGCCTGAGTCGCTGGATTGTTCAGTCCAGTGATGGACCACGTTTTCATCATCTAGTCAAATGCCATTGTTCCACATGAATCTTTGTGCAAATAGAATACTTTCATATTCAGGTCCTTTAAAAGAAATGTGTGTCAGATTTTGGGCAGTGCTAAACAATCCATGTGGAATTTTAATACAATGATTCTACTTCTAACAATGCAGACATGTATGAGCCCCCTTAATTTGGTGCTGAAAGGCGTTAGTCAATATTTGAAGTAACACTCCATTCTTTGCAAAGAAAAGTTATGCAGTAGCTAAGCAACAAAAAAGTTCAGTTCAATGTGTTGTAGCTGTCACTCTGCCTCAATGAGGTTAGTATTTTAATGCAGCGACCAGGCCAACAGTTATTGGACGTTATATATGAAGCTGGAGAAGCACAGCAGGTCAGACAACATCCAAAGAGCAGGAAAGTCTATGTTTCCTGCTGAAACCCTTCATCATTGACGCTGGCTTCCAGCATCTGCAGTCCTTACTGTCTCCAAGTTATTTGACATTACTTACTTTGAGTTTGGATTTCATGGTGAGGTTGTACAGGATGTTGGTGTAGTCTTTTAGAATCAGAGAGATGTACAGCATGGAAACACACCCTATGGTCCAACGCATCCGTGTCGACCAGATATCCCAACCCAATCTAGTCCTACCTGCCTGCACCCTGCCCATATCCCTCCAAATCCTTCTGATTCATATACCCATCCTTTTAAATGTTGCATTCATACTAGCGTCCATCACCACCTCTGGCAGCTCGGTCCATACACGTACCACCCTCTGCTTGAAAAAGTTCAGCCTCTCCCTATAGCTCAAATCCTCCAACCCTGGCAACATCCTTGTAGATCTTTTCTGAACCCTTTCAAGTTTCACAACATCTTTCCAATAGGAAGGAGACCAGAATTTCACGCAATATTCCAACAGTGGCCGAACCAATGTCCTGTACAGTCGCAACATGACCTCCCAACTCCAGTATTCAATACTTGGGCCAATAAAGGAAAGCATACCAAACACCTTCTTCACTATCCTATCTACCTGCGACTCCACTTTCAAGGAGTTATGAACCTGCATTCCAAGGTCTCTTTGTTCAGCAACACTCCCGAGGACCTTACCATTAAGTGTATAAGTCCTGCTAAGATTTGCTTTCCCAAAATGCAGCACATCCCATTTATCTAAATTAAACTCCATCTGCCATTTCTCAGCCCATTGGCCCATCTTGTCAATATCCCATTGTAATCTGAGGTAACCCTCTTCTCTGTCCACGGCACCTCCAATTTTGGTGTCATATGCAAACTTACTAACTGTACCTCTTATGTTCACACCCAAATCATTTATGTAAATGATGAAAAGTAGTTGACCCAGCACCAATCCTTATGGCACTCCACTGGTCACAGGTCTCCAGTCTGAAAAACAACCCTCCACCATCACCCTCTGTCTTCTACCTTTGAGCCAGTTCAGTATCCAAATGGCTAGTTCTCCCTGTTTCCATGAGATCTAACCTTACTAACCAGTCTCCCATGGGGAACCACGTTGAACACCTTACTGAAGTCCATATAGATTACATTTACTGCTGTGCCCTCCTCAACCCTCTTTGTTATTTCAAAAATATAGTACAATCCCAATGAAGTTATCATCCTTTTCTTATTTCTCAATTCCACCCAAATAACTTCCCTGGATGTATTTCTGGGAATAACCTCCCTCAGTACAGCTGTAATGCTATCCCTTATCAAAAACATCACTCCCCCTCCTCTCTAACCTCCCTTTCTGTCCTTTCTGTAGCATTTGTATCCTGGAACATTAAGCTGCCAGTCCTGCCCATCCCTGAGCCATGTTTCTGTAATTGCTATGATATTCCAGTCCCTTGTTCCTAACCATGCTCTGAGTTCATCTGACTTCTCTGTTCGGCCTCTTGCATTGAAATAAATTCAGTTTAATTTATCAGTCCTACCTTGTTCTCAGCTTTGTCCCTGCCTGCCCTGACTGTTTCACTCGCCTTTGTTCTCAACTGTACCAGTCTCATGATTGATCTCTTTCCTCCTATCTCCCTGGATACTGCACCCCCACCTTACTAGTTTAAATCCCCCCGAGCAGCTCTAGCAAATCTCCCTGCCAGTATATTAGACCCCTTCCAAATTAGGTGCAATCTGTCCTTCCTTTACAAGGCACATCTACCCCAAAAGAGATTCCAGTGATCCAAAAATGTGAATCCTTCTCCCATACACCAGCTCCTCAGCCATGCATTCATCTGCTGTATTCTCCTATTCCTGCCCTCACTAGCTCGTAATCCAGATATTACTAACCTTGAGGACCTCCTTTTTAAATTCCTCCTTAACTCTCTGTAATCTCCCTTTGGCATCTCAACCTTTTCCCTTCCTATGTTGTTGGTTCCAATGTGGACAATGACCTCCTGCTGGCCCCTCTTTCCCCTTGAGAACATTCTGCACCCTCTCTGAGACATCCTTGATCCTGGCACCAGGGAAGCAACACACCATTCTGATTTTTCGCTGCTGGCCACAGAAACGTCTGTCTGTACCTCTGACTACAGAATCCCCTAACACAATTGATCTCTTGGAACCCAACGTACCCCTCATTGCATTAAAGCCACTCTCAATACCAGAAAGTTGGCTGTTCGTGCTATGTTTCCCTGAGAATCCATCACCCCCTATATTTTCCAAAACAGCACACTTGTTTGAAATGGGGATAACCACAAAAGACTCCTGCACTACCTGCCTACCTCTCTTACCTTTCCTGGAGTTAACCCATCTATGTGACTGTATCTGCAACTTTTCCCCCTTCCTATAACTGCCATCCATCACATCCCCTTGGTCTTGTAAACTCCTCATTGCCTCTAACTGTATCTCCAACCGATATATTCAATCTGATAGGATTCGCAACCACCGGCACTTATTGCAGATATAATCCACAGTAACCCATAAACTCTCCCAAAATGCCCACATCTGACAAGAAGAGCATGTCACTCTACAAAAGGCCATTTTTGCTTCTTTCAATCTACAGACCCAGAAAATAGCACTGTCTTATTCCTCAACAAAATACTGCTCCAGGTTAAATTAATACTTATGGCTTCTATTTTAAGTTTAATCAAGAGACATATCTCAATAAAACATATAATCAAGAAAGAACCCACTCTACTCACTACTGCAGACTTACTGTAAGGCCACATTGCAAAATATTTACTTATCTGTTTCTGTGCTGTGTCCTCGCCCAAACAGGTTTCTCCAAGATTTGTTGTGAATTTCACTGCTTGTTAGTTTTCCCAGATACACTCCGATGTCCAGCGATACATGAATTCAAACAGCAAATGCAGTAACTGTTCAGGTTCACTGCTGTGTCATTAGCAGTGAGAGTTTCTCTCTCTCTCTCTCTCTCTCTCTCTCTCTCTCTCTCTCTCTCTCTCTCTCTCTCTCTCTCTCTCTCTCTTCCCCCCCTGACCTCACCACGTGCTTCCTTTCTTGAGTACCGTGTGCAATTCTAGTCGCCCTGTTATCGGAAGGATATTATTAAACTGGAGAGGGTTCAGTAAAGATTGACCAGGATGTTGACTGGAATGGAGGGTTTGAGTTATGAGAAGAAGTTGGATATCTGGGACTTTTTCCAGTGGAGCACAGAAATGTGAGGGCTGACCTTATTGAGGTTTATAAAATTATGAGGGGCATAGATGAAGTGAATGTCAAAGGTATTTTCCCGAGGGTGGGGGAGTTCAAACTATGGGGCATATTTTTAAGGTGAGAGGAGAACAATTTAAAACTTAACATGAGGGGCAATTTATGTTTTTACAGAAAGTGACTGATGTGTGGGTTGAACTGCCAGAGGAAGTGGTGGATGCAGGTACAGTTACAATGTTTAAAAGGCAGTTGAATGAGTACCTGAACAGTGAAGGTTTGGATGGACATGGATCAATTGCAGTCAGTTGGGGCTAATTTAGTTTGGGAAGATTGTCAGCCTGGACTAGTTGGATCAAAGGGTCTGTTTCTGTGCTGTATGACTCTCCTGCAGATGAGACTAGTTATACATTTACAGATAATAAACTTACAGATAAGGTACTTCCCTTATTATATCGCTGTGCGTTCTGAACTACTGTTCAGCTGTTGAATTACCTTGTTCAAAGTGACATAAATATATCAGATGCAGATGTTTCTTCCACGGTGGTGACTTAATCTAAAATCTGGACGGAAGCTGAAATTCCCTGACCTACACCAGTCTCTTATGTTGTTCTGATGCCAAAACTACGCACTCTGTTTCAAACTCTTACAGTCATTTGCCAGATCTCCTCCTTTTACAAAGCTTGAGGGAATGCTGCCCTCGTACTGTGCCAAATGCCAATTCAGACCAACTGAAGAAAATCAATTAAGCATGAAATGAATTGCTTGTTTAATCAGCATATTAAAATTAATCTGGTTTATTGAAGTATAAATTCATACGTTTGTAGTAAGACATATAAAAGTGCACTCTTACTTAGACTATGTTATTTAGACTGGTATTAAAATCAAGATGTTCTACATCTTCCATTACATTTGGATTTTGTTTTGTTTTGCTATTCCATCTCAATTTTTTCACTGTGTCCCGTTTCAGTATTTTCGCTTCAGTTCTGTTCAGCTGTGTTTATTTTTGTGGCTTTTGCTGTCTCCAGGCCTTACCTTTTCTGGCTCAGTTGGTGGTATTCTCACCTCTGAGTCACAAGGCTGTGGGTTCACGGTCAGTTCCAGCACCTGAATGCGTAACCGAGGCTGACATTCCAGTATGTTGCTGAGGGTGATGCTGCACCTTTGGCGGGTCTGCAGTCTCCACATCCCCCTCAGTTACATGGAAAAGATCCTCTTGCATTGTTTGACAGAAGAGCAAGGGAACTGGCTCTAGTGTCCTGCTCAATATTTATCTCTCAATCAACAGTGCAATACAAATTACCTGGTCATTATGTTTGACGAGATTGCTATCCAAATTACCACAGTTCCTGCATTGCAGCAGTGATTATACTTCAAGAATGCTCCATTGGATGAACAATATTTTCATCCAGTAGTCATGAAAGGTGTAAATAGAAATGCAAGTCTTTGTCTTTTTTCAATTTTCTCTTTGGATCTTTAATTCAGTTTGTTTCTTCAATGCTCTCTTGAAACACCCAAAGAAATTACAGCTCTGCATCTTCACCTTATCCATTCTACAAGCCTTACGTTAATTGAAGATACTTTGTTGTTTTTTTTTAGCCAACTCTCTTCAGCCTTTCCCCCCTCCATATTTATCCTTGCAAAGACTTCTTAACTGTGAGAATCTTTGTCTATTCTGCACTTTGTTAGATATATTTACAGGCTGTTTGTTGTAGAAGGATTCTAGCTTCATTGGTCTGAGGGCCTTTTTTTTTACAGTGGGAGAGGGTCAACCATAATTGAGTCTTAACAAGAAGGAGTTCTTGTCTTAAATTTAGTTTATAGTGTGATAACAAATAGGTGCGAGTTACATTTGTTTATTAGACATGATTACTGGAACTATGGGGAGAAAGAAAATATAGCTGTTCTGTTCAAGATTGAGAGCTGTTCTGATTTACTCATTGCAAGACTACATGCTATCTTCAGATTGGATGGAGATTATTGTTGTGTTGAACCTTAACCCTTTCAGAACCTTTTACAAACCTCCTAAGCCTTTCTTCTACCTTGGTTTTGATTCAAAACAAAGATTTGAACCCCTATTCTGTTTTAGTCAGAGAAACCGCTGACAAAACAAAGCTCACCCAATTGCAACCTCTTCGATGGCAAAGGAGATTTTGTGAACTTCCAGTCTTCATTGTAATTTATTTATTCCATATTTGCATCATTTTATTTAGTTTTGTGTAATCTTAGACCATGATTTGCAATCAGTTAGATGGATTCATTGAAACATCAGAGTAGTGTTCCTTCAATGTCATTATTAATTACAGACTGAACAATCCCACTTCCAATGACTTGACTAGCAGAAAAGGTGCTGCCATTTACAAAGTCGATACTTAAGATATCAGTGTTGATTGTTTTAATTTCCACATGAAAATAAGTGTGAAGAAGCCATCCAGGGGGCCTCAAGTGAGGATAGCTCAGAACCAAATCCAGTTGTCAGACATTGGCAAGAAGTTTATTTATAAATCAAGTGAAATAACCACCAATAATGAATGGTTCTTACTGGAGCATCCTCCAAGCTAGCCTTTTCCTTGTTCCCAGTGGCCTTTTACAGAACAACTGGTTCTTCCTCTTATATCCCAACACAAATTATGTACAAATGTCGTGTTGCCTGAGGAATCCGGATAAAACTGCTATTGTCCTAAAGGATATTTGGGTTGTGAAGAAGGCATTTGGTGCACTTGCCTTCATTGGTCAGTACATTTAAGTATGGGAGTTAGGATGTCATGTTGCAGCAGTACAGACATTGGTGAGGCCACTTTTAGAATGTTGCATTCAGTATCAGAAAGAAGTTGTTTAAAGGGTTCAGAAAAGATATACAAGGATATTGTCAGGCCTGAAGGGTTTGAGCTATAGGGAGAGGCTGAATAGGCTGGGGCTATTTTCCCTGGAGCATCAGAGACTGAGGGGGTGGCCTTATAGAGGTTTATAAAACGGTGAAGGGCATGGATAGGGTAAATATTATTCTAGGAATAGCCAAGGTCTTTTTCCCAGGGTAGTGGAATCCAAAATTAGAGGGCATTGGTTTAAGATGAGGGGGAAAATAATTGAAAGGGTCTTAAGAGGAAACTTTTTCACACGCAAGGTGGTGCCAGTTTGGAATGAGCTGCCAGAGGAAGTGGTGGAAGCTGGTGCAATTACAGCATTTAAAAGACATCTGCTTGGACACATGAATAGGAAGGGTTTAGAGGGATATTGGCCAAGTACTGGCAAATGGGACAAAGTCAGTTTAGAATATCTGGTTGGCATGGAAAAGTTGGACAGAAGGGTCTATATCTGTGCTGTCTAACTCTATGACTCTATAAGTAAATGTACAATTTGAACAGTGAAATAACAAGGTAAAACTATAAAGCTGGACATATACAAGATCCAAAAGCCTGGCAACACCACTGAACATCAGAACTAAGTCAGAACGGGATGTTGTCCATGGTGTCGTGTGTCTCCCCTACTATCCCTGTTCTTCCTCTCTCCCCCCCATCCAAAAAAGAGATTTAAATGAATTGCTGAAGGCTGTGTGGACTGCTGTTAACACAGCAGATGACTCAGCCAGCATTTCCTATGGCTGCTAATGTGAACAAAAACCTTTCTTTACTCAAACTGACGACCAGAGACAATGTACCCAATTGTGAAGGTAGCAATTTGGAAGCACATGTGCAGTCTAATTAACCACATTAATCTTCCTGTGACAACTTCTGAATGCACAGTAAAACATGGAGAAGGGTAACCATAGATCAACCCCTATCCCTATATCATTAGATAATCATTTGAAACACAGTCATCCAGACAAAGAGGGGGTGGAATCGCAACACTGAGGTTGCAATGCAGCTGGTGCTTCATTTTCTACGTAAGGTATGTCTGGGGGGTGAACTGGCAAATGCCCAAATGCATGACTTTGTTAACTGGGTGCGAGAGGTGCTGTACGGCGCAGACTTTTGCACTTGGTCTAATGGAAAAATATCAGCTCTCACCCTATGTGAAATAACGTCTGGTATTTATTTAAATTAAATGCATCTTAGTAGATCCCAACAGGGAGATTTTCTTCAAAAGGCAATTGTTGAGGGCAGTAAACTGCAGCAACTTGACAAGTTATTTCAGTGGTACATGTCCTGCCTCTGTGACCTCTTGATCCAAGAGGGACGAAACCAGCAAAAATCACAGGCTAACCATCAACTCTCACCATAATGACTCAAATCTGCTCCGTCACATTTGGTGCTGAATCAAGACCTCCTGGAACTCTCATCATCACCATCACCACAGGGCTGCAGTGGTTCTAGGAAAAGGCCCCAGTGGCACCTTGATTGGTAGTATTGGCAGATAGGCTAGAGTATATATGATATTGTAGGTGTGTATGTTATAATTAATGGAACCATATGGACCAATATTTATCCAGAAATTGGGTCTCTTTGACTTGCTTTTCCAACAGAGCCGAGTTATGGGACAGTCAGTCCAACACTATGCGCGAGGCTGATAAACTGCACCCTGACAGAGAAGGATTGCCCATACGGCTTTGTGCAAGATCAGAAGGGATGTTTGATGTGCCAGTGCCTACCTAGTAAGTGATACAATCCTTTCAGAATGCCAGGGAGCTTTTAGTCACCAAGTACTGAACTCTAGCTCAGTAAATGTAATCTTTGTATTAAACTTGCTTTGAATTGTAAGCTCCTTGGCAAAACTCCAGAAAAATGCAATGGAAATTTCTTCAGTCACTGTTTGTCTGCTCTATCCCTTCACTTTTGGTATTATCAGCAGTGACCTGAAGTACATAGTACATCAGCATAATCAAAAAAGTCTGTTTATAACAAACCACAAATGATAGTAAGTCATATGGTATATTTCCCAACATTTACACCTTTGCAAAGTTGTTTGGCCCTGGGTCCAGCATCAGGGTTAGATCATCTCTGCCATAGCTAACCTCTGCCTCTCCAGATAAAGGCTGAGCAGCCCAGTTTAAATGGCCAATTACCCTGATCCCAGACAATTGTCTGCAGTCTGGGAGATTTCTCATAGCAGTCCTGCTGAAAGTGCACTAAGGCTCCCTCAAAATACTTGGGAAATCCTGATTCATGTTTGTTTCTATATTGATGACAAATGAAATGAATGATGAATGCTATGTTTTAATGCAACAAAAAACTCTCAATTATCAGAGATTTCCATGGCTTCCCCAAGGAAGTAACTTAGTTGGGAATTTAGCAGATTCCCCTTCTACCAAACTTCAACAGAGTTGATGAAATGTTGAAGGAATTCCATTTTTGATCACCTTTGTTAATATTGCACAATTATTCAAACCTTAGAAAGGAAATTTAATGTTCAGGAGTCTGTAGTCTTTCTCTCTCTCTCTCTCACACACACACACAGACACAAACACTCACACACCCCACACCCGCGCGTACACACACACACACACACACACACACACAGGCCCTCTGTCTCACACACACATTCTCTATCACACGTGCTGTCCCTCTCCCACGCACACACTCCTCTCCCGCACACTCTCACGTGCACCCTCTGTCTCCTGCACTCAATCTCTCTATCTCTCATGCACACTTCTCTCTCTCTTTCGCATGCTTTTTCTCTCTCTCACGTGCGCTCTCTCTCTCTCTCTCGTGTGCACACACTCTTGTTTGATGGCAGCCTTCCCTTCCCAAAGGTACTGTGGCTGCCTATGGAGTGGGGAAACATCAAGGATAATTCTAGAATTTGGAACAGAGGAGAGAAATGGTATAGCTCATGCCAAAAAGATAAGGTAAAAACAATGACTGCAGATGCTGAAAATCAAATACTGGATTAGTGGTGCTGGAAGAGCACAGCAGTTCAGGCAGCATCCAACGAGCAGCAAAATCAACGTTTCGGGCAAAAGCCCTTCATCAGGAATAAAGGCAGTGAGCCTGAAGCATGGAGAGATAAGCTAGAGGAGGGTGGGGGTGGGGAGAGAGTAGCATAGAGTACAATGGGTGAGTGGGGGAGGAGATGAAGGTGATAGGTCAAGGAGGAGAGGGTGGAGTGGATAGGTGGAAAAGAAGATAGGCAGGTCGGATAAGTCAAGGAGACAGTAACTGAGCTGGAAGCTTGAAACTAGGATGAGGTGGGGGAAGGGGAGATGAGGAAGCTGTTGTGTCCACATTGATGCCCTGGGGTTGAAGTGTTCCGAGGCGGAAGATGAGGCGTTCTTCCTCCAGGCATCTGGTGGTGAGGGAGCGGCGGTGAAGGAGGCCCAGGACCTCCAAGCCCTCCGTTTTTTCCTCTCCAGACGTCCCCAACAGTACCCTTCCACTGACACTCTCATTCGTTTGGCCGAACTGGTCCTCACGCTTAACAACTTCTCCTTTGAATCCTCCCAATTCCTCCAGACCAAAGGCGTAGCCATGGGCACACGTATGGGCCTGTCTCTTTGTTGGCTATGTAGAACAGTTGATCTTCCGTAATTACACCGGCACCACTCCCCACCTCTTCCTCCGCTACATTGATGACTGCATTGGCGCCACCTCGTGCTCCCGCGAGGAGGTTGAGCAATTCATCAACTTCACCAACACATTCCACCCTGACCTTAAATTTACCTGGACTATCTCTGACACCTCGCTCTCCTTCCTGGACCTCTCCATCTCCATTAGTGACGACCGACTTGACACTGACATTTTTTACAAACCCACTGACTCCCACAGCTACCTGGATTACACCTCGTCCCACCCTATCTCTTGCAAAAATGCCATCCCGTATTCCCAATTTCTCCGCCTCTGCCGTATCTGCTCCCAGGAGGACCAGTTCCACCATAGGACACACCAGATGGCCTCCTTCTTTAGAGACCGCAATTTCCCTTCCCACGTGGTTAAAGATGCCCTCCAACGCATCTCGTCCACATCCCGCACCTCCGCCCTCAGACCCCACCCCTCCAACCGTAACAAGGACAGAACGCCCCTGGTGCTCACCTTCCACCCTACAAACCTTCGCATCAACCAAATCATCCACCGACATTTCCGCCACCTCCAAAAAGACCCCACCACCAGGGATATATTTCCCTCCCCACCCCTTTCCGCCTTCCGCAAAGACCGTTCCCTCCGTGACTACCTGGTCAGGTCCACACCCCCCTATGACCCACCCTCCCATTCTGGTACTTTCCCCTGCCACCGCAGGAACTGTAAAACCTGTGCCCACACCTCCTCCCTCACCTCTATCCAAGGCCCTAAAGGAGCCTTCCACATCCATCAAAGTTTCACCTGCACATCCACCAATATCATTTATTGTATCCGTTGCTCGCGATGTGGTGTCCTCTACATTGGGGAGACTGGGCGCCTCCTAGCAGAGCGCTTTAGGGAACATCTCCAAGACACCCGCACCAATCAACCAAACCGCCCCGTGGCCCAACATTTCAACTCCCCCTCCCACTCTGCCGAGGACATGGAGGTCCTGGGCCTCCTTCACCGCTGCTCCCTCACCACCAGACGCCTGGAGGAAGAACGCCTCATCTTCCGCCTCGGAACACTTCAACCCCAGGGCATCAATGTGGACTTCAACAGCTTCCTCATCTCCCCTTCCCCCACCTCATCCTAGTTTCAAGCTTCCAGCTCAGTTACTGTCTCCTTGACTTGTCCGACCTGCCTATCTTCTTTTCCACCTATCCACTCCACCCTCTCCTCCTTGACCTATCACCTTCATCTCCTCCCCCACTCACCCATTGTACTCTATGCTACTCTCTCCCCACCCCCACCCTCCTCTAGCTTATCTCTCCATGCTTCAGGCTCACTGCCTTTATTCCTGATGAAGGGCTTTTGCCCGAAACGTTGATTTCGCTGCTCGTTGGATCCATGCCAAAAAGATAGTCGAGTAACACAAATATACCACATATACATGTAACAATATCTTTTATAGGCTAGAAGTCTTAGTGTCCATTTCTACAGTATTTTCAAGGAGTTGATATGTGTGTTGATTTGGGCCCAAGTGACATTTATAAAAGACCAACAATGCTAAAGAATAACCTTATTAATTTTGTAATATTACAAGCTCTGTAAATTCATCTATATATTTATATAACATTTATTCATTCATTTACCAGTATTCATTTTCATTCGTACCTATATCATTCCAATGGAATCAGTCACTAACATCTCTAGGATTATATTTTGTTTCTGAAAATTTTATGTTTTGATCTTTGAAAAACAAAGACTGACTTCTGCACAAATTATTAAACAAATACTTCAACTTTTCATTGCAAGGGTTTGCATTTTTAAAAATGTTTATATATTTTAAGTTCACTCACACATCATTGTTTAAAAGCTATTACACCACCTTCACATATTACACATAATTTATGTTGAACACTTTGTGCACATCTCAGGACTTGTCTCTCCGTCACATCTGTAATTTCCACGGTTCTGGGTGGAACAACTGTTATTAATTTCTGAGTTCATAGTAGCAAATGTTCAGCACACGAGATCTCTACATTCCAATAGCCTGGAGACAACAGCTGGAAGAGATACAGCACTAAAATGGAACAGGGTTTGGTCTTTGTGTTACTCATGCAGTGACTGCAGCTTTATTGTAGTGTTCAAGATGCCTCACACTAGACTCACCATTCAGGAACAGGCTGTTCATCACCAACAACATATTTTCAACTGGATTAATTGCAGTTGTTTGTGTTGAAGGAGTATTGGAAAGTAAAAATGCTGCTATCATTTTGCTGTGAATAAGGAATTTGTTACAATCTAAGTAGAGACTGAAAACAGTGTCGAGAGTGTGGTGCTGGAAATTCACAGCAGGTCAGGCAGCATCTGAGGAGCAGGAGAATCAACGATTTGGGCATAAACCCTTCATCAGGAATCCTTATGGCTGAAACATCGATTCTCCTGCTCCTTGGATGCCGCCTGACCTGCTGTGCTTTTCCAGCACCTCACTCTCTATTCTGATCTCCAGTATCTGCAGTCTCACTTTCTCCTAAAGACTGAAAACAGAATGTTAAGGTTTCTAGTGGCTGACTGGAAGGATTGCATGAACAGATTTAAAGTTTTAAGACTTCTACTGTAATAAATGAATTAAAAGCAACATTGTCTGCACATAATTCGGTAGATCCCTTAGCTACAGAAAGGATGCCCCATTAAACTTTAAAATGACCAAAAAATGCTTCTCGACAGTTGTATACTACTAAGGCCGTTATGAGGACACTTCTTCAAGAAGCAATCTAAAAATATTCTGGTTTCCTTTTCTAACTGGAATACTTGTAAGCCTTGAACTGACTTTCATGGTGATGGGCAGCTTGAAGAATATTCCTTCAGCTGAGCTCCATAAATCTTTGAGCCTTGTTAAATCCTCATGAACGCAGCCTTTCAATCTGAGCATAGGCTCCAATTTACATTGCACATAGTGACCAGCGTTGTCACCACTTTAGGCGCAAGACTAGCCACCTCTGTCTTTATCTTCTCTCACCCTCTCTTTTTCATACCCTTGCAGGGGTTTTAAAAAGCCTTTAAACTCTATTTTCAGAGAAGTCCTGTATCATGGTAGTAAACTTACTAGCTGTAAACTCTTCCCCTCTCAAAGTTTATTTCTACAGCAATGAGCCTTACATCCCAGTGGAAGTGCTATTAAGCTATCTTCTGGATCACAACCTCCACTGCATCACAGAATAAAATAGTTAGAAGTATGGGCATGTATAGCTCCCCTGTAATTTGAATACTAGCAGCCTATCTGCTAACAGCACAGCTGCCCTGGTCATTGTTTACAATCTGTGACTATTTTACATTTTCTTCTTAGGCCCCTCTGCTCATCATCACCCTCCATTACACCCCTTGACCTTTAACAACCAACCCACCTAAGCTTGTTAGGCAGAATATGGAGCCGGTCACATGACCACCTTCAAGCCTCCATTTGACCCCAAGTTAAAGAGGGAGTGTCGCAAAACACATCAAACTTATAAGCTTCATGCAGGTAACAAATTGGAGTTGCAGTGGCAACCCTTTTGTTAGAACTCCAACTAGTGTCCAAACCAAATGTTGAATGTGAATATGCTCTTGTGGTTGTAAAGGGCTGACCACTGCCATTAGCTGGAGCTTTTGACCAGAGGCCAGTTACCTGCAGATCAACCATACTGCTTTTATGCATTTTAAAGACTAACTTTAATAAAAGGTGAGGAACAGCTTGATTGCTCAAACGAACAATATTGCAGGCATATGCCATCGTTTACTTCATTGGTGTTGCATCTTGATGAAAGCGTTCACTGTTTTGTCACTCAGTTACTCCTCTTTGTTCTCTGTTGTGACTGATAGTAAGTAATACCTTTCTGTTCCAGAGGAACCCTGCCCAGATTTGACGACCTACTGCTCTTTGGATTGTCCCCATGGCTTCCTCAAGGACTTGGATGAGTGCAGCATCTGTGAATGTCGACCACAGCCACACAAGTGCCGAAAGCTTTCCTGCAACAAACATTGTCCCTATGGTTACATGTAAGTGCAGTACATCACCATTACACAAGTTATGAATTGCATATCCTTTGTCGTTCGTGATATAGCGGCTAAGTTTGGAGATGCATGCAGTCAAATCCTTTTATCAGGGTTTCCTACTTTGTGAGCAGTGAGAACTGGCGCTTGATGATAAATGACTGTAGTGGAAATCATTGCAATTTTTGCATAATTAACTAATTTATTTGAGATTTTGTCGTTTGTCCATGAGAGCAGATCCAAACTAGATGCATGTATTTCTTGAAATGTACACACATGGATATCATTCACCTGTATGTAGGAGAGTTATCAACCCTTTAAGATAATCCTGGAGTCTACAGAAAATAAAATGAAAGCAAAGTGATGGAGAAATGCAACAGGACTAGCAGCATCTGTGGAGAGAGAAATGGAGACCATTCTTCAAACCGGAGTCATTGGACTCAAAGCATTAATTCTGTTTCTCTCTCTCCACAGAAGCTGCCAGACCTGCTGAATTTCTCCAGCATTTTTTGTTTCTACTTCAGGTCTTCAGCATTTGTGGTGTTTTACTTTTATTCTGGGAAGTAAAGTCTGATCTCCAGGGAACTGCCATGAGCAATTTTAACTGAAGACTGTCGGTACATTTTTTTCCTCAATATTTCTGTATATACATTCATTTATGAGACCAACCCCACACAAAATGCGTCATCATTTCCAAGCACACTCCAACTTTAATCACAATGTTGAAGCTTCCAGCATCTCAGTATCTCTTTATATGTTCCTTCCAAACTATAATGGATTTTGACAATGAGGATGGGATTAAAGTTCAAAACTGTTTGCAGTAAATAACACGATGAGCGAAATAATTTATTTCCAAGTGAGTTGACTGCTTGGGTGGCAAAGATCTTTGGCTTGATTGAGTGGCTGCAGAGAATGGGAAGCTACACTGTACTATTGACAATCTGATTCCACTGCTGACTACACAGGCTTTTAACAAATATGACATACTACCCCACCTACCCTTCTCTGGATGAGTGCAACAAATGAATAGTTTCAAAAAGACCCTGATGGTAAGGGAAAGGAGCAGCTGATTGAAATGGTAAAGTCTTCCAATGGCTTGATGTAGAGTCTGATCACTACAATACAGATGGCTACACTGCCATTTGGAGATTGTCAAGTAGTTAATGTGAAATTTGGGAAAGCTTGGGATATTAAGAATCAAGGAATAAATATGTGACATGGATCCTTTTTTAAAAAACTGTTTTCGATTATATCAACTTCGGTTGTTTAAAACATTGGCCTGCTTGTTGTTTCTACAGTTCTCTCTGTAGGTACTCTTATCAAACAGAGCATTGCTGAAAAGGAAATCATGTTGTTGAAGCTTTCCATCTTGCTATCCATCAGAAAAATGCAAGAATGCCAGAATTTAAATGACCAAAATAATTGATACTCCATTTATTGTGGTCATTTAAAATCTGGCATTCTTGCATTTGTCCTAATGAATGCAAGACAAAACATTTTGACAGCATGTATTTGTTTTCCAAAATAGCATGTTATGTCCTGCCAAAAACACACTGCTACACTTCCCAGTATCCAAGCAATTAGAGAGCTGGGTTTTTGTAGATCCCAAAATATATAACTTCAAGAATGATGTAGATTAGTTTTATTAACATTGCAATGTGAAGAACTTGTCCTTTTATTTATAATGAGCAGATGGTTTGGCTAAGTACACAAGCCCTTTAAGTGTTTAGTTGGGTTGTAAACGTGGGGTAATCTAAAGGCGCTGGCTTGTACACCAAAGCATGTGAACTTCTGGATTACTGTGTGGCCATGTAGATTAGAGGGAACTTGAGTGTGAAGATACCTTGTCAAAGGATTGTGATAAATCTTGAAGAAATACAGCACAAATTCCGTTCCTTGACTTAATAGAATAAATGTATTGATATACAACAATTGCTTTGAAATATCACAAAGGCTGCTCTGCAAGTATCAGCTTATCTAATCCCACTTCCCTCTGGGTCCCAAGGTCTGTAAAATGTTTGAACCAGACTTTATAACCCATCATCTAGTCTGGCAAGTTGTGTGTTACGCTGGGGGTGCAACATGGTTTCAGATGTAGTCCTTCTGAGAAGCCATTTAGCCATAGTCCTGCATGGCCATTCAATTGGATGTTAAAGATCTGTTACTTAACTGCTGTGTTTTCCTGGTCAACATTCTTCCAAAGTGGCATAAATTGTTTCATTCTGGATTAGTGGTGCTGGAAGAGCACAGCAGTTCAGGCAGAATCCGAGGAGCAATAAAATAGACATTTCGGACAAAAGCCCTTCATCAGGAATAAAGGCAGAGAGCCTGAAGCGTGGAGAGATAAACTAGAAGAGGGTGGGGGTGGGGAGAAAGTAGCATAGAGTACATTAGGTGAGTGGGGGTGGGGATGAAGGTGATAGGTCAGGAAGGAGGGTGGAGTGGATAGGTGGAAAAAAAGATAGGCAGGTAGGACAAGTCATGGGGACATTGCTGAGCTGGAAGTTTGGAACTAGGGTGAGATGGGGGAAGGGGAAATGAGGAAACTATTGAAGTCCACATTGATGCCCTGGGGTTGAAGTGTTCCGAGGCGGGAGATGAGGTGATTTTCCTACAGGCGTCTAGTGGTGAGGGAGTGGCGGTGAAGGAAGCAGGGAGCGGCGGTGGCAGGGGAAGGTGCCAGGATGGGAGGGTGGGTTGTAGGGGGGCGTGGACCTGATCAGGTAGTCACGGAGGGAACAGTCTTTGCGGAAGGCGGAAAGGGGTGGGGAGGGAAATATATCCCTGGTGGTGGGGTCTTTTTGAAGGTGGCGGAAATGTCGGCGGATGATTTGGTTAATTGTTTCATTGAGCGTAGTATTTTAAAATTGCAAATGTGATGGAAGGTGTGTGATTTATATTTTGTAATACCATTTTTAGACATTAGGTTTTAAAATAATGGCACATGGATATTGGCTACTTTTGTGAAAGGATTCTTTTTAAAATTTAGATCAGCCAGTCCTTCTTTAACAGTGATGTAATCCAGTGAGAATCAAAGAGCAGGGAATTCCTGGCATGTTAATTAAGTTAAACTGAGCATTTGGGCCAAATGAGTTATTCATAAATGGTTCAGTAGTTGCACTCAACTGTGTGGTTCTTTACAGAGCAGCCCTTGGGTGTGGGGGAGTGATATGGACTCCTTCATATTGACTTAGCTAAGGAAGGGAGAGGGTTGTGGTGGTGTGTTAATTTGGCTCAAGTCAATGATTTTAGTCTGTCATCCGTTTCCATGACCTGGAGGAGCCCGTGTTGGACAAAGTTAAAAATCACACAACACTAGGTTATAGTCCTGGTGTGTTATTGGAAAATTGTTTATTTAAAACAGGTGGAGTAAACATTGAAAATCATTAGGTTGTTCTGATTCTTGATAATCCAGGATTGATTTTAGTTTAGGAAACCCTCCAGCAATGGAAAGGTTTAAAGGCTTTCAGGAAAAAAACCTGATTTAGGCCAGAAGCAAGTGCAGTGTCTCTCCTAGAAAGGAGTTGTTGCAGAACAGTTAACAGTTAAATCACCTCTGTCAAAAAGTTTAGTTTGTTTAACTTCTAGATGAGTGTTTGGTTAGAAATCTGCAAGTTATTAGAAGCTGAGGGAGTCTTAACTCTCAGTTTTGAGATTTTCATGTAGGAGCATCCCACACTTGACAGGACAGAAACTGGAAAGAATCAATTAAACCTTAAAGATTTTACATAGAAGTACAATTTCTTTGGATATGACTTGCTGTAAAATGGCGTTGGGGAGTAGAGTGAAATTGTTATCCTAGATGTACAAAAATGTTTCTCAGCGTGTTCAAAGTCTGGATAGCTTGGGTTGTTTTGATTTATTGTTTTAATCTTTCAACATATTCTGTTGTTAAAGAAGCTCTGCAGTCTTGTATCATTCTTTTTGTAGGGAATGGCCATTATGTTAACACAAGTTAAGAGAAACAAATAATGTAACATTCTGGGATCTGGCCTGACCAGTAGTACCATCAGCTGGGATTAAGATGTAAACTGTTATGCAACAGTTATAGTTTGAGCATGCAGTTATTGAGCAATGATGTTTTCAAGTATTTTAAGTAACAATGAAACTTCCTTTCTTTCCATAGAGCTGGACATTTGCTAATTTTATGTTTTCAATGATTCTTTAGGAAAAACAAACACGGATGTGCCATGTGTCGCTGTGTGAAGTGTCCACCATTTACCTGTGACAAATATTGCCCAGAGGGATATGAACAAAATAAGAAAGGGTGCTCCATGTGTCACTGCAAAGGTACCAAAACATTAATTCATTTCAGGTATTTTGCCAGGATTTGGGAAAAACTTATTAAATCAGGGGTGTCGATGATACATCATATTTTAACTTTCCTATTTGCACTGGGGTAAATGACATTGAAGAAGAACAGTGATGTTTGACGCCTACATAACATGTCATCAGTACGGCTTGAATAAAACTGAGAGAAAGAAGTGAACAATGAAGTACTTTCAGTGTGAAAGATTTCCTGCCTTACCTAGTAAGGTATTTTTAATAGTGAATTCTATTTGCTCCTCCCCATCCCACCTTGTAGGAAAATGTACAAGGTATTGTAAACTTATGTGCATAGTACACAAGTGTAAATGTGTTGCCTCTATGACAACACTATTTCCCTTGACAAGCTTAAGGAGGATTTTTACTCAGGCACAGATTTTTGTCTGCATTTGGTTATACAGAATTGAAAACTCCTGGCTCCCTGACGTGACAGCGGATGTTGAAGTTTGTGGGGCAATGTTAGAACTCAAGCTGAGCGAATCAAAAGATGAGTGTGTGAGGTGCAAAGGCAGACTGGGAATGAGGTTTCCCTCACACAATTCCCATCCCAGTACTTGCACCTTACCCACCCCTCGATCCCTTATTGTCCTCCATGCAAGCCTAAGCCCCTATATCCACCTGCATAGTTTTTGTAACCGCTATGCCAACTCTGTGTCTACCACTACACTTAGCAGCACTTGGCCTTACTCTTACCATTTCAACTTATTTTGTATGCACCATGGCAATGCCACAGGATCCTTACAGAGATGTGATAAAATGAATTCTGAGCATATGTTACAGAGTTGATGATATTTTTAAAAAGTTCCGTCATTAAAAAAACATTTATTATATATACAATCCTTCAATTACATTTTTTTTATAAGAACAAGCACTAACTCAGGTGCACAACCTCTTATAACAAGCATTGACATTAATTTCCTGTCACTCTTCAAAGAGTCTACAACCACTCACAGCTGTTGGTCAACATGTGAAGTGGCGGGCACCTTTACTGTGATAATGGATGGTTGTGGAGTAGTTATGCAGTCGTAATCCAGGAGTAGAACCCCTCAGGAATATAGCAACTGAAAAAGTGATACTATTAAACAGTGATGGTGTTTAATAGTATAAACATATTTTGAACATTGAATAAAGGGCAGGAGTTTATACACATTCATGTCTACTTTTAACCAATTCAAAGGTCACCTGATTTCCCCCAATATCACTTGACCATCTCCAAAAATGTCCTTATACCATATCCATAAGGGCACCTCGCCTCTCCAAGGGGACTATCCTGACTATCTAAAGAAATACACAGAGTTCACCCCGATTTGAGTGGGTCTACTCTGAGTACATTGAATGTCAGACTGCTGGACAACCAAAATCTGACTTGAGTGGAGGCAGCAGATGATTAAAATAGCTACTTCTCTGAAACATGCATGTGCATATCCTAACCTGACCCCATTCTCATGCCCACAAAAAATGGAAAGTTCCCTGTTTGAGAGCAGAACTTGCGATTTCCAGGTTTGTTCACAACTCTTGTCATGAAAGAGCAACTTGCCATCACAGTGATAATCCAGTCTTTAGACTTTACTGTTAAAATTTGGAGTGTCTGCATTAACTATATACCAGGTTGGTATCTTTACCACCACAGAGGATCTTTAGTTAGGACTCGTGAGGGATGAGAACATTACTGCCCTCGTAGACTCTTGGGGACTGTCAGAGAAGCAGTGTAACAATAGACCTGGCATTCACCTGGAGCAGTGTCACTCATTTCAGCTGAATTGCTGTCCCATTTAGCTGAGTCAATATGAGAATCCACAACTATCACTGACACCCAAAGGCTGCTCAGTAAAGAGCTACATAGTTCAATGCAGCTACTGAACCAATTACGAATGGCCTCATTTTGAGTTAGTGCTGGTCAACATCCTTTCCTGGCTCTCAATCAGATAAAGACAACCAGGGGAATTTTCGCTTTCAGTTACACACAGTGTGGAGATGAAATGGAGTAAAATATCAAGTGCCTTCTAATCAGGCGAATAACTTATTAAATAGCCTCCTTGTATTTCCATTTCCTTTATAATTCCTTGCTGTATTATGTTTTAAAATAACTATTTGCCATCAACCCTTGCAGCATTGCATGGCAATGTGGAGGATCCAATTAACTGATCTTGTACAACAATCCTGTAAATACCCACATCATACATTTTAACAGAGACCAAGTTAAACTGAGCATTTGGGCCGAATGAGCTATTCACAAATGGTTCAGTAGTTACACTCAACAGTGTTGTTCTTTATAGAGCAGCCCTTGGGTGTGGGGGAGCGATATGGACTCTTTCAAGGTAAAAGCAATGACTGCAGATGCTGGAAACCAGATTCTGGATTAGAGTGGTGCTGGAAAAGCACAGCTGTTCAGGCGGCATCTGAGGAGCAGTAAAATCGGCGTTTCGGGCAAAAGCCCTTCATCAGGAATACAGGCAGAGTGCCTGAAGGGTGGAGAGATAAATGAGAGGAGGGTGGGGGTGGAGAGAAAGTAGCAGAGAGTACAATAGGTGAATGGGCGTGGGGATGAAGGTGATAGGTCAGGGAGGAGGGTGGGGGAAGGTAACAAAGAGTACAATGGGTGGATGGGTGTGGGATGAAGGTGATAGGTCAGAGAGGAGGGTGGAGTGGATAGGAAAAGAAGATAGGCAGGTAAGACAAGTCATGGGGATGGTGCTGAACTGGAAGTTTGGAACTGGGGTGAGGTGGGGGAAGGGGAAATGAAGAAACTGTTGAAGTCCCCATTGATGCACTGGGGTTGAAGTGTTCCGAGGCGGAAGATAAGGCGTTCTTCCTCCAGGCATCGGGTTGTATGGGAGTGGCGGTGAAGGAAGCCCAGGACCTCCATGTCCTCAGCAGAGTGGGAGGGGAAGTTGAAACGTTGGGCTACAGGGCGATGTGGTTGATTGGTGCGGGTGTCCCGGAGATGTTCCCTAAAGTGCTCTGCTTGGTGGCATCCAGTCTCCCCAATGTAGAGGAGACCGCATGGGGAGCAACGGATACAATAAATGATATTGGTGGATGTGCAGGTAAAACTTTGATGGATGTGGAAGGCTCCTTCAGGGCCTTGGATGGAGGTGAGGGAGGAGGTGTGGGCGCAGGTTTTGAAATTCCTGCGGTGGCAGGGGAAGGTGCCAGGATGGGAGGGTGGGTCGTAGGGGGGTGTGGACCTGACCAGGTAGTCACGGAGGGAACGGTCTTTGCAGAAGGTGGAAAGGGGTGGGGAGGGAAATATATCCCTGGTGGTGGGGTCTTTTTGGAGGTGGCGGATGATTTGGTTTATGCGAAGGTTGGTAGGTTGGTAAGGTGGAAGGTGAGCACCGGGGGGTTCTGTCCTTGTTACGGTTGGAGGGGTGGGGTCTGAGGACGGAGATACAGGATGTGGACAAGATGCGTTGGAGAGCATCTTTCACCATGTGGGAAGGAAAATTATGGTCTCTCAGGAAGGAGGCCATCTGGTGTGTTCTGTGGTGGAACTGGTCCTCCTGGGAGCAGATACAGCGGACGTGAAGGAATTGGGAATACAGGATGGCATCTTTGCAGGAGGTAGGGTGGGAGTGTAATTCAGGTAGCTGTGGGAGTCGGTGGGTTTGTAAAAAATGTCAGTCGTCATTAATGGAGATGGAGAGGTCCAGGAAGGGGAGGGGGGTGTCAGAGATGGTCCAGGTAAATTTAAGGTCGCGGAGGAATGTAGAAAGCCCTCCATGTCTTCCTCTCCTGACATCCCCAGCAGTACCCCTCCACCAACTTTCTCATTCGTTTGGCTGAACTGGTCCTCACCCTTAACAATTTCTCCTTCGAATCCTCCCACTTCCTCCAGACCAAAGGGGTAGCCATGGGTATATGTATGGGCCCCAGCTATGCCTGTCTCGTTGTTGGCTACGTAGAACAGTCCATCTTCCGTAATTACACCGGCACCACTCCCCACCCCTTCCTCCGCTACATCGATGACTGCATTGGCGCCACCTCGTGCTCCCGCGAGGAGGTTGAGCAATTCATCAACTTCACCAACACATTCCACCCTGACCTTAAATTTACCTGGACCATCTCTGACACCTCCCTCCCCTTCCTGGACCTCTCCATCTCCATTAGTGACAACCGACTTGACACTGACATTTTTTACAAACCCACCGACTCCCACAGCTACCTGGATTACACCTCTTCCCACCCTACCTCCTGTAAAAATGCCATCCCATATTCCCAATTCCTCCACCTCCGCTGTATCGGCTCCAAGGAGGACCAGTTCCACCACAGAACACACCAGATGGCCTCCTCCTTTATAGACTGCAATTTCCCTTCCCATGTGGTTAAAGATGCCCTCCAACGCATCTCATCCACATCACGCACCTCCGCCCTCAGACCCCACCCCTCCAACTGTAACAAGGAGAGAACCCCCCTGGTGCTCACCTTCCACCCTACCAACCTTCGCATAAACCAAATCATCCGCCAACATTTCCGCCAACTCCAAACAGACCCCAACACTAGGGATATATTTCCCTCCCCATCCCTTTCCGCCTTCCGCAAAGACCGTTCCCTCTGTGACTACCTGGTCAGGTCCACACCCCCCCTACGACCCACCCTCCCATTCTGGCACTTTCCCCTGCCACCGCAGGAACTGTAAAACCTGTGCCCACACCTCCTCCCTCACCTCTATCCAAGGCCTTAAAGGAGCCTTCCACATCCATCAAAATTTCACCTGCACATCCACCAATATCATTTATTGTATCTGTTGCTCCCGATGTGGTCTCCTCTACATTGGGGAGACTGGACGCCTCCTAGCAGAGCGCTTTATGGAACATCTCTGGGACACCCGCACCAATCAACCACATCGCCCTGTAGCCCAACATTTCAACTCCCCCTCCTACTCTGCCTAGGACATGGAGGTCTTGGGCCTCCTTCACCGCCGCTCCCTCACCACCAGATGCCTGGAGGAAGAACGCCTCGTCTTCTGCCTCAGAACACTTCAACCCCAGGGCATCAATGTGGACTTCAACAGTTTCCTCATTTCCCCTTCCCCCACCTCACCCCAGTTCCAAACTTCCAGCTCAGCACTGTCCCCATGACTTGTCCTACCTGCCTATCTTCCTTTCCACCTATCTGCTCCACCCTCCTCCTTGACCTATCACCTTCATCCCCTCCCCCACTCACCTATTGTACTCTATGCTACTTTCTCCCCACCCCCACCCTCCTCTCATTTATCTCTCCAGGCACTCTGCCTGAATTCCTGATGAAGGACTTTTGCCCGAAACGTCTATTTTACTGCTCCTTGGATGCTGCTTAAACAGCTGTGCTTTTCCAGCACCACTAATCCAGAATATGGACTCTTTCATATTGACTTAGCTAAGGGAGGGAAAGGGTTGTGGTGGTGTGTTAATTTGGTTCAAGCCAATGATTTAATCTGTCATTCCTTTTCCATGACCTGGAGGAGCCACTGTTGGACTGGGGTGTACAAGGTTAAAACTCACACAACACCAGGTTATAGTCCAACAGGTTTAATTGGAAGCACTAGCTTTCAGAGTGCCACTCCTTCCTTTTCCAGACCATTTCCAGGTCTAACATTTCTTCTTAAGTGATCCTCTGAGAGTCTTTGCACTTAGAATCCCATTTTGTTAAAAGTAAAAATCCTACGAAAATTAATCCTTAAAAGAAATAATCAACCTGTGTTAAGTTTGTCTTTTTGATATTTGGTAAGTGACCCAAAATTACTTACAGGAAATGAAACCAGCCTCAGCAGTTTTCTTCATTGAGGACATTGTAGCGTGTTGGAAAATTATCTATTCCAAATTGGATTCAGAATGATCAAATAAGTACAGATCCAGGCTTATTACTAAAAACAAAGTGCCAGATTTCACTCTCAAACTAATCGTGAGGTGAAGGGCGTGCACTTATTTATACCTAAATATGATAATTTGGAAGTTGCCATCTGAATGTTTTACTCCTCCATGAGCTGTGCAACAAAACAGCTCCCCTTCCACATGGACTGAGTAAACAGGAAGATCATGTACTGTTGACTGTGCTGAACAATTATAAGGTTTGTCCATTTCAACGTAAATTTTGCAATAAGCCTTCATTAATACCAAACCAAATCTCTGCTATTGAAAATTGACATTCATAGTGGAGACTTCATTCTTTCAGGTTTAAGTGATCAGCTTCTTTATCTTTTTGAAGAAAAAAATCCTATTTTTGTCATAGTTCTTTTCTTCCACACACTCTCTATCAGATCTTCTTCCACTCGCTGTTTTAATTTCTGTCCCTAATTTGGCATTAGGTTCACTGTTCAATTTGCACTTCATGATTCCAACCCTGAGCTGGGTTGTAAACAAAATTTGAATCTGGTTAGTCAAAGAGACACTCCTGTTCAGGCAGGTTTTAAGTGCTCTGGATCCCCTATAACACTGAACTCTTCAGTGCAAGATGTCAATGACCTGCCCTTGGCCAACCAATATTTAAGGGAGCGGCGCTATATTCTCACCAGCTTCAGTCCAAGTGTTTTCTCAATTCGGCTGTTGGGTATTTGATCAACATTCTCTGAAATTTCTTCTGCAAAGTTGTGATGAGTGGAAATCTGCTGATTATTAACCAAGAGAGAAGGGCCTCTTTCCACACTAAGTAATCTAATCTAATCAAAATGTAATTCCATTCTTGATTCTGGACTTTTTCCTGCAGAAGTGAACCAGAATGATAGTTCAGTTCAATACCTTTCCATAATATTAAATACATGCTGCATGTTTGAGTATGATATGCAGTGTATGTTAATAGAAATACACATCTATGTTCCCTTGGAGCAACTTACAAATATTCCTAAAAACGCACAACATTCATCTCAATAAATAAATGCTTTTCATCTGTGCTCAGAGCTCAGCAGTGTGAATTCTATGAGGACCTAACCTCTCTGTGCTTGTTTCCCATGTTCATAGGCAAGTCCCCTTGGCAACATAATTGAGAGACCTAAGCATTAGCTTTCCAGGTCTGGTCGTTGTAACCTTAAGCAGGCGTCATGCCATTTTATTTGTGGCAGCTTGTCAGTCAGACTGCAGGCACGTGCCAAAGCTCTGGCATCACATTGATGCCACAGGCTACATGCTGTCAGGCAGTCTGCCAAATTTTAACAGGCACCCGACCACCATTAAAGCAGGCTTATTGCCAATCTTTCTTCTGGCATTGAGACTTCGCACTGGTGTGTGAGTAAAATTTGCCCTGTGGGAATAAGAGAAGGTGGTAGTTACACATTCTGTGTGTTGAACCTGAAGAAGGAAGTAAATGTTTTATCAATTGATGCTTTCATCCATACCACACTAAGTGGGAAAATACTAAAGCAGGTAGCCATTGTTGACAAACCCTGATCCACAGGAAAATGTGCTAGTAACTCTTGGGGCTTGAACATCCTTTAATGCGCATCTTGATGCCATGTAGTCAAACATTTTGTATGTTTTATTCCATTTCTAATTCTAGGTGAACCATTTCCCCACACTGTTGGCACTGCCACAAAAAATGCATGCTGCTATTCTTCTGTAGTGTGCTCAAGTGAAGGAAACCTCATTTAAGAGTTACTGTGAGAATAAGTTCCCACATTTTATCATTCTCTTCTCACTTGCTGTCTTGAAATTTCCTTATCTCATTCCCATTCTCCATTTTCTTGTTTCCCACTTTCTGCCTCTTTCCACCTCCATTGTCCTCATGTTTTTCATTCAGCGTTCTTGCCATTGCTATATTGTTGTGATTTGTTTCTTTGTTGAGTGAATGCTGTTGACTTGAACATGTGGCTCATCATCCTCAGCTTCATTATTGTGTGTATATTGCATGTCAACTGTAATCATATTCATGGAATGGTGTACCTTGCCTCATTGTTTATAATAGTTTATGTTGCAATATAGATCAAAAACCATAAATTTATACAGATTGCAGCCTCATCTGAATTTGAAGGTGCTTAATTTCAATGGAGTATTCTAAACACCTTGATATACTTCATTCAATTTAAGCAAAGTCAGTTTTCATTTGCAAAAATAGAAACCATATTGAATCTTTATTTTAGTAAATCTCTTGTACAAGAAATGATGGCTGTGATATCATATACATTTAAAGTTACTCTGTGTAATTATATAAGTCAAGTAACCTTCGTCATTAGCATGGAAGGTACCTGTAATCAGTCAGGCATTTTTGCTGCAACCTGCAGAATGTTATTGAGTTATGCAAATGTACAACAATGTATAAGAGAAAATCAAGGAAAACTCGTAACTGAAATAAACATTGTTCAAGCTGACTTTTTGTCTGTCTCTGTGTCTGTGTGTTTGTTTTTGTTGTTCTGTCTTTTATGTTACCAGAGTGACAAGGGTGTGCAGTGCTGCATGTTTTGGAATAAGATGGTATTTTGTGCATATGTGTATATTTATATAGAGTAGATTGTTATGTATGTTTATATTTTAATCTGGTATGTAACATCTATGTACACATGTCTGTGTGTTTTAGGCAAGACGTGAGGGATAGGAGCCATTCATCTCATTGAAATGATGGATAACAAAAATGTCACTCAACAAATTGTTCAATAATAATTCAAAATTTAAGCAAACACTGTAACCTGTTTCTCACTAATTCCAGTTAGCTATTTCACTGTTATCAGAAGTTTCAAAATACCATGTAATGATTCTTCTATGTAACAGAATAAAGTTACATTGTCTTTTGTTTGTAACTTTACAAGGATCTGCACTCATCATCTTTGAGTTTATACAATTTATTATGAGCCATTCATCGTAAATTTTTCCTCTTTTGGTTTCTTATACCTAACTTGACCCCTCAGCACATGCGACTGAAGAGACGAGCATCCTGTTCCCAGATCTGTGGTGATCACTTCATAATGTACTGGCATGCCTCACCCCCTTTTTGTCCTCCTCTTCCAGCACAAACAGTGGTCATCTTTCCTTTAACACATTCATATGTTACCCATGCAGATCAGCAAATCATAACGGCAGAAAATCATAGCTGTAAATGTATGTGCCAGCACGCTTTACAACAGTATATGTGTACAATGTCAACATGGCAGCACTTATGGCACAACGGGTAGCATTTTTGCCTCTGAACCAGAAGCTTTCCCAGTTCAAGACTTGAAGGCCAAGAAAAATGCTTTCATAATATGACCAAACAGTATGAGTATCAACCATGAAAGTCTCCCCAATGCACAACTGTAGCACATAGTTAGAGCAAGAGATATTCCTTGCCAGCCATATGATAGAAAGAAAATTGGAGCCTTTACTGTAGCTTTGAACTACAATCTGATCTACAATGGCAAACTCAAACTCTGAGTGATATCTGACTCACCACCATTACAGTGGCAATGGCTAGCGAGAAAACAAATACTTATATTTAATCAAAAATAGAATATAGTAGGAGAGTCTCTGGGTCCTACTTTTTTGCATAACTTTTGGATTGAATCTTTCAGTCGATAAGAAAGATCCTATATGAAAAGTTTAACCAGTTTCTAGTGAATATAGAAATCTATGCTGGTTATAGACAATGTTAAACAGGAGAATGAGTTCTGAAATTGGAGCCAATACAAATAGACCAAGTAAAGTTGTTATATTCTGCATCCAGTTATTGTTGTAATTAACTTGGATATATAAATGACACTGGTGATGAACTCAAGGACTCAAATCCCTCATGCTAATAACTGACCTTTACAGGTACTGGAAAAGTAGATTTAGAAAAAGATGTACCTCAATGATTTAGAATCTAAATAAAGGAGCATTAACACAACTTGAGTTCGTGTCAACCTTGATGAAATTTATGTTTGTGTGTGATTAGATTTTACTACATTACCACACTTTGTTACTTTTACAGAGCCTGACATACATCTTAGCACAACTACTCTGCCTGTAACCAGCTTCTGTCTGACTGCAAATGGCCGTCGCTATGAGGAAGGAGAAGGTTGGCATGATGGCTGCAGGGACTGTTACTGTTATGGAGGAAAGGAAATGTGTGTGCTCATTACTTGCCCTGTTCCGAACTGCCTCAGCCCATTGGTCAGAGCTGGGCACTGCTGCCCCACCTGTCAAGGTGAGTTATTGCTTCATAGGACTTGATGAATTAACGTTCCTGTTGTGAGTGTTCCAGTGAGTGGTGTGACCTTTCGAAGATTTAATGTTAAGTGCACGCTGTTGTTCTTTAAAACATAAATACTTATTACATTTTAAGGGGCTGAATTCTGAATGGAGTAAGAAAGTTATCTTGACAAGAGAGTTGACTAGTGGATTACTCACCACCTCCAGCACTTCGGGTAGCTCAAGCTAATTGTCATCCTGTTTATAATAGATTATCCTCAATCTATGTCTATTGTGCTTTTTGTGAAAATGATGATTAGGAACAACCATTGAGTTCTGTTCTCTGTATGCCACTGCTTTGAGATTAATTTCTGACCTGTTGCAATGTGCTCAGAACATCCAAAATAGCTCCTGCACCTGCAGCTGCACAGTCATGTGCAGAATGCACCAAAAGTCCTTCCATAGCTACATATATTCATAATTTTCATGTTCCCGACATATTGCTCTTCAGTGTAGGAGCATCTTCCAAATGCACAGTGACACTTTTCCCTTATAAACTAGCTAACACAAAGAACTCCACTACCAGAGTATTTACTTAGTCCTGCTCACTAATTGGATTAATACTCTTTACATGATTGTCTCTGATTTTCAACAATGTTGAGTTCAAAATAATCATTGCCATTGAAAATCTCCTGTGGCCTTGATATCTCCCCTTTGTAACGTCTCCCAGCCTCATGGTCCAGTTCTCACTCTGATCTTCCAAACGTGTTTTCCTACTATATATCATCTGTTTTCCCAATCATCATATTCATCTCAGTAGCCCTTGTACCTGTTCTGCTTTATCATACCACTCTGCCTTGGTTGCATCTTTTCTTGTCTTGAGAAGCTACTGAAAATCTAGGTCCTTAACTGTGGCTTCAATCAAATTTTCTGACCCTTCCCTGATTTATTTGGATCTTTAACTGCCGCATTGTGTGATGGGTCTTGAAACAAGCGAGAGAAATTTAATTTATATAGCGGTTTTCATAAGCTCCTGTGATCACAAAGTTATAGTTCTAATGTGGATAATGTAGCAGAAGTAAGCTTTCACCAACAGAAATGTTATAATAACCAGATAATGACACAACTGTGTGATAAATATTGACCAGGTCACTGGAGAAAACACTATTGATTTCTTCTTCTTTAAATGGTGTAGTGAGTTTTTTTTTATGTTGCCTGAAGGAGCCAAGCAAACCGCAATATAATGACTTGTCCATAAGGTGGTGGCTCTGACAGTTCCTGACGGTTACACTCCAGTGTCAGCCTCAATTTGTGCTCAACTGCCTGGAGTGGGACTTGAACCCCTGGCCTCCTTACTCGGGGGCAAGAGTGCAATCATCAAGCTGCAGCTGACATCACCAAAGGTGGTGCGCAGGTTGTGATGTTTTGCAGCAGGTTCTCCACAAACATAACTTTTTAATTTATTTTCACAGATGAGGCAGGCAGTGGGCAGCCTGATACCTTCGACCTCAGTGTATGTCAAGCCCCAGGAGGTGAATACTATTTGGAGGGTGAAACCTGGAACCTTGACACTTGCACGCAATGTACGTGCCACAGTGGGCGTGTGCTCTGTGACACTGAGGTGTGCCCACCTCTCCTCTGCCAAGCACCAATCAAGGAGTCAGGGGCTTGCTGTCTGACATGTCCTGGTACGTGACTACAGAGAGAAGAGGGGTTTAGGATGTAAATATTGCTTCAATCATTGGGGTGATCTTATCAGCAAATAATCTGTGTTCTCTTTCTTTATCTTCTGTGCGTGGCAACAACTTCTGAAGCCGGAAATCAATGCTGGGACCAGCTTTGGTGCTCTGGCATGACAGATCTTTGGAGCAATCGCACTGCCACATAGCTTAGAGTGAATGTTGGAAATAATTATGACTGAAGCAGTGCCTTTCTGCATGAGTCCTTGTGCACATGAGCTAATCTATTATGTGTTTTACTTTTATTTGTGCATTTGAATCTCTTCACTGTTAACATTTGGTTCACCATTGTCATTGTTTTTTATTCATTCATGAGATGTGGGCATCACTGGCTGGGCCAAGATTTATTGTCTGCCCATAGTTGTCCTGGGAGGTCAGGAGAAGTGGGAAACTTCACAACTTTTAAAAAAGCACTTGAAATGTCATAATATTCAAGACTAAGGACTGAGTGCTGGAAAGTAGGATTAGTGTAGCTAAGCTGGCACAGACGTGACGGGCCGAAGGGTCTGTTTAGTGCTATATGACTTTATGGTGGTGGTGTGCTGGCTTCTTCAACCACTGCAGTCTGATTGCTGTAGGAAGACCCACCGTGCCATTTAATTGCGTAATCCAGAAATGTAGATGGACTGCAGGGAGAGAACGTGCAGAACTTCATTGTGCGTTTAATTGTGAAACCACAGTGACTCATCAAGGCAAAATAGCCACAAAGAATGATATATTTATAATACCATCTATGTAACCATTTTGCCACAAGTAAGTCTATTTTAAAGTGCATGAAACAAACATTGTGATGCTACTATTTTGGAGGGAGAAAAGACTTTCTAGGCAGCTTAGTCGTTAGCACTGCTGCCTCACAGCGCCAGGGACCCAGGTTCGATTCCAGCTTCAGGCGACTGTGTGGAGTTTGCACATTCTCCCCATGTCCGCGTGGGTTTCCTCTGGGTGCTCCAGTTTCCTCCCACAATCCAAATTTAGGTGGATTGCCCATACCGAAGTGTGCATTGAGTCTAGGTTAGTTAGATTGGCCGTGGGAAATGTGGGGTTACGAGGGTCGGTGAGGACTTGGTGGGCTGAATGGCCTCCTTCCAAACTGTATGAATGCTATGATTCTGGAAGAGTTTGTTACTGAACAACAGTGTTTCCATGGGTGCATTGTGCCTCTTAGGAAGTTCATGGCAGCTATTTTAAATCATGCTGTATTGTTACTCCTGTGAAGCTTTTTGAGAATTCATGCTGTTGGTAAAATTATCTTGAGCTTTTCTATATTCTACACTATTTTTGGAATTAATTTTAAAAGTACTTGAATGCCTGAATTATTTTAACGCTAATTCTGACCCCGTGAGTTAGGAACATAGAAATAGGAATAGGCCATTTAGGGTTTTGTATAGCTGCAGCATAACTTCTGCAGCATTATTGTACTCCTGTCTCCTAGACATTACGGCCAGCATCGTATTCACCTTGATTTTTTTTTATAACTGTTCATGCAATTTTAAAGATCTGAGCAGCTCAAACCACCCCCCCCCCCCAAGACTTTTTGGCAATCCTTCATACTTAACTTCATACCATCTAGAAAATTCCCTAATTTATCATTGCTACTCCTGTAAAGGGAGCCAATGACCTCCTTTTCCAGTTGTTTGGACATTTACTCCCTGATAGGCACACACTTTATATTTATACAGTGCCCTCCAACATGATCACATGTCCCAGGTTACTTCTCAGGAAGACTGAGCTACATGCGAGCATAGTGTGCCCGATGAACAACTGCTTGAATAAAGCAGTAGGTTTTAAAATCTTTCTTAAAGGTGAAAAATGAGGCAGAGAAGTGTGGGGTGGGACTTGCAGAGCCAAGAGCTGAGGCAAGTGATGACACAGCCACCGATGGCAGAGCATTTAAAATTGGATTTGTGTAAGAGATCAAAATTAGAGAAGTGCAACTATCTCAGGGTTGTAGGTATTCAGCCTTTCAAGCCTGTTCTGCCATTCATCATGGTCATGGCTGATCGTCCAACTCAATAACCTCAATAACTCAATATGCTTTCTCCCACAACCTTTGATCCAATTCTCCACAAGTTCTATATCTAACCACCTCTTGAATACACATTGTGTTTTGGCATCAACTGCTTCCTGTGGTAATGAATTCCACAGGCTCACCACACTTTGGGTGAAGACATGTCTCCTCACCTCTGTCCTAAGTGATCTACCCCAAATCCTCAGACTGTGACCTCTGGTTCTGGATGGACCCACCATTGGGAACAGCCTCCCTGTATCTACTCTGTCTACTCCTGGTAGAATTTTCTAAGTCTCTGAGATTTCCACCCCCCCCACCCCCCGACCCCCACTCGTCTGAACTCCAGTGAAAGCAATCCTAACCTAGTCAATCTTCCCTCATACACCAGTCCCACCATCCCTGGAATCAGCCTGGTAAACCTTCACTGCACTCCCTCGAGAGCAAGAGCATCCTTCCTCAGAAAAGGAGACCAAAACTGCACACAATACTCTAGGTGTGACATCACTAACATTCTGTATAACTGCAACAACACATCCCTGCTCCTGTACTCGAAATCTATCACAATGAAGGCCAAAATACCATTTGCCTTCATTACTGCCTGCCGCACCTACATGCTTACCTTCGGCGACTGGTCCACAAGGACACCTAGGTCTCGCTGCCCACTCCTCTGTCCCAATTTACAGTCATTCAGGTTACAATCTGCCGGCTTGTTTTTGCTTCCAAAGTGAATAACTTCGCATTTATCCAAATTAACCTGCATTTGCCCACTCACTCAAGCTCTGCATCCTCATCACATCCTCCCACCCAATGTGCTATCATCTGCAAACTTTGAGATGTTACATTTTGTTCCCTCATCCAAATCATTAATATGTATTGTAAATAGCTAGATCCTAGCACCGATCCCTGTGGCACCCCACTAGTTACTGCCTGTAAATTGAAAAAGACCCAATAATTCCTACACTTTGTTTTCTCTCTGTCAACCTGTTTTCCATCTTTCTCAAAACACATCCCCAATCTCATGTGCTTCAACCTTGCACAACAATCTCTTACTTGGCACTTTGTCAAATGCTTTCTGAAAGTCCAAATATACCACATCAACTAGCTCCCCCTTGTCAACTCTACTAGTTTCATCTTCATAGAATTCCAAAGATTTGTCAAGCATGATTAGTGTTTCACAGCAACTGTAAAAACATCTTTTATATTTCTGAATACCGCAGCTGACTGCTGCAAAAAGGGGCACAGCTTGCTTCAACAGAGCTGTCAGAATGGAAGTACAGCTTTGCATTTCTGAGCGAGCCTAAAACTGAATCTTTTCTCTGAAATGTGGAGCTCCTTTCTGTCACCAACAAAAAAGGATTGGCATAAGATTGCCATCCCTCAGAAAATCAATCGCTAAATAATAGCCTTAAAATAAATTCCTGCGTATATTTCCAAGAAATGTGTAAAATAAATTAGTCGCTGAGAAATGTGCATAAGAATGTTCATCTTATAAGGGATGCATATATTATTTTCCTGAAATAAATGTAAATGTCCCTCGAAACTTGGAACGACAGTGTGGTTGAAATGCAGCTACATTGAACACTTAAAGGGAAATATAATTTGAAAAATTACAGGTTTAGTGCAGCAAACAGACATGCCACCTTGCTTTTGCTGGTTACATGTTGAATTTATGAAGAGAATGATTCACTTCAAATTGGACATTAGAGCAACTTCTTTCATTGAATAATTTCATTGGTTATTAAGTTTGACAACAATATTTTGTGTGTTTATACGGGTTCTGTTTGTGTTTCTGCATCCCTTCAGAATGAATTCCCCCATTAAGCAACTCACCCTTTGATGTTATTATCATTAATATTTGGTGAAATTTATGTACCTCTTTCATCCGATTATTTTGTCAGCCTGTTCAGTACATGTCACTCTCTCTGTTTTATCTGTAAGATGTTCTTAGTCCCTGAACCTAATTTATAATTCTTCACATTTCCATGATAGAAGATCAGTTGAAAGCACTATTGCCTATCAACAGCAGCGAGTCTGGATATTGCATGTCTAGTGATGGTGATATCCTGTTAGTCGGAGAGTCTTGGAAGCCCAATGCCTGCACGAGCTGCATATGTGGTGACGGTGCCATTCAATGTTTCTCTCAGACATGTACAGCTGCATTGTGCAGGCTGCCAGTTCTACGAAAAGGACAATGTTGCCCATATTGTCTGGGTAAGAAAATAATTGTTTCTATACTAAGAAAAGTTGCTTCTCAAATCAGACGCGTTTTATGGATTAAATAGAACAAGTGATCCATATGGAATGTCAGGCTACGGAGAACATAATTATCCTCTTGCAAAAATTGGTGCCACTTATCCATATGATGTAGTTACATGTTCATCCTTGTCTTAATGGCTGAAAGTGAATTCATCTCAGTAAAGAGTAATTATTGCAGACAGTATAATCGTTTGAAAATAATGTCTAAAAGCAGGATATATCTTTAAAACCTCCAAAGAACATCTTGCAGAAAGTTGGTTTGTGACAAATTCTTTCATGATGTGAACTATTAATTTCTCCTAATTTAAAATTTTATTGCTACATTTTCCGGTCTGCTCAAGAAATGTGATTTTGGCATGTCACTCTTAATATGAGGAAGCATTTAGAAACAGGCAAATTTTAAAGAAACCTTTAAATCATCAGATGCCACAAATCAGAAATGAAAGGTTTCATTTAACCATCTTTTCTTCTTCACTTTGAACTTGTAAGACGTGTTGAGAACAGAATGGGGCATTCTCAGTTTCTTGCATTTTGCAATACTGCACATGTGCAGAGGACTATTGGCATAATTAAAAATAGTCATCACTTTTGAGACATTTGATGAAGTTGCTGTCTTAATTCCTAATTTCTCTCTGTCTAGGAATATCTGCTTCTTAAACTAAACTATTTTGTTACATTACTGTCATTTACACTAACCTGGTCTACAGGCCTGCTACTTTTAGGTAAACAGTTTTGCCTGACTTCCTTCGAACTTCTAACTTGCTATGTCAATTTAAAAAATTCAGTGCCATTGTCTGCACTTCTGTCTTCATAACTAGAAGGTTACAGGTGCATCCTCCAGGCAATATAATGTTGCTCAAATATATCTACTTATTATCAATTCTGTTCAAGTATGAGGTGTAGTAATATCAGACGTTAAGGTAAAAGAGTAAAGATGTACAGTATGTGTAGTTCAGCAGTGAATTGGTGGTTGGATCAAAAAAGAGCATATATCTGAAAATTTTTTTGCAGTCTTCATTTTGGCTTATTATAACGTTCACTTTGCTGTTGGTACCCATTGTTTTAATTTAGTTATATGATTGAAAATGATTTTGTTTCAATTAATTGAAAGGAAATTAAAATATCTCCTCTCCCCAATGCCTTTGGTGTCTCTAGCCAAAGTGATAGGAGACAGAGATTTGGTTTGGAATGGATTTATAATCATGCACTGAAAACAGTTGGTTCATTTAGTCCTTGGCGCAGTTAAAATTTGCCAGTGAACACAAAATCCAATCTGCCTCTTCATTTGGAGTGCTCTGCCTCTAGGAAGAAATGGATTAGCAGCTGGAAGCCAGATGAACTCATTAAAATAAATTAGCTCATCCTGCCAAAACTTGCTGTAAAATTACTCCCCCTCTGTCAGTGAATTTGAGAGCGCGTTGATTATCATGGACAAAATCTCCCCCAAAAATGTAGAACTAGTAGATGTTCAGTGGTTTACTCTCTCTGGACAGTGTTGTTTTATTGACTGTTGGTCTTTCCATTTCTCTGAAGACGTACCTACAGTTTCTTCACTGACAACAGAGACTGTTGCTGTTTTATTGGAAAACTCAACTGAACTAAAGGACAAAGAGCTATTCACAATGTCTGCTCAACCTGACCTGCCTTTTATCACAGGTAATTTTTAAGAAGTTTATTGTGTTTCTGCTATTGTTGCAGTAGTGCTGAAATTGTTTCCATTTTAGACCAGTCCAATTCATCCTCCATGATGGTAATATCCTTGAATTAAACAGCTGAGCATACTGCCTCTTAAACAAATCTCTAATCATCTCATCAAGTGATGATTTGACCTTGGCTAATTTATTTGTTTGTTTATTCCCTTCCACTTTTATTTGAATTTTCTCGTTCTATTTTCTTTCACTCTAATAATTCCCTACTGAATGTAAAAGGATAACAATGCACTTCTAGACCAGCAATTAAAAATTACACTGATATATTATTGTATAAGGTGATGGTTCTGAAGGGGTTAATGCTGAAGACTGCATTAAGATCCATTCAGAGAATGTCATAAGGACTTGGGCAGGAAAAGGCAAAATATCTTTGGATCATGAGGAACACCCATTTTGTGGGCAGCACAGTGGCGCAGTGGTTAGCACTGCTGCCTCACAGCGCCAGAGACCCGGGTTCAATTTCCACCTCAGGTGACTCTCTGTGTGGAGTTTGCACATCCTCCCTGTGTCTGCGTGGGTTTCCTCCGGGTGCTCCGGTTTCCTCCCACAGTCCAAAAATGTGCAGGTTAGGTGAATTGGCCATGCTAAATTGCCTGTAGTGTTAGGTGAAGGGGTAAATGTAGGGGAATGGGTCTGGATGGGTTGCGCTTCGGTGGGTCGGTGTGGACTTGTTGGGCCGAAGGGCCTGTTTCCACACTGTAATCTAATCTAAATCTAATCTTTCCCCGTCATGTTCATAACAAGGTCTATGGCACTAATGTAGATTATTCTTGATTGCTTTCAAGCAGCAAGTTACAGTCAGCCCTACTATAACGTAGTTCCGTTCTCATGCAATCCCGTGTTATAAGAAAACTGTGCAATATCAGCACCATTTAAACTAATGGGGCCGGATCCACGTTATAGCCAAAACACGCTTTAAAACTTCACACTTTAGGAAGTATCCCCAATTCATCAATCGTGTTATAGTTATCAATCGTGTTTAATGAAACGCGAGTTATAGCAGAACGACCTGTACGACTTTGTTGCCCTGTAGACCAGTCAGAAGAGGAAGGTGGTCCACCTGTCTGTATGACCACATGGTGGCAGTGGTTGGCATTGCATGCTCATGTAGTGACTGTTCCCTTTTGTTTAAATCGATGTCCATTGTCTTCATTCTATCTCCTCAAGTGACCTGGTCAAAATCAGGTAGTGAGACATTCCAGAGCAACATCCATTTTCATCAAAGGCTGTTGTGAGCTTTTAACTTTATTTCTTTATTTTTCTGGTTTATGTGAAGAAGGACTTTAATGTTAACTATTACCTTATTTCTTTACTTTTCTATTTATTCTGCGAAGGTAATACTTAACTTTTTAAACTTTGTTTATTTTACTACTTTGTTCCGAAGTTTTTTTTATATCTGGGTATCTCTGATGCTGCCGTGTGTGGCAACATTATAAACTTCTCACTGTACACCTGTACTTCTGTACTTTGAGTACACATGACAATGAAATCTAAATCTAAATCATATTGAAGAGATTCCTCTAACTGGAGAAAACCCTCTGAAAGAAGCTGAGCTGAGGAATATCTGGTGTTATGTAGCTTTAAGTTCACGTTTTGCTGTCCCATACACTTTTCATATTACCTGTATTGTTATACTATTTGGAGAAAGGTAATAATAAGGTAGATCTTGAGGTCAGGTCCCCTGTTACCCAACCTTCAGCAAAGCACAAGACTTGGAAGGAGCATAGAGCTCTTGGAGGGTTGTTGGCGAAAGGAGTTTACAGAAATACGGAGGGTTAAGTATTTAAGTATTTAAACAGGAAGACGGGAATTTTAATTTTGAGAATTTGATGAACAGGAAGTACAGGGGTGACCAGGATATTGAATAATGTAGATGACAGACAGTAGACATTCAGATGAACTGAAATGTAGAGTACAGTTCAAAGGCAAATCTGTGAGGAGAGCTTTGGATTAATCAAGTCTATCTGTAACAAAATGACAATTCAGCAAGAGACTCAGACAGTAGCCGGTAATGGTACAGAGGGTGTTCGTGCACTGAAAACATGGGATTGGAAAATGTCTTCATTATGCAAAAGATTAAAGTGCCAAATCCTCTTCAGGCTGATTCCAGTCTCAGTGGGTGGCTGCCAGGGTACAAGGGTCATTCTCTGAACAGCCATTCAGAGACCTAACCAGGGATATAGAGAGGCATTACAACAGAACATGAACCTCTTGAATGGAGGGCAGCCACGGTGGCTTCTTTAGGGAGCCAGGAGATGAGAACGAAGGTCAGGACAGTATGCCATTGTCAGAGGCTTTGCTTTGATTGTAATTCAATAGATAAGTGGCTCAAACAACGGTAGTCCTACTGTCCTGGGTAGTGGAGTAGACACTTTAGATAAATATGAAGTTGACCACATCAAAGGATGCAGAGGGTAGGGTATCATGGGCAGAGTCATAGAGGGTGCTTTCTGTGACTTTAGTTATTTTAGTCACTGAGTGCGGAAACCTCATTGTTAAGATTGAATAGAGTTTCTGAAAGGCACAGTGTGGATTTGGAAGTGAAAATATGCTCAACATCATTGGAGATGGAAACTGAGGTTGGAGATGGGGCTGATCGAAGGGTTGAAAGTGGGGAAAGGTGAGGTTTGAGGTAAGAGTGATGGTAATCTTCAAGTACCAGAGGAGTGAGAACAAATTACAACAGCATTGACTGTGAGGATAAAAATACAACAGAGGCAGCTGAATGAACGTCTCGAGTAATTCATCAGTGAAAGTCATGGCCACCAGGGTATAACAGTGAATAAAGGAAAGAAGAAAGGGTATTTGTTCAGTGACACTATTTGATTTATTCTAGGACCCTTATTTTTGTGTGTGTGTGTGCGTGTGTGTGTGTGTAAGCATAAATTTACATTCCCTGTTGCCAGTTATTTATATAATTCATTTGTGCAAGTATGAATAAAAATTCATTGATTTGTGGAGTATCAGTTGCACTATGAATTTGTTAATTTGCTACTTCGTTATTTTATTAATTTTGTTGATGTGGCTTTAAATCCATTAAATTTGCCACTTACTGCTACTGTTTTACGTTATTCTTTCTTAATTTGTTGGTGCCCATTGCTCAATGAATGGATTGATTTTAGTGATGATCAGTGCTGTATTAATTTGTCCTGGCTGGGATGCCTCCTTGGCTCTGATCTGTTGCTCATTGGTTCTGGATTAGTGGTGCTGGAAGAGTACAGCAGTTCAGGCAGCATCCAAGTAGCTTCAAAATCGACGTTTCGGGCAAAAGCCCTTCATCAGGAATAAAGGCAGTGAGCATGGAGAGATAAGCTAGAGGAGGGTGGGGGTGGGGAGAAAGTAGCATAGAGTACAATGGGTGAGTGGGGGAGGGGATGAAGGTGATAGGTCAAGGAGGAGAGGGTGGAGTGGATAGGTGGAAAAGAAGATAGGCAGGTAGGACAAGTCTGGGCAAGTCAAGGGGACAGTTACTGAGCTGGAAGTTTAGAACTAGGGTGAGGTGGGGGAAGGGGAAATGAGGAAACTGTTGAAGTCCACATTGATGCCCTGGTGTTGAAGTGTTCCGAGGCGGAAGATGAGGCGTTCTTCCTCCAGGCGTCTGGTGGTGAGGGAGCGGCGGTGAAGGAGGCCCAGGACCTCCATGTCCTCGGCAGAGTGGGAGGGGGAGTTGAAATGTTGGGCCACGGGGCAGTTTGGTTGATTGGTGCGGGTGTCCCGAAGATGTTCCCGAAAGCGCTCTGCTAGGAGGCGCCCAGTCTCCCCAATGTAGAGGAGACCGCATCGGGAGCAACGGATACAATAAATGATATTAGTGGATGTGCAAGTAAAACTTTGATGGATGTGGAAGGCTCCTTTAGGGCCTTGGATAGAGGTGAGGGAGGAGGTGTGGGCGCAGGTTTTACAGTTCCTGCGGTGGCAGGGGAAAGTGCCAGGATGGGAGGGTGGGTCGTAGGGGGGTGTGGACCTGACCAGGTAGTCGCGGAGGGAACGGTCTTTGCGGAAGGCGGAAAGGGGTGGGGAGGGAAATATATCCCTGGTGGTGGGGTCTGTTTGGAGGTGGCGGAAATGTCGGCAGATGATTTGGTTTATGCGAAGGTTAGTAGGGTGAAAGGTGAGCACCAGGGGCGTTCTGTCCTTGTTATGGTTGGAGGGGTGGGGTCTGAGGGCGGAGGTGCGGGATGTGGACGAGATGCGTTGGAGGGCATCTTTAACCACGTGAGAAGGGAATTTGCGGTCTCTAAAGAAGGAGGCCATCTGGTGTGTTCTGTGGTGGAACTGGTCCTCCTGGGAACAGATCCGGCGGAGGCGGAAGAATTGGGAATACGGGATGGCATTTTTGCAAGAGGTAGGGTGGGAAGAGGTGTAATCCAGGTAGCTGTGGGAGTCGGTGGGTTTGTAAAAAATGTCAGTGTCAAGTCGGTTGTCATTAATGGAGATGGAGAGGTCCAGGAAGGGGAGGGAGGTGTCAGAGATGGTCCAGGTAAATTTAAGGTCAGGGTGGAATGTGTTGGTGAAGTTGATGAATTGCTCAACCTCCTCGCAGGAGCACGAGGTGGCGCCAATGCAGTCATCAGTGTAGCGGAGGAAGAGGTGGGGAGTGGTGCCGGTGTAATTACGGAAGATCAACTGCTCTATGTAGCCAACAAAGAGACAGGCATAGCTGGGGCCCATACGTGTGCCCATGGCTACCCTTTTGGTTTGGAGGAAGTGGGAGGATTCAAAGGAGAAATTGTTAAGGGTGAGGACCAGTTCAGCCAAACGAATGAGAGTGTTGGTGGAAGGGTACTGTTGGGGACGTCTGGAGCGGAAAAAATGGAGGGCTTGGAGGCCCTGGTCGTGGCGGATGGAGGTGTAGAGGGATTGGATGTCCATAGTGAAGATGAGGCGTTGGGGGCCAGGTAAATGGAAGTCTTGGAGGAGGTCGAGGGCGTGGGTGGTGTCTCGAACGTATGTGGGGAGTTCCTGGACTAGGGGGGATAGGACGGTGTCGAGGTAGGTAGAGATGAGTTCAGTGGGGCAGGAGCATGCTGAGACAATGGGTCAGCCAGGGTGGTCAGGCTTGTGGATCTTGGGAAGGAGGTAGAACCGGGCAGTGCGGGGTTCCCTCACTATGAGGTTGGAAGCTGTGGGTGGGAGATGTCCTGAGGTGATGAGGTTCTGTATGGTCTGGGAGATGATGGTTTGGTGATGGGGGGTGGGGTCATGGTCGAGGGGGCAGTAGGAAGAGGTGTCCTCGAGTTGACGTTTGGCTTCAGCGGTGTAGAGGTCAGTGCGCCAGACTACCACTGCGCCCCCTTTGTCCGCTGGCTCGATGGTGAGGTTGGGATTGGAGCAGAGGGATTGGAGGGCTGCGCGTTGTGAGGGTGAGAGGTTGGAGTGGGGGAGGGAGGTAGACAGGTTGAGGCGGTTAATGTCCCGGCGGCAGTTGGAAATGAAGAGGTCGAGGGCAGGCAATAGGCCAGCGCAGGGTGTCCATGTGGATGCAGTGTGTTGGAGGTTGGCGAAGGGGTCCTTGGAAGGTGGGCGGGAGTCCTGATTGTGAAAGTAAGCTCGGAGGCGGAGGCGACGGAAGAATTGTTCGACATCACGGTGTGTATTAAATTCATTGATGCGTGGACGGAGGGGGATTGAAGGTGAGTCCTTTGCTGAGGACTGATCGTTCGTCCTCAGTGAGGGGGAGGTCTGGGGGGATGGTGAAAACTCAGCAGGGCTGGGAGCTGGGATCTGGTGTGGGTGTAGAGCTGGGAGTGGGGGCGGAACCTGTAACTGGAGTGGGTGTGATTTTTTTTGGTGGGGGGAATGGGGGTGGAGGCATGAGCAGGTGACAAGCTATGTGCATGCATGAGCATATATACATGGAATGACAGCATACAGAAACTCTGTTTTGTTTGCACAGTGTCAAAAAAGATGCTTTTTATTTAACTAATTTAAAGGTTCCAGTTTATTCAATCACTTTTTATTCATGGTATTACAGCAGGACAGCTTTTGTTCATTGTTTTAACATATATTCCCAAAGGAAACAATGATAATATAAAACACAACTTTTCAACTGTACCTCACCATGGCCGAGGTCTTATTGAGCTGTTAACCCACAGAATTAATCTAAAAATTTTAGTGATTTTATGGATGTTGCATGTAAGGTCAGCTCTTAATGGCCATCTGTGTAGCTTCGGGAAAGGTGGTGGTAAGCAGATTTCACGAACTACTGCAGTCCGTGTGGCAATGCGATCCCCTCACTGCTCTTGGATGGGGAGTTTCATGGTCACTGGGTCAAAACCCTGAAGAAACAATGGCACTGGTCCATTCTGGGGTGACGTGTGATCTCCCTCGTACCTGCTGCCCTTGCCCTCAGCCCCGGGTTGGCTTGCAGCCTTGGGACGGAAAACAAAAACAAAAATTGCTGGGAAAGGCTGAGCAGGTTTGACAGCATTTGTGGAGAGAAAGCAGAGTTAACTTTTCGGGTCCGGTGACCCTTCCTCAGAATGCTTGGGAAAGCTTGTTGGTGAAGCTTTTGAGAGTTGCCAGCTACAGTGCACTCTGCAACAATCGCTCAAGGACTGTGAAGTATATTGGAAGAAGAGATTTGGACAAAGCTAGACACAGCCTCTGACTGAAATAATTTTTGACTTTTTTTTTGCCTACAATTGGCTGGTTCAGTTTACCAAACATGACTTATTTATTTCTTGTGCATTTTTCTTCTTGCATCATTACAGAAGTTACTGATGTTCCTCCCCAGCAAACTGAGATGGCTGTAATCTACCAGTCAGCAGCATGGGTTCTGGCAGCCATATTGCTGGCAATCATCATCTTCTTAACAGCAACCCTTATAATGAACAGAAAGAAGCAATGGTTTCAGATGCCCTGCTATCATGCACCAACTAAGGTAAGATGAAAATATTCAAGTCTCAAATGGCAGCAAGGTTAGTGAACTGAGTGGAAATCTGACCAAAGAGCCTTGCATTTGTAAAGGCTGATGTCCATCAGCTTGCATTGAGCTGATGTCCATACTTGGCTCAAAGCCATCTAATTTGGTTTCTCCTTTTATGAATAAGTAATAATATCAAAACGAAAGCACAACAGTAATGCCAATTTTCCCCACCATGGTAAGTGGTGCACTGAGAACCAGCTGTGTGTAAACACTGCCTCGCAACTGATTTGTTTCTTATTCCTTTTAGATTTTCATAAAGGTAACATGTCGAAACGTTGGTGCCAAAATATGTACTTCCAGTGTTTAGAAAATTTGCTGAAAAACATTCATTAACGAAACTTGCTGTGACAATAACATTCTTTCAATGACGTGAATTTTCCTTTTGCTTTCTAAACGATTTGTAGTGTAAATAAACCATGTCGTGTTGAGATCACCCACATAGATCCTGAGCCCAGGTTTCAGTACTGGATTGTACTCTGTTAGTGAATCAGTGTGCCAGAGCTTCAGCATCTCTTATCTAGACAAGGGAAAAATTAGTCCGACTTTAATCAGTATCCAGCGATTCTTGGGAGAAAGTACATGTGCATTGTAAGATTCAAGTAGACCCTGATATTCCTGGAGCCCTTTGTGGCAGAATTGCCCACATCAATTACTATTTAATCAATAATGTGGATCATTGACATAGTAGCATTTATAGAGATATAACAAAAATAAGTCCTTTAGAATCGTAAAATCCCTACAGCGTGGAAGCAGCCCACACCAACCCTCCGAAGAACATCCCACCCAGACTCACCCTCCTGTATCCCTGTAATCCTGTATTTCCTGTGGCTAATCCACCTAACCTATACATCACTGGACACTATGGCCAATTTAGCATGGCCAATCCACCTAATGTGCACATCGTTGGACTGTGGGGGGAAGCACCGGTAGAAACCCACGCAGACACTGGAAGACTATGCAAACTCCACACAGACAGTCATTCAAGGATAGAATTGAACCTGGGTCCCTAGTGCTGTGAGGCAGCAGTACTAATTACTGAACCACCATGGTGCCCCAATTAGCTAAGGAGACAATTGGGAAGAATAAATGTATTCAAACAATGAGGGCTAAGGCTGTGACCATCTTAATGCAAAAGAGTGAATTTTTCTGGATTATTGGAAAAGCAGGTGGTTCAATTCGGCAAGAAGAACTTGCTTAGAAGTGGTCAAATCATATATATGGTACCTCAGTAATCTTTAATGCAATTTTGTTGAGTTTTACTTCAACTTTACAATAAAATAATTTTCTCATCTTTATCTTTGTGCTGAAAAGAGAAAGACTGGTATCCTCATAAGTTCAAGGTTTTCAAAAGTACTCTGTGGCTCTTAGGCCATTTGGTCCTTTCAAACTTTATCAATTTCTCAAAGTGTAACTCATTTGCTTTGGGAATTGTTTGTTATTCCAGTGTTCTAGCTTTCAGTGACTTAGAGTCATAGAGATGTACAACATGGAAACAGACCCTTCTGTCCAACCCGTCCATGCCGACCAGATATCCCAACCCAATCTAGTCCCACCTGCCAGCACCCGGCCCATATCCCTCCAAACCCTTCCTATTCATATACCCATCCAAATGCCTCTTAAATGTTGCAATTGTACCAGCCTCCACCACTTCCTGTGGCAGCTCATTCCATACACATACCACCCTCTGCGTGAAAAAGTTGCCCCTTAGGTCTCTTTTATATCTTTCCCCTCTCACCCTAAACCTATGCCCTCTAGTTCTGGACTCCCCGTCCCCAGGGAAAAGACCTTATCTATCTACCCTATCCATGCCCCTCATGATTTTGTAAACCTCTATAAGGTCACCCCTCAGCCTTCGACACTACAGGGAAAACAGCCCCAGCCTATTCAACCTCTTCCTGTAGCTCAAATCCTCCAACCCTGGCAACATCCTTGTAAATCTTTTCTGAACCCTTTCAAGTTTCACAACATATTTCCGATACGAAGGAGACCAGAATTGCACGCAATATTCCAACAGTGGCCTAACCAATGTCCTGTACAGCCGCAACCTGACCTCCCAACTCTTGGACTCAATACTCTGACCAATAAAGGAAAGCATACCAAACGCCTTCTTCACTATCCTGTCTACCTGGGACTCCACTTTCAAGGAGCTATGAACCTGCACTCCAAGGTCTCTTGGTTCAGCAACACTCCCTAGGACCTTACCATTAAGTGTATAAGTCCTGCTAAGATTTGCTTTCCCAAAATGCAGCACCTCGCATTTATCTGAATTAAACTCCATCTGCCACTTCTCAGCCCATTGGCCCATCAGGTCCAGATCCTTTTGTATTCTGAGGTAACCTTCTTTGCTGTCCACTACACCTCCAATTTTTCTGAACATAGACGTGAACATTTGCAGTCTTGGCAATTTCCCCCCCCTGACTAAACTGTCTTTTCAAGCAGGATAATCTGCACATGAGTCTTTCATTGAATACGTGAATCTTCCACAAAAGGTGTACATAAAACAGATCTGAATGTATGGATTCAGTTGTTTCGATGACACGTTCATTTCAGCTCAGACTGTTTTTTATTTATTGAATAGCTTCATGATTTGAGATGACATGTGGTCAGATAATAACTGTGAACATATGATCAAGGATCCTGGAGTAGGTCAGTTGGCCCCTTCATGTCTGCTCCACCAGCCAAACGAGTTAATATCTGATTATAACCTCAAATCCACACTCCTTGGTAAATTTTAACACTCTGTCCCATTACTGAGAATCTAGCAACCTTTGCCTTAAAAATATTCAAAAACTTGACTTCTAACTTTTCAGAAATGGACTTTAAAGGTACTCCACCCTCTGACAGAGGAAAACAAAATCACCTCGTCTTTGTCTTAAATAGGAGTCACTGATTTTTATTCAGAAGAGAAAATGGCTTCTCCACACCGACCGTGTTAGTAGTCAGAAACAGTCAATGTGATTATGTGAAAGGCAAATCATGTTTAATCGATCTGTTGGAGTCTTTTGAGGAAGTAATGTGTTGCAGATAAAGGGGAACCAATGGATGTTCTGCATTTAGATTTCCAGTTGCCATTTGATGAAGTATCACATAAGTGTATTATAGATAATAAAAAGTAATAGTGTAGTATATATGAACCCCGACAGCATGAGGGGTAGTGGATAATGCATAACATTACTATGTTGACTCTACCTGATCACCTTCAACTTATGTAAATGTCCTGCTGTAAGTTCTGTAATAATAGCTGATAACATTTATCCAGTGACAGATGTTAAACTGACTGACTTGGAGTTTCCTGCTTTCTAGACACACTCTGTTTGAGTATAGGAATTGCAATTGGTATTTTCCAATATAATGGGACCTTGCCTAAATCAAGGCAGATATAGAAATTTAAAGCCAATGCAGCAATTATCTCACTAGCCATTACTTTCAAGACCTTTGTATGAAGTCCATTAGGACCCTGGCACATGTCAACCCACAGTTCCAACAATTTACTCAGTACCACTTCCCAGATAATTGTAATCTTCTTGAGTTCTTTTCTCCCTTCTAGTTCATGTCTTATAGGTGATATTTCTTGTATCTTTGTCATGAAGACAAAATAACCTTCAACTCATCTGCCCTCTCTTTATTTTCCTTATCTATTCTCCAGACTCACTTCCTATTGAGCCTTACTTTTATAAACTTCATTTTCTTTAAACATTTAAGGAAACTTTTTAAAAAAATATTTCCATACAGAGCAACTGGTCTCAGGTCATCGTTCTGTTTTACATAAAGTTAAATACTTGTGAAGTAGTTATTGATGTGATGCACAGCCAATTTGAGCACTGTACGACTACAAAACATCAATGAGACAACAGAATGAGGAATATAACTTTGTCTCATTGAGAGAGAAACGTTGGTCCAGGACACTACGGGAACTACCCAGGGCCTCTCCAGAAAGTACCATGTGTACATCTACTGGAGAAGGAAGATGGCACCTCAAGTTAACTTGCTGTTCCAATAGTCAGAACCTTTGTAAACACTGCTGTGTGATGTCAGCCTGGTTTGTGTTCAAGTCTCTGAAGTAAGGGCCCTGTACCCTTTTGATATTTGTGGATTTTTTGCTGCGCTGCTGGAAAAAACATCCTCAGTGTCATTTGAGTATCACTTGCCTTTATGCTCTTGATAGCAACAGTAGGTAAAGCAGAAGTGCCTACAGCATTTCCTCAACATCCAGCAGCAAGTGTGGAAAAAAAGCAAACTTCGACTATTATTGCAGTTGCATCCTGAGTGTCACAGTCATAGTGAGGCAGAAGTTTGATTTTTGTCATTCAGCTGAAGCCTAAATGACCCAACGCATTTTCACAGAAGCTTCCCTCTAAAGTCAGGGATGGTTGGGCAGCTTCATGTCCAGAAATGAGACTCATAGTTACGTTGTTCAGACACTGATGCACGTGCAAGTTTTAACGTATAGAATATGTATTCTAGAATTGTATTATAAGCAGTACATTGAGATTTACACAGCCAAGTAAGCAGTGTATCATCCAAACAATTGCGTACAGTTCACATCACCACACGACCAAAAGGATATGGATGCTTTGGAGATGGTACAGAAAATGTCTTAAAGTTTTTAATTCCAAGATCTCGCATTAAATCATTATTCGTGATAAACCATTTGCCACATGAACCCACCACAAACCTGTAAAAGGGTATGCCTGGTATGGGGGATGTTGGCTATGAAGAAAGGTTGGACAGACTGGGTTTATTTACAGTGGAGGTTTATTTACAGTGGACTGCAGGAGATGGGGGGGGGGGGCAACCTGATAGAAGTTTATCAGAATGTGAACAGCTTGGATAGAGTGTAAAATGTGAAGCTCCTCCCCAGGGTGAAGGGGTCAATTACAAACCGACAGAGGTTCAAACTGCAGGGACAGCAGGGGGGTGGGGGTTTGGGGTTGTGGTTGGAGAGTTTAAAAGAGATTTGTGAGGTAGGTTTTTCACACAATGGGTGGTGAATGCCTGACAGAGGAGGTGATGGAAGCAAACACAATAATAGCATTCAAGGAGCACCTGAATGAATACATGAATAGGAAAGGAATCAAAGGATATGCATCCTGTAAGTGGAAACAGTTTAATATGGAAGGGCAAAATGTGTCATCACAGGCTTGGAGGGCTGAATGGCCTGTTACTGCGCTGTATTGTTCTTTGTTCAAATCAAGACTAGCAGGGCTTTTGGACAAACCTTGTCTATCGTAAATGGTTTTGCACCATCCAAAATTTTAAAAAACAGACAAAATTATGCTTTGTGTAGTGATATTTACAAACCTCACATCACTATTGTAACTGTGTGCTTAACTAGAGATAGATCACAATTGTTTAATGACCTCATTTTTAAAAGCAAAACTATCTGAGGTATAAAATCTTAGCCTTTGTACAATTAGTTGTCCCAGGCTGAATTGTTTCATACTGGCCGAAGAATGTTTTCATAAAGGTGACTGTTAACTTCTGTTTTTAATCACAGACACAGTTTTTGAAAAATCCAGTTGACAGACAAACTGTGGTGTACATGGACTCTGCGCAAGGAAACAAAATGCACAATGTTAACAACTGCCGCAGAATGGATCTAATGACAGAAACAGATTCTCAGATCAATGAGAAATACAGTGTGCGTGCTGAAAAACAAAGCAACAGTCAGCAAAACAAACTGCTTGGATAGAAACATGAAAAAAAATTGGCTTATGAGCTGATGGAGTCTTGGCAGTTATTCAGAGATTGTGCTCCGTTCAGGAGCCTTGCTTCTTCTGGTTTCCATTATATTATAAGTTAATGATTCCAGCTTGTTATTTGTGTATGATTCAGGTACTTGGAAAATAACAATTACTTTTGAAAACCATATGTCTTTATTGACTTTCCTGTTCATTTAAAATGCCCAAAAGAGTTAAGAGAAACTTGCCAAAAGGAAAAAGAAACACTGACAAAGACAGCAAACAAATACCAAACTCTTCAGTCACTCTGTATCCTGGGGTAGAATCTGGGAAAAGGCACGTTGCGATAGCATGAGGGAATGTCTTATGGTCATTTATTGTATCAATTTTTTTCTGGGAGAGTTTAATCTAGTAATGCCTTCATTTATATTACCCCCAATGTTATCAAAATAGCATTTTCAAACTCTGGAAGAGATTTTGTTTGAAATTGGTATGTTTTGTTAAGATTGGAGGTGATAATGGAAAATATACATTAATATCCTAAGCTAAATGACTAATAGGGGAAGTGGTAGTAATTATCCTTGCGAAGGAGACACCTATTAACATTCTTTCCTTGTGAAACTTTCAGTTCAAAATTAGCAAAACAAATGACTTGGGAATCCAAAATCATTCTGGAATAGAGTGAGTCCTTTTATTCATCCTTCTGGATTTACATAGGTTAAAGATGATATCTTCAGTAAGTTTTGTGAAATAGAATTTCTCATCATCTGAAGGTCATGAGATAACACTGAAAATATCAAGTTAGTTGTACAAAATGATGAAAGAGGAAGTGAATGGTAGCAGAATAATCTGGTTTTGCTCCTAAAGCATTATCACGACAGAAAGATATATTTAACTGTAGTATTATTAATATTGCTGTTAACATTTGCTATGGCAGTGATTTAAATGTTGTGTCAAATCCTACACCTGTACTCTGTATATTTCATTGTATTGAATGTACCCACAATTTTTGTTTGTGGGCAGTTTGTCATTCCAGTTTTTTAAAAAAACAGAATTGAACTGAGTTACTGCAGCTGAGTGTGGCTAAAACAGAGCTCAGTATAAATGCCAAATGCAGGAAAAGCCAACATGAAAACATATTATTATCAACTTTAAGTGAAATATGTTATCTAATTCCTGAGGTAGAATGATACCCTGCTTGCACAGCCGCTAGGATAGAGGACCCATAAAGTGAAGAACAGTGCTAAAATATTTTCACGGCATGGTGATTAGGTTGAGAGGGTGGGAAGGAGGTAGAAAGGAATTCAATGTAATTGAATGATGAAGAGGATGTACCTCCCTAAGCAGTTCGAGTTATACCTGGCTTAAAATTCAGGCTTAACCCAGTTACAGGGTGCGAGATGTCCAAGATTGAGAATAAAATGTCAGTCAAAATTTTAGTATTATTTTGAAGTGTCAAGCAAGGATGAATTGTCAAACCTACTTTAGCAGTTGAAAGTGAAATGCAGGGATTATGTTGGTAAGCTATGGCACTTTGTAGTCAATGTTACTAATAACATTAAGGATTTTAAGAGTAGCCCTATTGATACCAGGCTGTGAGCATATGAATTCCTTTAAGTTGTAAGAAGTTTCAAGTATTTTTGTAGATACTTAGTTTGCGGATAATTGAGCAAAAGGGAGGAGAGTTTCTTAATTTATTTTTTCAAATAGCTTAATTTATTAATCTAAGTAGAATCTGTATAGAAGAATAGCAGAGGGCTTAAGGATTCTGTTTACTTCTAATTGTTACTGTTATCAGCAGTCCAATAAATTGAGATGATGTGGCAGACCTCTTCAGTCATGCAGTTTTGCTGGCTGTTATGCTGAGATAAAATATTGTTGCCTTCTTTATATAACCTTCAAACAAGACCTATAAATCCTTTTGCTGTACTTTTTATGTAAGTTCTTAATGGATTTTTGTTTGTTTAACTCTTTGCAATTGAAACATAGAGATCTAAATTGCTTATTTATTTACATCAGTGTGTAGTAGTCCTTGTAAATACACATGGCTAGCAGCTGGGATGTAACAAGTAAAAAGCCTTTTACTCATTTCAATAAATTTTGTTCTGGAAGTCTTCTGAATCTGTAGTAATGTGTTTTCCAAACAATTATGAGATACCACTTGCAATGAAACCTTTCTGCCACCTCTTGTTGACAATTTTAGAAGATGCTTCACCCTAGCCTCTGGATATTTAACAGTGAGCAAAGTACATTTCATTGTCAATTGCCTTGCTCATCAAGATAAAAATGTGCTCCTTCACTATAAATACAGAAAAGGAAAACCTGCAGAGTTATCAAGTGCTTGATACATATTTCCCAATACACAATATTGAGGAAAAATTAGTGCTACCATGTAATTTTAAATATAATCTGGCATATTTTGAAGAATGTTGCATTGTGAAGCATGTAACACATTTTAACACTTTTCCATCAATAATGGATTGTTAAAATAAATGGTCAATGTCCTTACACTCAAATTATCAGCTTAGAAGTTCACTTCTTTTCCAGAACATTCTAGTTCCCTGGCATTTTCTATTTTTCTGCTCTGTTATTCTCTGCAAAAAAGCTAGTGAAGACAAACGTAAGGTACTAGAATTGAGCTCTTGTGTCACTGGTTTCAGCAGTGTAGGAGCAGTGGGAAAAATATGTACGTGACCTCTCCTGATAACTTACAACATGACTGATGCTAATCATCACACTGTGGAGCAGGGCACGGTTTGTTTCTTTCAAGGCTGCTGTTGAGAGAATTTATGTCAACAGATTGAATGCAACAGCAAGCACTTTTCTGAATATTCCAGATATACTTGTTCAAATATATAGAATGCCTTGACAGCTTCCGTTGACAGTTGCTTTTCACAAGTCCCCTTGATACTTCTGATGGGCTCTCTTTTCACGTTTGTGAAATGCCCTTGACACTTAAGACAGGCCCTAGATAAAGGCAGGTGTGTCAAACATCTGAGCAACAGCTGAAGCTAATTGTCCCATGCTGCGACATTATAGTAAACATTTTCAATTACTAGGGGTCACAAGTTCAAGATGAGAGGGAAAATGTTTAAGGGAGATGTGCGTGGAAAGTTCTTTATGCAGAGGATGGTGGGTGCCTGGAACGTTTTGCCAGCGAAGGTGGTAGAGGTGGGCACGACAGCATCCTTTAAGATGTATTCAGCCAGATTCATGAATGGGTAGGGAGCAGAGGGATACAGATCCTTGGAAAATAGACGGCAGATTTCGATAAGGATCTGGATCGGCGCAGGCTTGGAGGGCCTGTTCCTGTACTGTGACTTTCTTTGTTCTGTATGAGTGGTATTTTCCTCTAACAGAATGCTGCCATAAAGCAAAAAGGCAGTTTGCCTACCATGCCAATGAGCAATGTGATGTACGTATTTTAGTACCAGCTTGATGCCAGGCATTTGGGCTATAGATTCCAGTGATGCTTAGACCACATCAAACAACTTTGACCATCCTCAAAACGACCAACTTGCATGCTAACATTTCTGTTCTAATGAAGCTACAGGAACAGCTTCTAGGTCTCAATAGTAAGTTCCATAACTTCAGAAACTGACCACATGATGTCTGTTCTCCAATTCTCCTAATTCTATTCTATAGCCTTGTCTTCTTTCTGCCTTGTTTGTTTTGCTGTAAGTGGACAGGACCCATCCTTTTCCTTTCATGCCTTTAGTTTACAGTCTTTTGACATTTCCTTTTCTCTTTCTTCACTTTTGAACCAGGCCTCTACACCGTCTGTTCCCTTTACCCCTCTTCCACCTCAATTTTGCTAGACTGATCATTGGCTGGGTTAGATTTGTCCTTTTTTGTGTGTCCAGGACGTACCTGGGCAATTTTCCATAACCAGAATTGTAGCTGTACTGGAACAGCTTGACTGGGGACAAAGCTAGTTCTGGAGCCTTCAGTACTAATACCAGAATATTGTCAGAGTCCATAGTCCTTGCAGTGTCCAAAGACTTCAGCCATCTCTTGATATCATGAGGGATGCATTGAATTGTTTGGAGAGTGGAATCTGTGATTCTGGGAACCTCAGGAGGAGGTAGAGATGGATCATCACTTTGACACATCTGGCTGAAGATTGTTGTACATGCTTCAGCCTTGTCTTTTGCTCTGCCTAGAACGCGAAGAGATCAGCAACAGTTGAAAGTGAATGTTCTGGTCATACTAGAGCTCCATTTTGAAGCATACCATACAAGACAAATTGAATGAATATGTGACATTTGCAAGTCTTATTGTTTATTTCTTTCTAGGTGGTGTTTTGGTCTCACCACCATTTGAGGATAGGAATGTTTCTGGAGCTGCCGCCTCCATCCTCCATCATTTAATTGTCCACCACCATTCAAAAATGGATGTGGCAGGACTATAGAGCCTGCTTCTGAACCATTTGTTGTAAGATCATCTGGTATTGTCTAACGTGGCTTCATTTGTTCAGCATGCAAGTTGTCCTATGTTGTAGTTTCATCAGATTAACACCTTATTCTTAAGTATGCCTGGTGCTGCTCCCAGGATGCCTTTCTTTAATCTCCTGTGAATCAGTGTGATTCCCTGCTAGGAGAGATTCTTGGTTAACCATGAGATGGAAAGAACCCTGAAGTCACTACCATCATTATCCACAGGCAAGTAAATGTACATTCCACTCCCTGAGTGAAACCGTAATCACTAATACATTATACAACCTCTTTTCTGAAACTCACATGGAAGCTAAAGAGTTTTGAAAGCTGAGCTTCAGTACTGTTGAATTCAGAAACAAATTGTTATCGCCTGTGTTCTATACTGTTGCGTTGTATATTCACATACTTCCCTGTCACAGGGTAACACACAGGCATTCTGTGTGTTTGGCAACATTGTTAGTATTTTTGGAACCAGACAGTCATTTCCAAGGTAATTATTTGATTGTTTATGGCTGATCACTACAGTCTCACACCATTGGGTTCCTGTCACTGTAGTCCCAAACCTGCATTCCAATAAACAGTGCATAATAGCATCAGAGGTTGCAGCTGGGAAAAGACCAAATGAACTTATCTTTTAAAAAGGAACCAATTTAGCCAGGCTTTCTTGAATTAATGAATGAGTTTATTAATTATGACATGAGGGTACATACAACACATTAGAAATAAGAGGTGAGTGCAAAAGGTTAACAAAAATAAGGTTATATGATAGGTCTCTGAATTGTTCATACAGAGCAGATAGTTTGAACGCTGCAATGGAAGTCATCGGTAGCATTGATACTGGTAGTTGACCAATCTGTTTCATGATTCTTAGTTTAGGAGATTTTGTAGTTCTGTTTGTTGTTGACTGTAATTATATTCCAGTTTTCAGGGTGAGAGAGTTCTTTTGTTACTTTGGCATCTTTTTGTCTGTCTGCAAACTAGCTCATTTCTAGCTCTCAGGGAAGAAAACATCTTTACCTGCAATGTAAGGGTCAGTAGGGATAGCTCTTTGACTGTGACCTTCACAGCATGTCAACACTCGAACCCAGGCTCTAACATTCAGTGTCACTGTAACACCAAACCAGTAGAATTGAGACAGTCGTCTTAACCGATGACCTGTGTACTCTTTAAAAAGAAAAAAATACAAAATGCATCTACAGTTAGAGAGATAATCTGCAGGGTGTTGCCGTTGAGCAACTAGATGTTAGCCACTCATTAACTTTGTCATCACAAGAGATAACAGCCCAGTCTGTTTTCACTTACCTCTCCCACTCTTTGAAGGTCTGCTGTCTGAAGTTCCCTTTGCATCCGTAGGTGTGACATTCCATTGGACTCTGTCTCCAGACAGTCACTTAATTTGCACCCATAGCCATTCCTGGTTGTATCAGCTCTTCTTTTAAAAAAAACAGTTTAGAAACATGTTAGAAATGTCCCCTGTACTTTGGGGTCATGACACAGGCAACAATAGATTTTACGGAGGGAGTTTACATGCGTTCCAGAGGTCTTTTCAATATCAGGCATCTTCAGGCATTCACAAAGACACACTGAAATCTCTTCCATGAACAACAACTCACTGATGACTTCACGGTCCTGGTCAGTCAGACCTGCAACATATAATGATATGTTTGTCCAAAACAGCTCAACTCTTCACAATAAAGATCAGAAAACTGAAGTTCTGCATCATGTGCACCCCAAGAAACATCTAGACCAAGCATTGCAATTGAGGGAACTGAGCTGAATATGTGAAGCAATTTAAATTTTTGAGTAGCGTCATCTCGTTTGATCACATGATAGACAAAAGGAGTAGATTACAAGCTTTTGAAAGCAAACTACATTTGGCCAGTTTGATAAATGAGTGCAGAGAAACTGGATTAGTGGTGCTGGAAGAGCATAGCAGTTCAGGCAGCATCCAAGGAGCAGCGAAATCGACGTTTCGGGCAAAAGCCCTTCATCAGGAATAAAAAAAAGTTTTATTAGTGGTGCTCTTCCAGCACCACTAATTCAGAATCTGGTTTCCAGCATCTGCAGTCATTGTTTTTACCTAAGTGCAGAGAAACGACAGCCTTACATTACAGATCAAATGCTCTAAGTGCACAGATGCGCAGTCTAAACTATCACTCCATTTGGGGCTGAATTGAGAGTCCTGTACCACTGACGTATAGAAAGATTCCTCCAATACGGCCTTCACAGGATCTTCAAGATAGTGGCAAAACCATGTCACAAACATTGAAACACTGACAACAGTCAACATGGCCAATATTAAGTCCATCTTCCTGCAAGGCCAGCTGTGTTAGGTAGGTTGTGCTGTTTGGAGAGCTGTCCACTTGCAAACAGATCAGAGGGAGTCCACCTAAGTGTTTTCAGGATGTTCTGAAGACATCCCTCTCTGTGTGTCACATCTACCATCATTAGTGGGAAACACAGGCCACAGATGGGTGACACCCCATCAAGAAGGAGAAAATTTACAGCATCATAGAGAAAAAGAGAATAATCGGTCCAGTTACCCCCAGCAGTGACTGCACGTTCACTTGCGCTGGCTGTGGGAGATTTTGTTAGTCATGGTGAGGCTTGATTAGCCAGCAGCAGACCTGAAACCAGTGAGTACAACTTCCCTAAAATCTTTGACCACGAAGAGAAAAATTGGTTGTATGTGAAGTGGTGAAGATAGTAATGACAGCAAGTGTCACCTCTTTCCATAACACGTACGGGATTTTCTTGGTGCTTAGTTCCTCCTTACAGGTAGCTCTTCTATCGCACACATTTCATCAGCACAAATTGGTTATAACGCAGTTGATGAATCAATGACATTGTTTGCATAACATGAACTTTCTGCTGGACGGGTACAGTGGGTTTTCAATAGCACAGTCCTCTACAGTGCGATTTCTATAATGTTTCCCATCATGCGATTTTCTATAGTTGCAGGGGAACATAACTGTCGCATTATAGCAGAACAACCTGTGCTTTTCTTTGCAAATAGCATACCCGCGTAGTCGTCCGAAAACTTTAGGAGCCGTTTCATCAGACACAGCCCCACCAACACCAGCAGCTTCTCCTTTTTGCCAGTCTTCAGAGGCTTGGGTTTTGGAAAATCTTTGAAAAACTTAGATGCCTAACCAGGAGCCTGGCTCTGGTGAAGCACCTTCATGAAAATCAGAACAGACAAGTCAAGCAAAACAATCCTTTCCAAATCTGCACTGGCATGAAGCAGGATGAGTGATGGCTTCTCGTCTCTACTGCACTGATCTTATTTTTGCTGTCTGTTCCTTTAAACACCTGCAGCATTTTACACCACAACCCACACAGTGTTTCTTTCTCCCACATTAGTGGGAAACTGGAAGGGAATGTGGAAACTGTTCCTGATTCACCCTACATTATAAAATTCAGCTGGAGAATGACAAGAAATGGAATAAGTGTCTGTTCTATGTGGGTGGACAGAATTCCTGCTGTGTATCAGATGTAATTTGGAGATGCCGGTGTACAAAGTTAAAAATCACACAACACCAGGTTATAGTCCAACAGGTTTAATTGGAAGCACACTAGCTTTCGGAGCGCCACTCCTTCATTGTGGTTGATGAAGGAGTGGCGCTCCAAAGCGAGTGCTTCCAATTAAACCTGTTGGACTATAACCTGGTGTTGTGTGATTTTTAACTGTGTATCAGATAGGTATAGTAAAATCCAACTCAGTGCTATTTGCAATGCTGCTTTCAACTACAAAATAGGGTATCTTTTTATACATTAACTTCCTTTAAAACAAGAGCTGAGAAAATGACCATTGGAATTAACTATTTTTCATTCTTTTGGTATAGGCTATGCTGCATTAATACAATTGTACATCACGTTTATTACCTCATATAAATTAACTTCATATGCTTTTTAATGTCTGCATAATGTTTTAGTTTCTGAAACTTAGTGAAAAGTTCATCGAAAATATTATTGCAGACAATGAGCAGCTCTTTTCCCAGTCTATCTAAAAGTATAGACATTTGGCTCTTTCGATTAATTTGGCAGGGCAGTAAATATATTCTTGTACAAGGTACTGGGTACATATTTAGCCAAGAGGGATGCCACACACAAGGCCTCAGGTTGTTAGCTTGGACACGGCAGACAAATCTTACCCTTCTAATAAGTCTGTCCAAAGATACATACAGTACAATATGTCTTTGGCAAAATAGACCTTGATCACCAAATCAATCCATCTACAATGCTCCACAATGGCCATGCAATGTTGGTAAGTTGCAAAACAGTTGGTCTTTTTCATTTTTTTACAGTCAAAATGCCACGATCACCTGGCAGTTGGGAATCATTTTCATATGGTTTCACACTGCCATCTAAAGGCTGAAACTGAAAAGAACACAAAATTGCTGGGTGCCGAAAGGCAACCAACCCATGGACTCAAGAAAATTTAACACTGTGGATATAAAGTCCAATAGGTGTGGTGCACATTAAACATTTCCACCAAAGAGCTAATCTACATTTTCTGAAATTATTAATGTGTTTTATAAAATATAGAAAATCCTGATGGACAGTGGTAATGCAGGCTCGAAGGGCCAAATGACCTACTCCTGCTCCTATTTTCTGTTTCCATGTTTCGTGTTTGAACATATTCTGAATGTGAATTATTAGCTTGATCCAAATGGATAACTCTTCAGTTTGAGGGCACATGTTTTACAAACGTGATGGTCTTCTGTCCACCTTTTCCATAAAGACAGAGGAAACATAATTACTGGAGCCCATACCATTGTTCAACATGGGATATGTCATGACTGTCATTCGTCAGTGTGCCGAGCCCAGGCTGCACCTCAAGTCCTGAGTTCAATAACTTATATCAAGTATATGGGTTCCATGCTACTTTCCCGAATATCAGGGAGCAAGAATTTCTCCATGCATCGTGTTGTTCTAATGCAACTGAGATGTTCCTGCAGAGAAACCATTAAATACTGTAAAATATGTGCTTTTCTTTATTTGAGAATTTTCACCATCAGTGGATGGATCTTTCTCTTTTGGCCTCAACCTGGGGTGTGGGGAGTACAGCACAGACAACAGGCAGCTGTACCCCACACCCTCACACCTGAGAGACATGGGCAAGCTGGAAATTCCAGAACTATGAAATCTGACTATAAGAAGGAAAAGCTGAAAGTGTGTTGCACTCAGGAAGAAGGGCTGATGCCTGAAACATCGATTCTCCTGCTCCTTGGATGCTGCCTGACCTGCTGCACTTTTCGAGCAACACATTTTCAGCTCTGATCTCCAGCATCTGCAGTCCTCACTTTCTCCTATAAGAAGGAAAACACAGGAAGTTTGCAAAACCCTCTTGAGTTTAATCCAAACCTTGCAGTCTTTCTGACCCAATACACAATTTGACATTAACCTAAGGATGAGGAGAACACTTCTCCCATTGTGGTCTAAATCTCTGTTGCATTCAATGGTAATTAACTAATATGACTGGGAAATCATATGATATTGTCAACCAGAGTCCAGATACAATCATCATCTTCTTGTCACCCTCTGTCTAAGTTCTGTCATGCACTTACACCTGCACTTAGAATCCATCACTAGAAATGTCAACACAGCTACATCTCTCCTGTAACTAAGCCTGCACTAATGGGGGATCACTTACACACCTGGCCTCCTCCTCCTCCTGGTCTGTTTATTATGTTCTTTTGACTTGCACAGAAACGAAGTATACAGATCCAATTGTTCCTGACTCCCCTTCGCCATGCACCTAATCAAAGAAACGCATCAGAAACTGTCCCTATTTCTCATTGCTGCTTGTTTCAATATTGTGCACAGCCTGTATGTGAGTGCTGAATGTGGGTAATTAAAGTTAGAAACATGAACTGGGAATCTGTCCCTGCCTTCAAGTCAGGCATCAGCTTCAAGGGACAGTTACATTCCAGGCTGGCTGCTGAGCCTTTCACAAAGAGTGCATTTAGCAATACTGGTTTCCCTTGACCTTTCTTTTTCTTTGTTACAGTACATTGTTGCCAACATGGAAGCAATCTATACTGATAGTTTTGTCGTGTTAACTCTGCTTTCAAAGTGCTGCTAATTCCTTGTTTCTTAGCATTAAACATTAGATGCTGCTTTGACAACAGAAGTGTTGAGCAATGGATCTGAAAATGGCGACGTTCCTGTTGTGGTTATGATCCTAACGTTCCCAAGCCTGTTGGTGGAGAGATAGTAAGAAGGGTCAAAGTGGTTAATGCCGGCAGCAATTGTCTTCAGGACAACAGTACATGCAAATGTTCAAGAGCTTCGGAACGAGAATGTCAGACAATTTACATTTCATTACTGATACTATCTTTAGCATTTTCATAAACAGGGATTTTCTCTCCTTATCCAAATACTTATCTGTATGTCAATCAAAGCCCACAGCAGCTTAGACACAGCTGCCTGGAAAAAACATTTATCTGAAATGGTGTTTCTTTGCAGGATATAATGAGCTGAATCTTGTTATTTTGGTTCAGTGTGAGTTGGATATCTGACAACGAGTCAGAATACAAAAGGGAGATAGCGGGCTTGGTGACCTGGTGCAATGAGAACAACCTCTCTTAATGTCAGCAAAACTAAAGAATTGATCATTGACTTCAGAAAGAAAGGAGAACACGCCCCCATTTACATCAACAGAACTAAGGGCGAGTGGGTGGAGCGTGTCAAGTTCCAAGAGTGACAATAACCATCAACCTGTCCTGGACTTCCCACATAGCTGCAACTGTCAAGAAGGACAAAAATGCCTCTTCTTCCGCAGGCGGCTCGGGAAATTTGGCATGTCTGTAAGGACCCTCACCAACTTCTACAGATGCACCATTGAAAGCGGTTGAATAATGGCCTGTTATGGCAACAGCTCTGCCCAGGACAGTAAGAAACTACAGAAGAAGGTTGTGCACACATCAGGGAAGCCATCCTTGGACTCCATTTACACAGTTTGTTGCCATGGAAAGGCTGCCAACATCATCGAAGACAAGTCATACCCCGGGTAATGCTCTCCTATAACCTCTTCTGTCAGGAAGGAGATAAAGAAGCTTGAACACATGCACCAGCAGGTTCAGGAGCAGTTTCTTCCCAGTTGTTATTAGACTGATGAATGGACTCTTTTTAGTCTCAAATAATACTAATGATCTTGTCTAGTGCATGTTCTGTGCGATGTAACCTGTGTGCCTGTTTCTAAGTTTCTTTCACCCTATGACCTGTATGTCCTTGCTCACTATGATCTGCCTGTACTGCTTGTAAACAATAAATAAATGGAATCAAATAAATTGGCGGAGTTTAGTGGAAGATTCTCACTGTGAGACCGAAAAAGTTCTGTGGCTGTATTTTGCCAGACTAACCTTATTAATGGATGCTCAATACCTCGCCAGCGAGAACCACATCTGATTTTCATGGTCAAACTCCCACTTACCAGAGATCCCAAAATCGGCTGGCATCTCTGGTGCCAAGCCTGTGCACTCGGACAAGCTCTATCAGTCCAGGGCTGACCCATACGGTTCCTGACAATTGCCTTGGGCTTGGGAGACAAGGGGAAATCACTGTATGGGGAGAGCTCTGGAGCTCCTGTTGAACGGGCTAGTGCAGAGGCGGACTTCATCTTCCCCCGGCACCACAAGGATGCCATAATACCAGACCATGCCAGCCTGGTCCAAGGTTTCCCACACCCACTACCACCACCACTCAAGGTTAGAGCAGTCTCAGCCATCCAGAGAACACCTTTTATTAGATGACGAAGGTCGATGATTTTCACCACTCTGTCAGTGTAAAGGCCACCGTTTCTTCCCGATACCTCACACTCACTCTGTCGCTGTTACTGTATCCATCTCCCACCAAGTTGCATGCTCTATCACTCTCACTAATGCCTGCAATGTCTTCTGATTTGCCCTGACACAACCCCAACCCCACTGATCCTATACACATCCTCTATGCATTTGGGAAGCCTCCCCATCTGCCCCAGGTAACAGCTGTTCCACCCACTTTCATCCTCCATGAGTACTGCCTCTCTCTCGCTCTCTCTCTATCTCTGTCTCTCGTTCTCATTCCAAGAGGTAAGCAGCCCACCATCAGGCAGAAGGAACTGATGGGTTGTGTACTGCTTTAGATTTGGCTTCTCACCCCTTATCAGCAGAAAATCCTGACTATGACTGCCCTGAGCAGGGCCTGAACTGCCACTGGAGGCCGCCCTTGGTTTCGTGTGCTGGGATCCCCTAAGTGAAGGCTGTTTCCCTGGATTGGAGTGAGGCCTGTTGACAACTGTGCCAACTTCCTAACTTTGTGTCTGCATTAAGTGGCACGGTAAAGCAGCAGTAATATCAGGAGAAAGTGAGGACTGCAGATGCTGGAGCGTCAAAGTCGACAAGTGTGGTACTGGAAAAGCACAGTGGGTGCAGAAGCATCCAAAGAGCAGGAGAGTCGAGGTTTTGGGCAGCCTGAAACGTCGACTCTCTTGCTCCTCGGATGCTGCCTGACCTGCTGTGCTCAGTAGTAATATGAGCCTAACATCTCTGATTGTGGCGGCAATACGAGAAAAGGAAAAGTGAGACAATACAAGGCAGGAATGTGTGAACATCCATGTAGGCTCAGAGCGCGGGCACTATGACAACAAACAAAGAACCTGGAGGTGTAACCTGGTTCAGTCCCTGAGCTGGGTGCTGTCCCTGAATGCCAAAAACGTCCTTGCTGCAACATTTCAATGATAATTTGTCAGTGCAGCCCGAGACAGATCATTGAAGTGCAGAAGCATCCTGTAAATGAATCAGTGATGTGCCATGAGGGTTCTGAGGGGCTGGTACATGCTGGATGCCAATATCTGTGCATGTGGCTTGTGCCCACGAAGCATGTCCAATGTGGAGGTCTTTTGGAGCAAGCACGCAGGTCGAATGTGGTTCCTGCTCCGGTTTCCAATGTTGCATTTTCCCAATGTCTAGTTTGCATGGTGAGTATAGTAGATCACGACCCACAGTGAGTTGGACTGCCAACAAGGCACTTAACAAGCAATAATGAGTGGCAATTGGGAAGTCACCACTGCCTTGTGAGAATTTTGCCACGCCACTGTATAAAAGCATGTAAGCTGTGCCAAGGTGATCTCTACGTCAAAATGGGGTTCATAGAACTCATCTCATGACAGCCCAAGTCACTCAGAGCCGGATAAGAGTGTGCCTTATGTCTTTTCAGATCCTGGAGAGGAAAATGAGAGGAAAGTAAGCCCCTTCATAAAACAACCCAATTTGATGCTGCCCTCTGCTCCAATGCTATTGAGTCTCATGATGGTACAAACTCCTTTCTGGTAGCAGTTGTCTGTCTCCAATTGAGAGGCTTTCGAAATCAGCAGCCAGCTATATCACCTTGCCGACAAATAATGGGTGCTGCACCAAACTTGGGAGAGCAAGAATATGAAATGGAGGGAAAGGAATTGCCTGATCACCTTTTGTAGGAGAAAATCAGCTATAGATACTTTTAATGCAACCAACAGTGCATTTTGTTTTTACTGTTAAATGTCAGAGCCTTGCAGTGAATCAGCCTAAAATATTTAACTGTACATGTCAATTCAGTGGGTCATTAAAAGCCTCTGGCTGTTGAGTTTTTTCTTCCACTTTTTTTCTGTTTTAGCCAGGAACTTAGAACCTCAAAGCCCCGAGCTCTCAAATAACATATCCACCTACTACGGAGCAGATGGAACTAATGAGTGATTTTAGCTGTGGTATAGGATGGGAACATTAACACATTTGGACATATGTATCATGGACTCTTCAGTGTCACTAAGTTGCCTCTATGAAGGTAGCTCAATTTCAGGGACAAACATGCTTGAAATAGTGTTGAGAAGTCTGGGGTCTAAAAATTTGTTTTGCAAGAAGTTCTGCCAGATAACTCTCACTTTTGAACAGACTTGAAATTCTTAACTGGTACATTTTCTGGTGCTTGTGCAATTTCCTTTTAAATTGTTACATATTTACACCACAGTAACAGGGCATAGGGTTCAATAGGACCATTCTGTTGATGATACTGCGTACAAATCTCCTTCTACCCTTCGTTGTTTAACTTCAATGGTAGTCATGATAGTGTTGCCAGTGTTGTACTAAGGTATAACATCACCAGGTTATAGTCCCAACAGATTTAATTGGAAGTACTAGCTTTCAGAGCGCTGCTCCTTCATCAAGTGCTTCCAATTAAACCTGTTGGACTATAACCTGGTGTTGTGTGATTTTTAATTTCATTTAACTTCCTTCATGTATACGTCTATCCCTTTCACTTGCACAAGTTTAACTAACTTTAGTTAGAATGCATTTATGCTACTTTCCTCACTATGGCAACAAATTGCACGTTCTAACAATTCTGTGCAGAAATTGCTCCTGGATTCCCATTAGGTTTATTAGTCACTAATAGTTTATTGCTGCTCTTGCCCACAAGGAGAAATATCTCTGCATCTACATGATCGACCTCTTTTATAATCTTGAAGACGTTTATTAGGTCACCCCTCAGTGTTCTCTCTTCTAAAGAAACCTTTCCAAATAATCATAACCTCTCAATCCTGGTATCGTTGTCGTAAAAATTTCTTGCACCCTCCACAATGACCCTGTAAACATTCCCATCAATGGAAAGCATGACTGTCACAGACGACCAAGTGTGACCTGACCAAGTATTGATTCAAATTTAACACAATTTCTCTATTTTTTGTCAGTTCTATTCTTACAGAAATGAACTTCAGGGCTTTGACTTTTTTTTAATGACCTGAACAACTTGCATCACTACATTCATCAATAGATGATGGACAAGCACCAAATGAAAATAATAGCTGGGTATTCGGAATGCTTTCCTTTTGCAGGGAATTAACCTCAATGCAGCATAGTGTGAATATATTTCTTATTTAGCTAATAGTGAAGGGCTGGAATGGAATTAATATATAGACGTAGTCAGTCAGGCAGCACTTTGATTTACTGACCCAGACTAGTCTAATGACTCAGACACACAGCTGTGAGTTTTCTGAAGGTTTAATTGTAGGTTGGAGTTGTAAAGAAAGTCCAAAAGTTTCTTCCACTGTCATTTATTTTTCCACCAGTTCCTTTTATCTTCGCAGAATTAAAGCTCCACATGTGACCCCTTCTGAGTCAAGGCCGTCAAAAGCAAAGCCATGAATCATTAACTTACACGCTCAGTATCTCCAAAAGCATTTTTTATACCATTGTGAGACATGGTGCAAAAGCTCAGACTGGTTTCCTTTTCAGTACTCGGTTAAGCAAAGGAACGCCTTTCAGAAAGATTGGATTGAATGTAAAAGGGTATATTAGTGTTATGTTTAATTATGAGATGGAGGCAGAAGATTGTTGGGAAAGAAAAGGCTTTGGTAGCAGGTTTAAAATAGCTGTCAAAGAAAAAGTGATATTCCTTCTGACTAAGGAAATTAAGCCCAAAGAAGCAAATTTTAGTTTTGAGATTTTACTCTGAATGTACTGCATGGCTTCACTATTATGAAGACAAATCCTATAAGATGATCAAAGTCTCCCTTGACACTTCTCTGTTCAAAACTTCGGTATCTATGACCAGATTCGACAAACAAAGCCTGTCACTGTATTTCAGATTCCTAAAACATACGTCCACAAGTGGCTTTGTCACTCTTGTGACCAGACAAATAATCACTGTCAGTCTGAAACCCAGGTTCTAAATCAGCTCATTCATTTAGTATGCATTGATATGCTGAAGGAAAGGCAAAGTAAAATACTGCAAATGATGGAAGTCTGAAATAAACATAGAAAATGGTGAAAATATCAGCAGGCCTGGCAGCATCTTTGGAGACAGAAGAAGATTTATGGGGCCAGATCTTCCTGGGTCAAATAGAATGTTTTAAATCAGTCGACTGTATCCCTTCACCCATCTACTACCCTACCCCTCTCCAACCTGTAACCCTCGCCCACCTGGCTCCCTGCATCTCACTGATCTGGCATTCTACCCACCATCCACATGACACCCAGCATCCTCACCCATCTAAAGCCTACCATGTCTTGCACACTAATCTTTCTCTCAGTAGCTATGATAGTCGTTTCAACCATAAAATAATAACTGCTGCAAAGGGGGGGGCATGGTTTCAGTGCCTTTCAACTGCTGTCAGTGCAGTTTGCTTCAACACACGACAACACTTTGGCTAGAAGTCTCTAGTCTGAACGTTCAGCTGGAAAACTCTTCCAAAGGTAAGTGGGCAACTATTTACTGATCTGTATCAGAAACAGAGATTGTCACACAGATCAGAAGATTCTGTTCAATGTTTTGACAGATTTGCAAGATTAACTCATTTTGATCACCACCAAGAGAAGAAGTGTATATTTATATAGTGCCTTGTATGATATTATGATGCTCCAACGTATTTTATGGCCACTTATGTATTTTTGAAGTGTGATTTCTTTTGTATTATATGAAACACAGCAAACTAGTTTCACACAGTAAGTTCACACAAGCAGCAAAGTGATGAAACATAGTTTACATCTTAAGACAGAGAGGAGACCTTTCTTTTTGGAATTCTCTTCCCCAGGAAACAGTGGAGACTCTCTCATTGAATTTATTAAAGAATGCGTTAAGTAGATTTTTGATCGACAATAGAATCAAGAGATTCTGGAATTGGAAGAAGAAATTGTTGGAGACAATCAGAAAAGTGGAGCTGAGGCCACAACCAGACAGCTATGATCTTGTTGAATGGGTACTGCATGATCATGGGGCAGAATGGCCTACTCCTCCTATGTCCAATGTTCCTCTGATTATGACAAGAGCATTTACTTTCAGTGATGTTGAATAAGAGATAGCTATTGTCTAGCATACTGAATAGAACTCTCCTGCTCTACTTTTAAACACGGCCATGAGATCTTTTGCAACCACTGAGAAGATAATTAGGACTTTGGTTTTATGTTCTATGTGAAATATGTAATCGCTTAGTGTGCTGCATTCCCTCAGAACTTCAGCAAGTTCACTCTGAGCCTGATTTATGACCAAATTGGCTCTTTGTAGCCAATTAAACAGTTCAGTCAAATGGTGTAAATGTTCTTCCCAGGTTTGATGAGAAATAACCAATTTATCAGTGTAAACCATGTATTTACATAGTTCTTCAATGACTTTATTGATTAATTAGCCATGATCTTATTGAATGGTACAGCATGATTGGCCTTTTGCTGGTGCATTTTCCATTCCAAATGATATAACTTCCCATTGGCTAAAGTCCATCCAGAAAAGGTGATAATGCTTTGGCTCTACCTATCAATGAAGTTGCCAATATCATATAAGCAAGATAATTATGGTGACAAATCATATATGTGTAATTCTTTCAATGCAGTCTGCCAGTCTTGGAGTAGCCACTTTTGTTATCATGTTGACTTTGTGATAATATAGAATCTGTGATCTATCCACCTTCAGCTCCATCACAATAGGTGAGTTCCAACTACTACAACTTAATTTAATAAAGTCATCTTAATCTCTTCCCTCAACTGAGCTATTTATTTTGGATTGAGTCTATGAAGATGTTATTTTATAGATAATACATCCCTAACATTAGCATTGTGAACAGTTAGGGATGTTTCTCCCGGCCTGCTGAGTTCGTTGATCGGCCATTGAGTTGGACGATCAGCCATGATCATGATAAATGGCAGAGCAGGCCCGAAGGGCCAAAGTGCCTCATCCTGTTCCTTTCTTCTATGCCTACGTCTATAAATTAATTTGTGATTTTGTAATAGCCTTTCTAAGACACTTTGATAGTTTTCTGAAAGATAAAATACTATGCTACATAACCTTGTAAGTTTCCCTGTATGTTACAATTTGATTTTCAATTTCTGATTAATTCTCCAATCATTCTGATCATTTTGTTTCACTCCTTATTTCTTTCACTACTGTATATATACTTTTCTCCTGAGTCTTCTCCCTGCAACAATACATCTTTAACGTACTGGCGCGGTGGCTCAGTGTTTAGCACTGCTGCCTCACATTGCCAGGGACCTGGTTTTGATTCAACCCTCAGCTGATTGTCAATGTGGAGTTCACACATTCTCCCTGTGCCTTCATGGGTTTACTCCAGTTTCCTCCTACCTGTGCAGGTTAGGTGGATTGGTCATGCTAAATTGTCCATTGTGTCCAGGGATGTGTAGGTTATATGGATTAGCCATCGGAAATGCAGGGTTATAGGGATGGGGTGGTCTGAGTGGGATGCTCTTTGGAAGGTCATTATGGGCTCGATGGGCCAAATGGCCTGATTCCGCACTGTAAGGAGTCTGTGATTCTGTGATATTAACAATGCACACTCGCTGATTCTTTGTCCTGACTGGAGTGTTCACTATATAACTTTAATCATTGAATTTCTTTTTGGTTTGATAAGGTCTGGTGAACCTCACTTTAAATTGTTCCCCAGGGACAAGTAACAGCACTAACACTTTGTCTTCAGCAATATAATATCGACTCTTGGCCTTTCCATGTGCTCGAGATTGTATTGTTTGTTGAGCATTATTAAATACTACTCGGCCACCTCACCTGCTTTGGTCAGTTTCTTTCTGAAATTTAAAACATATGCTAGAAATTAGTCTCTGAGATTTAGTTTACCAATGTTTTTTGAGTCAATTTAAGAAGTGTCTTCACCTCATGTCTATATATTAACTGAAAAGGACTGAAGCCCATGGATTAATTAGAAGCATTCCTAACGATAAAGAGCAACAAAAATATTCCCTTATCCCAATTATTAGGACAGAGAACATTCTTGACAATAAGCTCTAATTATGGTCTTCAACATTTGATTCCATCTTTCTAATGTATCTTGAGATTCTGTGTGATTAGCAACAAATGTAAATCATTTCAATAGACAATAGACAATAGGCAATAGGTGCAGGAGGAGGCCATTCTGCCCTTCGAGCCTGCACCACCATTCAATATGATCATGGCTGATCATCCTTAATCAGTATCCTGTTCCTGCCTTTCTCCATAACCCTTGATTCCACTATCCTTGAGAGGTCTATCCAACACTTTCTTAAATTAATCCAGAGACTGGGCCTCCACTGCCTTCTGGGACAGAGCATTCCACAAAGCCACCACTCTCTGGGTGAAGAAGTTTCTCCTCATCTCTGTCATAAATGGTCTACCCTGTATTTTTAAGCTGTGTCCTCTGGTTCGGCAGTCACCCATCAGTGGAAACATGTTTCCTGCCTCCAGAGCGTCTAATCCTTTAATAATCTTATATGTCTCAAACAGATCACCTCTCAGTCTTCTAAACTCAAGGGTATACAAGCCTAGTCACTCCAGTCTTTCAGCATAAGGTAGCCCTGCCATTCCAGGAAGTGACCTTGTGAACCTACGCTGCACTCCCTCAATAGTCAGAATGTTTTTCCTCAAATTTGGAGACAAGAACTGCACACAATACTCCAGAGTGTGTCTCACCAGGATCCTGTACAGCTGCAGAAGAACCTCTTTGCTTCCATACTCAATCCCTTTTGTTAGGAAGGCCAGCATGCTATTAGCCTTCTTCACTACCTGCTGTACCTGCATGCTTACCTTCATTGTCTGGTGTACAAGAACACCCAGATCTCTTTGTACTGCCCCTTTACCAAAATTGATTCCATTTAGGTAGTAATCTGCCTTCCTGCAATCAAAGTGGATAGCCATACATTTATCCACATTAAACTGCATCTGCCATGCATCTGACCACTCACCTAACCTGTCCAGGTCACCCTGTAATCTCCTAACATCCTCCTCACATTTCACCCTGCCACCCAGCTTTGTATCATCAGCAAATTTGCTAATGTTATTACTAATACCATCTTCTATATCATTAATATATATTGTAAAAAGCTGCGGTCCCAGCACTGATCCATGCGGTACCCCACTGGTCACTGCCTGCCATTCCAAAATGGAGCCATTTATCACTACTCTTTGTTTCCTGTCAGCCAACCAACTTTCAATCCAAGTTAGTAGTTTGCCCCCAATACCATGCACCATAATTTTGCTCACTAGCCTCCTATGTGGGATTTTATCAAAAGTTTTCTGAAAGTCCAGGTACACTACATCTACTGGATCTCCCTTGTCCATCTTCAGAGTTACATCCTCAAAAAACTCCAGAAGATTAGTCAAGCACGATTTCCCCTTCATAAATCCATGCTGACTCTGACCTATCCTGTGACTATTATCCAGATGTGTCGTAATTTCATCCTTTATAATTGACTCCAGCATCTTTCCCACCACTGAGGTCAGACTAATTGGTCTATAATTTCCTGCTTTCTCTCTCCCACCTTTCTTAAAAAGTGGTATAACATTAGCCACCCTCCAATCCACAGGAACTGATCCTGAATCTATCGAACTCTGGAAAATAATCACCAATACATCCATGATTTCTCGAGCCATCTCCTTCAGTACCCTGGAATGTAGACGCTCAGGCCCCGGGGACTTATCAACCTTCAGACCTAACAGTCTCTCCAACACCAATTCCTGGCAAATATAAATTCCCTTCAGTTCAGGTCCTTCAGCCACTGTTACCTCAGGGAGATTGCTTGTGTCTTCCCCAGTGAACACAGATCTGAAGAACCAATTCAATTCTTCTGCCATTTCTTTGTTCCCGGTAATATATTCCCCTGTTTCTGTCTTCAAGGGCCCAATTTTAGTCTTAACCATTTTTTGCCTTTCACATTCCTAAAAAAGCTTTTACTATCCTCCTTTATATTTTAGGCCAGTTTACCTTCGTACCTAATTTTTTCTCTGCGTATTTCCTTCTTAGTAATCCTCTGTTGTTTTTAAAAGCTTCCCAGTCCTCTGTTTTCCCACTCATCTTTGCTATGTTATACTTTTTCTCTTTTAACTTTATATGTTTCTTAACTTCCCTCATCAGCCACGGCCACCCATGCCTCCTCCTAGGATCTTTCTTCCTTTGTGGAATGAACTGATCCTGCATCTTCTGCATTATACACAGAAATATCTGCCATTGTTCCTCCACTGTCATCCCTGCTAAGGTATTGCACCATTGAACTTTGGCCAGCTCCTCCCTCATAGCTCCATAGTTCCCTTTATTCAACTGAAATATTGTCACTTCCGATTGTACCCTCTCCCTCTCAAATTGCAGATTGAAGCTTATTGTATTATGGTCACTACTTCCCAATGGTTCCTTCACTTCGAGGTCCCTGATCAATTCTGGTTCATTACACAATACCAGATCCAGAATTGCCTTCTCCCTGGTAGGCTCCAGCACCAGCTCTTCTAAGAATCCATCTCGGAGGCACTCCACAAAGTCTCTTTCTTGAGGTCCAACACCATCCTGATTCTCCCATTTTACCTGCATGTTGAAATCCCCCATAACAACTGTAGTAACATCTTTGTAACAGGCCAATTTCAGCTCCTGATTCAACTTACATCCGACATCCAGAGTACTGTTTGGGGGCCTGTAGATAACTCCCAAGAGGGTCTTTTTACCCTTAGAATTTCTCAGCTCTATCCATACTGACTCTACATCCCCTGATTCTAGGTCCCCCCGCGCAAGGGACTGAATATCATCCCTTACCAACATGGCCACCCCACCTTCTCTGCCCGTCAGTCTGTCCTTACAATAGCACGTGTAGCCTTGAATATTCATTTCCCAGGTCCTGTCCACTTGAAGCTACGTCTCAGTTATCCCCACAATATCATATCTGCCAATTTCCAAAAGAGCCTCAAGCTCATCCATCTTATTTCTAATGCTTCGTGCATTCATGTCTAGTATTTTTAATTTGTTACTGCCCTCACCCTTCCCATCATCTCCTATATCACTCAACCTTACAGCATGATCCCTATTTGAGTTTTCTGCTTCATTGATACAGTTGTCTTTCTTGACTTCCCTTGTTCTAACTTTCCCTTCAATTTCCTTCTTAAACATCCAGTTTGTCCCTCCCCCTAGCTACTTAGTTTAAACGCAGCTGTGTTGCAGTAGCAAACCTGCCTGCCAGAATGCTGGTCCCCAACCCATTAAGGTGCAAACCGTCTCTCTTGTATAATTTATGCTTACCACAAAACATACCCCAGTGATCCAAGAATTTAAATCCTTGCTTCCTGCACCAGTTCCCCAGCCACATGTTCAAGTCCATTACCTCCCCGTTTCTGGCCTCACCAGCCCGAGGAACTGGAAGCAAACCGGAGATAACCACCCTGGACGTCCTCCTTTTCAGCCTTCTTCCTAGTTCTCCGAAGTCCTGTTGTAGTATGTTCCTCCTCTTCTTCCCGACATCATTTGTGCCGTCATGTACCACCACCTCTGGCTTTCACCTTCGTCCTTGAGGATTTCCTGCACTCTGTCTGTGATGTCTTTAAACTTGGCACCAGGAAGGCAACACACCATCCTTAAGTCCCGCCTGCTGCCACAAAAACCCCGGTCAGTTCCTCTCACTATGGAGTCCCCTATTGCCACGGCTCTGTGCGATGACCGACTCTTCCGCTCTGCCTCCACGCCAACTTTTGATTGACAGACTTGGCCACCTCGCAGATTGGCCATGTCATCTATCTCTACTGTTTCCAAAAGATTCAACTTGTTCCTGACAGGTACTTCCCCTGGGGTCTCTTGCACCTGTCTCCTCTCTGCCTTCCTCATCGTCTGCTCTCTTCTGGTATGGTCGGTGTAATAACCTCGCTGAAGATCTTGTCCAGAAAGATCTCGTTCTCTCGGATGAGCCTAAGGTCCTCGAATCATCATTATTTCTTTGAATATTTCGGATATAGGGCACATTAGCTCAATGGTTAGTTGCCTCACAGCACAGGGACCTGGATCCAATTCCAGCCTGGGCAATTGTCTGTGTGGAGTTTATACTTTGTCACTGTGTCTGCATGGGTATTTTTATCCTGTGATTTCCTAATGCCTAAGTAACCTGCCATTGGCATTGTTTCAGCCACTGGTACAATTTAAATACCATACTCAGATGACGTTACAACTTATAGAATAATAGAGCCATACAGCATGGAAACAGACCCTTCGGTCCAACAAGTCCATGCAAACAATAATCCCAAACTAAACTAATTGCACCTGCCTGCACTTGGCCCAATATCCCTCTCAACATTTCTTATTTATGTACTTCTCTAAATATCTTTTAAAAGATATAATTGTACCGCATCCATCACTTCCTCTGCAAGTTCATTCCACACATGAACCACTCTCAGTGTAAAAAGGATTTCCCCTCAAGTCTTTTTCAAAGTCTTTCTCCTCTTACCTTAAAAATATGCTCCAATTCTTGAAATTCCCCACCTAAGGGAAAAGCCACCTGACATTCACCTTATCTATCCCCCTTATTATTTTTATAAACCTCTATAAGGTCACCTCTCAGCCTCCTATGCTGCAGTGAAAAAGTCCCAACCTATCCAGCCTCTCCTTATAACTTAAACCTTCCATTCCTGGCATTTTCCTGGTAAATCTTTCTGAACCCTCTCTTGATTGTAAACTTCCTATAACAGAGCAACCAGAGCTGGTCACAGTACTTCAAAAGAGGCCTCATCGCTGTCCTGTATAACCTCAACATAATGTCCTAACTCCTATACTCAAAGGTCGAAGCAATGAAGGCAAGTGTACTAAATGTCTTCTTATTCACCCTATCTATATGTGATGCAAATTTCAAAGAATTATGTGCCTGAACCCCTAAGTCTCTCTGTTCTACAACACTACCCAAGACCCAACTTTAAATTGTATAAGTTCTGCCCATGTTTGTTTTACCAAAATGCAATACCTTGCATTTATCCAAATTAAACCTGATGCACATTCCACATTGGTTGGTATTTGAGATGGTCTCCCTTTCCTCATTAATATTTTGCCTTTCAAGTAACAACATTCAGGCACTGATTCTGATTCAGTTTTTGAGTAGGCCATTTGGTATTACTCTTTCAATTCATTATCCCACTCATTGCATTTTCATTAAAGAAGATTGAATAAACGTGTCAGCATCATTCTCGTTACCTGCACCCTTTTTACTTAAATTTTGGAAAATTATATCCAACAACTGAATTTTCATGCTATCTCACTGTTTTGTAGACCCTTCCTCTTCCTGCCTAAATCTATGGGTCTGAGATCAAGTCTCAACACAGCCAGGATATTCCTCCTGTAACATCTCAGCTTTTTACTTATTTCCATTGGTCATTTCACCACCTTCACCATGAGTCCAGTATTGTTGAAACCCGTCATTTCCAATGATTAAAATCAATTCTTTCTATAAGAATTTATTTCTCTAGTCCAACTGTGTTTTGTTTTCATTTACTAGGTCAATCTTTAATCAAATTCTGTAACTAGTTTTTAACCTCCATGTATATCTCCAATTAATATTTTCTTCTTTATTAACCCATCAGACAATTGGTATCATTAGTAAGCAGAAGTTTTCAACTTGTCCATTGTCTTTCTAATCTTGAATAGTCATGATTTGGTGACGCCGGTGTTGGACTGGGGTGACAAAGTTAAAAATCACACAACACCAGGTAATAGTCCAACAGGTTTAATTGGAAGCACTAGCTTTCGGAGCGCTGCTCCTTCATCAAGTGGTTGTGTAGTATAAGAACATAAGACACAGAATTTATAGCAAAAGTTTACAGTGTGATGTAACTGAAATTATACATTGAAAAATACATTGATTGTTTGTTCAGTCTCTCATCTCTTAGAATGAACATGCTGGTTTCAGTTCTTTCATATATAAATTCCAAAACTTCTTTTTTAAAGTTACATTTCCAAGTGAACTTTAACAATGATGTCATTTTGTCTCAGATAATGCATTGAATGTGTGAGGTGCCCTGTGTGAGTGTGCCCTAATGTTCAGACTGATTCTATTTCTAAAAAAAGAGATTTACAGAATCTTACATGGATTCATGCAGGTTTTGAGCAAAAGAAAATATAATTCTGCAATCACAAATTCACCCACAAACTTATATGTGTGTGTCTGTGTGTGCATGTGGGTTTGTGTGAGGGGGTAAGAGTGTCTGTAAGAGACAGTGTGTATGTGTACGTGTGTGAGTGTAAAGGGGTATAAGTCTGTGAGTGGGTGCATGTGTGGGTGTGTACGTGTGAGTGTATGAGAGAAGCATCTCCTCTTTATAAGATCCTGCTTTTACTTCTACCTTTAATTTATCTGCTAATTCTCTCAATTTAGCCTTTGTCAAAAATGTTAACTAATTCACTGTTATGTCTTCTACTTCCAGAAAGCTCCTAGCAGCATTCAAACCTATTTTCAAAATTTGTGCAATCACCACAACACAGCCATTCCCATCATGCACCAGTTTCTTTAAGAGGCATAGTCCACCCCACCCCCCAACGCCTTAGATTCAATGGACTCTGATCCCAGCAAGAGCCACCATAAGACATAGGAGTGGAAGTAAGGCCATTCGGCCCATCGAGTCCACTCCGCCATTCGATCATGGCTGCTGGGCACTTCAACTCCACTTACCCGCATTCTCCCCGTAGCCCTTAATTCCCCGAGACAACAAGAATCTATCAATCTCTGCCTTGAAGACATTTAGCGTCCCAGCCTCCACTGCACTCTGCGGCAATGAATTCCACAGGCCCACCTCTCTGGCTGAAGAAATGTCTCCGCATTTCTGTTCTGAATTTACCCCCTCTAATTCTAAGGCTGTGTCCACGGGTCCTAGTCTCCTCACCTAACGGAAACAATTTCCTAGCATCCACCCTTTCCAAGCCATGTATTATCTTGTATGTCTCCATTAAGTCTCCCCTTAATCTTCTAAACTCCAATGAATACAATCCCAAGATCCTCAGCCGTTCCTCATATGTTAGGCCTTGTTATGAACCCAGCAAATGTTACCCCTGGACAGCTCAGATCTCAAAATGAAATCTGGCTTTTTGTACTGAAATGTAAGCACATAGAGCAATAGGATCATACAGTATGGAAACATACCCTTTGGTCCAACCAGTTCATGCTGAACATAATCCCAGACAAAACTAGTCCCATCTGCCTGTTTCTGGCCCATATCCCTTCAAACAGTTCTATTCATATACCTATCCAAATCACATTGCAATTGTACCCACACCACCACCTCCTCAGGAAGATCATGTGAACCACCCTCTGTGTAAAAAAAATTGCCCATCATGTCTTTTTTAAAATCTCTCTCCTCTCACCTTAAAAATGTGCCCCCTAGTCTTCATATTGCCCATCCTAGAGAAAAGACAACCACCATTAACTCAATCTAGTTCGCTCAGTATTTTACAAACCTCTATAAAATTTACCCTCAACCTCCTATGCCCCAGCAAAAAAAAAGTCCCAGTCTTTCTTTATAACTCAAACTTTCTCATACCAAAGCCATTTTGGTTTTAACAAAAACGAAGAGGTTTATTACACAATTTTTTTTTAAAAAACAAACCAAGCTCTTTACACACAACACATTCTGAAAGGTTTCAAAATATGTGACAAAAGAAATCCTACCTACTGCCCAACACCATCACTTAATAGTTTTTTAGATTAGATTCCCTACAGTATGGGAATAGGCCCTTTGGCCCAACAAGTCCACACCGACCCTCCTAAGAGTAACCCACCCAGACCCTAATGCATCTGACACTATGGGCAATTTAGCTTGGCCAGTTTCCTAACCTGCACAAATCAAAATCCAGATAAATTGTCTGCAGCCAACAAATCTCTAAGTTTGACCCATTTGTTTCTTCTCAGTGAGGTGCTATAAGATTCAGTTCTGCCTTTCCCTCTCTTGAGAAGTTACCAGACCTGCTGTGGATAGCAGCACTCCCTGACTTCATTATTCTGTCTGTGTCTGAGCTAACTACTAACTGTGACATGCGCAGTCCCTGACTTCAGTATTCTAGCTGTGACATGCGCAGTCCCTGACTTCAGTATTCTAGCTGTGACATGCGCAGTCCCTGACTTCAGTATTCTAGCTGTGACATGCGCAGTCCCTGACTTCAGTATTCTAGCTGTGACATGCGCAGTCCCTGACTTCAGTATTCTAGCTGTGACATGCGCAGTCCCTGACTTCAGTATTCTAGCTGTGACATGCGCAGTCCCTGACTTCAGTATTCTAGCTGTGACATGCGCAGTCCCTGACTTCAGTATTCTAGCTGTGACATGCGCAGTCCCTGATGGATTGGTCACATAACCTGGGACTTGCTGCGGGATGCATTTGCAAGAGGCGGCCGCAGGGGTCAGGGAGGGGTCACGCACATGCTCAGAAGGGAGAATGATGTTGAGAAGTCTCCGCCGGGCTGTGTCCCTGTATCCCCGGGCCAGGCTCCCCCTCCCTCTCCCCCTGTATCCCCGGGCCGGTATGTCCGTCTCCATCCAGCTCCAGCCCAGCCCCCGGTGCCTGTTCGATGAGCCGCTCGAGGTGAGAGTGAGCGGCCTCTCCCCGCTCCAACAGGTCACCCTCAAGGCTTGGCTCCGCGATGAGAAGGAGCAGCTTTTCCATTCGGCCGCTTTCTACACGGCGGACCCCCGCGGGCAGCTCGACCTGGCTCACTCCCCCTCCCTGGGGGGACACTACACCGGCGTCCAGCCCATGGGCCTCTTCTGGTCACTCAGCCCCGTCACTCCGTTCACTCGCCTGGTCAAGAGGGACGTCGCCACTTCTCCCCTGTCCGTCCACATCGAGATCTTTGAGGGACACTGGAGCCTCGGGCAGCTCCCAGCGCAGCCTCTGGCCACCGCCATCAATCAGCGCTGGTTCATGAAGGAAGGGCTGCTCAGGATCCCAGTCAGAGAAGGCAGGATCCGAGGGACACTCTTCATCCCACCCGGTGAGGCAGTAGATCCTGTGTAGCCCCCTCCTCCCAGGTTTGAGGCTAATAGAGTCAGAAGAGATATACTGCACGGAAACAGACCCTTCGGTCCAACCCGTCCATGCCGTCCAGATATCCTAACCTACTGTAATCACATTCGTCAGCACTTGGTCCGTATCCCTCTAAACCCTTCTTATTCAACTATTCCTGATGAAGGGCTCTTGCCCGAAACATCGACTGTCCTGCTCCTTGGGTGCTGCCTGACCTGCTGGGCTTTTCCAGCACCACACTCTTGACTCTGATCTCCAGCATCTGCAGTCCTCGCTTTCTCCTTCCTATTAATATTCCCATTCAGATGCCTTTTAAATGCTGTAATTGTACCAACCTCCTCCACTTCTGGCAGCTCATTCCATACATTCACTCTGTGTGAAAAGGTTTCCCTTTTGGTCTCTTTTATATTTTTCCCCTCTCACCCTAAACCTCTGCCCTCTAGTTCTGGACTCTCCCACCCCATGGCTGTTTATCATATCCATGCCCCTCATGTAAATCTCTATAAGGTCACTCCTCAGCCTTCAACACTCTCTTTCGCTCAAATCCTCCAACCCTGACAACATCCATGTAAATCTTTTCTGAAGCCTTTCAAGTTTCACAACATCCTTCTGATAGGAAGGAGACAAGAATTGCACACAGTGTTCCAAAAGTGGCCTAACCAATGTCTTGTGTAGCAGCAACATGACCTCCCAACTCCTATTCACTATCCTATCTACCTGCGACTCTACTTTCAAGAAACTATGAACCTGTACTCCAAGGTTCTCTTTGTTCAGTAACACTCCTTTGTTCTTCACATCTGTACAGATCTGTCAAAGATTGTTTGATTCGATCGTTGTGATTTTTTTTATTGTTGTGTAATCTTGTTTGCAGAAAGTGAGCTGACCTGAAGTTACTGTTTAACACAACAGTATTTACATTTATGTTTGGTATTGATTGTTCTGCTTGGCACATTGTCCTTTATGGATGAAGATTGCTTTTAGTTTTATTCATTTTGAATTTGCTGAGAAGTTATGACAACTAGGACAGTTCAATGACTGAACTATGTAATAGAGTTACAACATTGGCATTTGACAGAGAATGTAGAAAATTGCCTGGGTATGTACTTGCCACAGAACAGGACATATTCAAAGTGGCCAATTTTCAACTCATCAGTCTCGTCTTAAGCCTTAAAGGGATGGCAGCTGCTGTCACGTTCCAATTACATAATAATAACCTACTCGGTTGGGTTCCACTCAGTTCCAGAAGTCAATATCGTCTTGGTGAAATAGCTTCAGAAGAGCTGCATTCCACAGATTAAATAAAAGTATTTTTAAAAAACTATAGAACGGCACATGCTAGGAATCTCAAACAAAAACAGAAATTGCTAGAAAACTCAGCAAGTCAGGCAGCATCTGTGAAGAGAAAACAGAATTAATGTTTCAGGCCCAGTGACCCTTCTTCAGAACTGAAGTAGAAGTAACTGCCTAGAGCATCAGGAATTGGGTTTATGGAACATATGGTGTTGCCTTGACGACACCTGCTACCTTGTAAAATGGTTGTGGATGTTGAAGGCCACTGATCTCAGCCCGAGTGTCGTTGCAGTTCTTCAGGGGAACATCCTAGGCGCAATCATCTTGAGCAAATTTATTCATGACATAAACATGGGCTAATAAAAGGTAAATAGTACTTCTGTCACAAAAGTCTAAAACGGTACATATGTTCCCTTCACATTCAACTACCATGGTTGAATTCTGCTATAATCAATGTCCTGAGTGTTACCACTGACCAGAAATTGAACTGGATCAGCCATATAAACACTGACTGGTTAGAAGCAAATTACTGCAGAAATTCTGAAAAGTCATATTGGACTTGGAAATGTTAAGTTGAAAAGTGTGTTGCTGGAAACGCGTAGCAGGCCAGGCAGCATCTGAGGAGCAGGAGAATCGACGTTTCAGGCATAAGTCCTTCTTCAGGAATGAAGCTGGTGTGCAAAGCGGGCTGAGATCAGAGATGGTGGGGGTGCGGGGGGGGGGGGTGGAATTTGGCCTCCTTCTTCAAAGACCACAATTTCCCCTCCAACGAAGTCGACGATGCTCTCCACCGCACCTCCTCCACTTCCCGCACATCCACCCTTGAATCCCGCCCCTCCAATCACCACCGGGACAGAACCCCACTGGTCCTCACCTTCTACCCCACCAACCTCCGGATATATTGTATCATCCTCCGTCATTTCCACCACCTCCAAATAGACCTCACCACCAGGGATATATTTCCCTCCCACCCCTATCAGCGTTCCGGACAGACCACTCCCTCTGCGACTCCCTCATCAGGTCCACACCCCCCACTAACCAGCATCTGCACTCCTCACTTTCTCCATGGCAATGTTAACTTTGTTTCTCTCTCCACAATGCTGCAAGACTTGATGGGTTTCTGCAGCGTTTTCTGTTTGTTTAAACCTGACTTAAATTAACATAGAGAAAGTACTCATTGGTTTAGCAACCATAAAAGTGCATAAATATTCAGACCGGATGAGATGTATCACAGGCTGTTGAGGGTAGCAAGGGAGGAGATAGCAAAGACCTGGCACAGTGGATCCAAAATTGGTTGAGAGGCAAGAAGCAGAGGGTGATCTGAGGGGGATGTTTGTGTGACTGGAAGTAAGTTTCCATTGGCTTCTACAGGACTCAGTGTTTGGGCCCTTGTTCTTTATGGTATACATTAATGATTTATACTTAAATGTAAGGGTCCGACATAAAAATTGGAAGGGTGGTAATTAGCGAAAACGATAGCCAGAAAATATCAACAGACTGTCAGGTGGTTAGAGCCTTGACAAATAGAATTCACCTAGAAAGATGTGAAGCAAAGCACTTTAAGAAAGCTAATAAGGGAAGGAATTACATTATGGATGGTCAGATCCTGGAAAATACTGAAGATGAGAAGGACCTTAATGTGCACATTCACAGATTTCTGAAATTGGTTAGCAAGGTTAGAACACATGGAATCTGGAGGAGCTAAGTAATTGGATACAAAATTGGCTTAAAGGCTAAAAACAGAGGGCTGGTGGTGGGGAGTTTTTTTAGTCTGGAGGCCTGTGACCAGTGGTGTGATGCAAGGTTCTGTACTGGGAACACTGTTTGTTTGTAATTTCTATGAATGATTTAGATGTGAATGTAGGATGCATTGTTACTCGGTTTGTAGATACTAAAATTGGTGGCGTAGTGGATGTGAAGAAGGTTATCTCCAAGTACAACAGGGCTTGATCAGATAGGCCAATGTGCTGAGTAGTGACAGATGGAGTTTAATATAGGAAAAATGTGAGGTTTTGCATTTTGGTAGTGCAACTTGTGGCAGGACTTGTACAGTTAATTGTAGGGCTCTGGGATATGTTGCTGAATGAAGAGATCTACTTTCCTTGAAAGTAGAGTCGCAGGTAGACAGAGTGGTGAAGGAGGCATTTGGTATGCTTGCCTTCATTAGTCGGGTTGTCATGTTACAGCTGTACAGGACATTGGTGAGGCCACTTTTAGAATACTGCTATTAGAATAATGTTGTTAAACTTGGAACGGGTTCAGAAAAGATTTACAAGAATGTTGGGAGGATTGGAGAGTCTTATCAGAAGAGTCTTCGTAGTCTGGAGCCTTTTTCCATGGAGCATTAGAGGTTGAGTATGACTTCATACAGGTATATAAAATCATGAGGGGCATCGATAGAGTGAATAGCCAGCATCTTTTTTAGTCTGCAATAGAGGAGTCTAAAACCAGAGAGCACAGGTTTAAGGTGAGAAGGAAAAGATTTAAAAGGGAGCTAAGAGGCAACATTTTCATGCAAGGGGTAGTACATGTATGGAATATATGTGTATGGAACAGAGGAAGTGGTGGAGACAGTTACAATTATGCAGTTAAAAGGATGGGTACATGAATAGGAAGGGTTTAAAGGGATGTAGGCCAAATGCTGCCAAATAGGACTAGCTCAGTTTAGGATATCTGGTTGGCATGGACAAGTTTAACTGAAGGGTCTGTTTCCATGCTATGCAACTTTATGACTGTAAGTTGGCAAGGCAAGTAAGTGGTGAAAATGTGTTGCTGGAAAACCGCAGCAGGTCAGGCAGCATCCAAGGAACAGGAGAATCGACGTTTCGGGCATCAGCCCTTCTTCAGTAAGTGGTTAAGTCATGTGGGATAGAAGTGCTAAGGCAGAGAAATCAAAAGTAGGGAGATTATTTTAGAACTGTAAAAACACTGGTTAGTCGCAACTTGAGTACTGTGTGCAGTTCCAGTCACGTACAGGAAGGAAGTGACTGAACCAGAGAGGGCGCAGAGGAAATTTATCAGGATGCTGCTTCAGCTGAAGAGTCTGAGCTATGAGAAAAGTTTGGATAGGCTGGGGTTATTTTCCCTGGAGCACTAAAGGTTGAGAGGTGACATGTTCAAGACTATTACAGACATATCTAGGATGGAAAGGAAAGCACACCTTCTATATGAGGAGGGTCAATAAACTTATAGTAAGAGGTAGAAGGCAAAGAGGAGAGTGAAGATTTCTTTTCATCCAAATAATGGTGGGAGTCTGGAACCCATTGCCTGAGAGGATGGATGAGTCAGAAACTCACTTAACCTTGAAACAGTATTTAGGTATTCATTTGTGGTTGCCAGGGCAATGAGCCAAAGCTGAAAATGGCATTTGTGTAGTCAGATCTTTGTTGACTGGAATGGGCATAATGGACTGATTAACTTCTTTCTGTGTTTTAAATACCTATAAGTCAATTAATGTGAATCAGAACCTGGGAATCCTGTATTAGTAGCTCATTTCTTAACTCTCCAAAGCCTATCTTTCATCTCTGAGGCACAAGCAACGAGTGTAAGTACTGCCCACTTGTCTGAATGGATTTAGCTTCAACACCATTCATCCATAATGGCAGCAATGTGTTCCATATTACAGTAACTCTCTCAGGCTCCTGTGACAGCATTTTCGAGATCTGTGACCTCAATTACTGACAGCATCGTCTGCAAGCTTCCTACCAAGTCCCCCAGATGTTGCTGTTCCTTTCCTGTTACTCAGTCAAACTCTGTTTAAGTTGGGTAATTTTGTTTTATCAGTATGGAAAGTTTGATCTTCCACAAAATTAATAGCCTCTTCAGGGCAGTGAGAGTGTTCAAAAGTTAATGACGAACTGAGTATACGATTGAAACACTCATTTGTACCTCATTTAACAAAGCCTAAAGATGAAAGTCTTGTTCATTTGATTTCTATAGACAATTTTCCTTAACAGCACATCTGCTGGAGAAATTTGAGGCTGCAGAAAGATTCTTAAATTTGGTAGTGTATTCCCTGGGGCTATCACAACAAATTCTACCAACAGCCAACTTTCTGACCATTTTGTCCATAAACAGCATGACCTTAAGTTGAACACTAAAGTCAGACTCTACCAGCCTGCTGTCCTTACCACCCTACTACGTCGCAGGGAATCCTGGGTCTGCTATAGATGCTGGATGAAAGCTGTGGACCCCTTCCATTAAAGACACCTGCCTCATCATGAAAATTAAATATCAAGGTAATGAGACATAAATTCACTGATGTAAGCAATAGGACCTTTCATCATTCTGGGCTCAACAGCATGAACACTATCCTCCAGAAAAATCCTTTTAGATAGATGGGCTATGTTTCCTGAAGAAGGGCTCATGCCCGAAACGTCGATTCTCCTGCTCCTTGGATGCTGCCTGACCTGCTGCGCTTTTCCAGCAACACATTTTCAGCTCTGATCTCCAGCATCTGCAGTCCTCACTTTCGCCTATGTTTCTTGTAAGGATGATTACACAATTGTCAAGAAAATCTTCAATTGGGAACTATCTTAGTGCAAGTTATATTATGGCTACAATTTCAAAGGGTTTATATCACCCAAAATAAAAATTCTGACTAGATTCTGCACGGCACACCACACCACACCCATGGTTGAGGAAGTACTGCAGCCAGGCAAGCATTAAAATTTGTTTCAGCATGATTTGAGAACTGTCTATGCCAAACAACTTTTAAGATGCCCAGAGAAAGGCCAGAGGTGGTGCAGCTGCAGAAGTTTCTTTCAGCACCAGAAGTGACAATATGAAATCACAATTCTGCAGACTCCTTTATCAGACTTTCCAATTATGAGGAAGCCCATAGAGGGTAATGAAGTAAACTAGAACTTGGACATACTTGAAGACCAGAAGGTTAGATAGTGTTGAATTACTGACATCAAGATTTGTTTTTCTGTGCATGTTCTGGGCATTTCAGTCAGTGTCATTGGAGTAATGAAGACAAATGGTTTCATTGTCAATTCTGCTGCAGATTCTGCACCATGGTGTTCAAATCTACATGTATGCTGACACCACCTGGGGGTGACACTACCTTCACCTCTCTGATTCTGTACATACCTCTGCATTAAAAACACCAGGCCTGATTAAGACAAAATTTTCCAATTAAAGATTGTAAGACTAAAACCATTGCATTCAGCCACTACTGCAAAGTCCTTTCCACCCTCACCCATTGTCTCAGATTTGATCAACGTGATCAACTTCACTGTCCAATTCAGCCATAAATTAACTTTTGATCTAGCATCTCTTCCATCTTTCACATCTAACATTGTCATCAGTTTTGCTCCTGCCTTAGCTTATCTATTGCTGAAATACATATCACCAATGCTTTAAATTCTGCAAGATGTAACTTCCAAAGCAGCTCATGCACAGCAATCATATCTTGCAACTGCCATAATCTTGAATTCATAAGGAAGTCTGCTGCCTGAATTCAAACCTACATCAGGTCCCAAACACCATCACCCCTGTGGCCTTGTTCCTCAATGCTCGGACTGCACAACCATTGAGAATTCTTCAATCCTAACGTGGACTGTTGACCAAACCCAGACTACGCATTCCTTCACCCACAAGTGAGGATTATGCGTTTAACACCTACCCTATAAGCTCCTCAAGTTTCTGCCTAAACTTCTTCAGTTCTATCCTCCTTAAAACCTGCCTCTGACCAAACTTTTAATCACATTTTCTATCATCTGCATTGTCCATTTTTCACTTGATACACACACTCATAACCCCTTTCTTCTGAAGTGCTTTGGCATCGTTAGTAGTTTATGTAAGTACAAGTTCCAAGTCTTTGAACAATGAGTTTTAGAGAAATATTCAACTTGTTTAGAGAGTTATTTTTATGGCACCTTTTGGTACACAATCTACTTACCTGTTTGAATTTTACAGGTGATGGTCCATTTCCAGGGGTCATTGATCTGTACGGGTCAGTTGGTGGGATGGTTGAACATCGAGCTAGTCTCTTGGCAAACCATGGATTTCTGACACTGGCTTTAGGGTATTTTGGCTTTGATGACCTCCCACAGGATTTTACGAATCTTGATTTGGAATATTTCGAAGAAGCTGTGAACCTCTTGAGAAGCCATCCAAAGGTGAGATTTAGAAAATAGTTTTATAAAATAATTTATGAGAAAGTAGAGGAGAAGACTGCAGGTCTGTAAGGCTACCCTCTTCAGACACAATGCTGCTATATCTATCATTTCACCCATTGACTCCAATGGCCCCTTCAGTCAAACTTTCCGAGGAGAGGCGTAAGTGAAAAACCTCAAGCCAGATTCTAGAACTTGTCTTGAAATCCCTGAAGGCAATGAAAGTTATAGTGATTGATCTGGCTGCAATTAATTTGGTGAAAATCTATTGCATGCATGTCCACCAAATGACCCAAAAAAACCATCATGTCGAGGCCATGAGCATTGTGAAACACAGAGACACATGTGAAGCATGGGGGAAGGTCCACCAAAACTTTACTAAGGTTAGTATAACTTCCATCCAGAAAGATTGAAGACAAATTGGTTTGAATGTTGAAATCATTACCACAAGGACTAGTTGAGGTGACAACCGTTGTTGTATTCAATGTGAAACTAGATAACAGCATGAGGGACAAAAGAAGAAGGAGTCATCCTTTATAAAAAGGACATGCCTTTTGTGTACACAGGTATTTAACAGATAAGTGTCTACTATACTTGGTTAAATTTTAAATATTTTTTAAAATTATATTAAAGGATTAGAGAGAGCTAAAGGAGGAGAATCAGAATTTAACACTGCAGAATATGCAGTTTACAAAATTGAATTTATTTTCACAAAAAGATACATGATTGAGAGAGATTTGATAATGCTTAAATACTGCAGATTTTGAATGTAAAAATTCACCAAAGATTCTTCGACAGCACCTTCCAAACCTACAACCACTTCCATCTTAAAGGACAAGGGCAACAGTTACTTAGGATTACCACCAAGTTCCTCCCCAAGTCATTCATCATTTTGAGTTGGACAAGGTTAAAAAGCACACAACACCAGATTATAATCCAACAGGTTTATTTGGAAGAACTAGCTTTCAAAGCGCTGCTCCTTTAGGTGATTGTAGGGTACTCTGCAATCACCTGATGAAGGAACAGCACTTCAAAAACTAGTGCTTCCAAATAAATGTGTTGAACTATATAACCCGACGTTGTGTGATTTTTAACTTCGTCCACCCAATCCAACACCAGCTCGTCCAAATCATTTTGAGTTGGAAATAGTTCACCTTTCTTCACTGTCAGTGGGGCAAAATCTTGGAACTTCCTCCCTATAAGATTTATTGTGGTTTCTCCATACAGCACATGAACTGCAGCAGTTCAAAAAGGCAGCTTATCACCGTCTTCTTAACAGCAAGTAGGGACGGACAATAGGTGCTGGCCAGCCAGCAATGCTAATGTCCTACAAAGAATTTTAAGAAAATTATTTTATTTGGATGTGATCGCTAACGTGGAAGGCACACGAGCAAAATGATAAGGCCACGAATGTAAAGAAAACATTGGGGTGAGGTAAGCGTATTGCAATCGTTATTAATTTGGAAGTTGAAAATGTTGCTTGCTCTCCTGAATGCAATTGCAATACTCCTGTAATGTCAATATAAAATACACACAGAGGAGATGGCTTTGCAGCTCCTCATGCATAAAACCTAATCTTACCCAAGATAAAGAATAAATGGATGTTGCTAAATTTTTCTTGTATTCATTCATGGGCACTAATGGCTGCGCACAGCAACTATTGCCTGTCACTAGTAGCCCTTTAGAAGGTGGTGATGAGCTACCTTCTTGAACTGCTGCAGTGCATGTAGATCTGCAATGCCAGCGACAGAGAAGGAACATTAATTTATTTCCTAGTTAGGATGATGAATGGCTTGGACGGGACCTTACAGGTAATACGGTCTGCTGTGTTTCTCCTCAATGATAGGTTTGATAGGGTTTGTCTAAGGAGTCTTAGTTTTTCTGTATGAGCATAAACAGTACAGTTACATCATTTTATTACCAGGTTAAGGGTCCTGGAGTTGGAGCAATAGGAATTTCAAAAGGAGCCGATCTAGTTCTCTCGATGACCACGTTTTTGCCACATGTGGTAGCAGCAGTTAGCATCGGTGGATGCAATGCAAATACGTTGGGAAATCTACACTACAAAGACATCACTCTTCCAGGTCTCGGTGTTACTATAGAAAGGGTCAAATTTCTAGAATCCAAGCTGGTCGATATCTCTGAGGTGACAAATGATCCAATGGAGGAAGAAAACAAGGATTGTATTATCCCAATAGAAAAGGCTGAGGGCCATTTTTTGTTTGTGGTTGGAGAAGATGACAAGAATTGGAGAACTCCACTCTATGCTCAGCAGGCTGTTAAAAAACTGAAAGAAAATGGCAAAGAGAATTATGAACTTATTATTTATCCTGAAGCTGGCCATCTCCTGGAGCCCTCATATTTTCCATTTTGCTACGCTTCTTTTCATCGATTGGTGGGACAGCCTGTGGTATGGGGAGGGAAAGTGAAACCACACGCTCTGGCACAGATAGATCTGTGGCCAAGGGTGCAGGCATTTCTTCGAAAACATCTCGAACATCAGAGCAAGTTGTGAAGCTGTTCAGTGTTCGCATTCCAGTATTAGTGAATAAATTGCATTTTCTGGATTTACTTTAATCCAATTAATTGGTCATAAATGATTTCCTCTTTTTTTTATAATTATATTTTACTCCAAATTTAAATATGTAATCTATTGTTTTGTAATGCAAAAACTGTAATTTGCTACTGAATTCCAAAACTAACGTTTACCTGTTAGTTACACTTTAGCAATTTTATTGAGGGGTGAAATCATTTTTGCATTAAACCCAAAGTTTTCTGTATGAATGCCATTTTTCAAGTGCCTTAGGATAAACTGAATTTCAGTGTTGGTCCTTAAGTCTTTGAAACTAAATATCTGGGACTGGCAAATGCCTTTGGATTTTTATTAATTTAACATAAATGAATAAATATAAAATCATAAACTGGAGAATGCAGAAACAGAAGATCTTCAGCTGAACAGCATTCAATGCAAAATGTTCACTGTGCCAATATATATTGTTTGAAGGGTATCAGATGAATTTTCTCTTCTCTCCCTTTCTTTCAACCAATAAATGCCATTATTTTAAAAATTGTGTACGTGTTCCCAGTCCATGATGCCTTGCAGCTTATGTTTTAGAGTATTTTATTTTCTCCCATTGTAAAAAATCCATAATCCAAACTGACTTTGTAAGAAGTGCCCAACAACCAAAGAATAGATCAAACCTCTGCAGACCTCTACACAGACAACGGCTCGAGACTGTTTAGCTGAATCACCTACTAAGATCTGGAAGACCTCCGTACGTCCAGATTGGCTTCTGCAGGGACAGGCGAATGTGGTGTCGACATCTAGAGTGGAGCCTCGTCCATCTGGGATCCTTTCTGCTGATGATTACTGCAAAACAAATCTGTATTCTTCAGTAAGGTTATTGATGTATGAGGGAGTGTGGGAGACTGATGAAAAGTTTGCTGAAACTGTTCTAAATTTTGGACAGGAAGCTCAAGAATTTCTTTCTTTTGTTAAATTGGCCATCAGAACATTTAAACCCTCCTCACCCCATACCTCAATTTTTCCATTCCTCCCCATTTTCCCACAATGCCTTCCCAATCTCCTACCTTTTCTCAAAATTTCAAGTCCGATGTTTTATCCCATCGCAATGTGTGCGATTTAAAGTTAATTTTTCTTGCACTTTTTCTTGCAAGTTTACTTCCTCCACATCCCTGAGTCCCGTCACCAGTCTCCCTTGAAACCATCTCTCCCCCTCTCAACCCCATGTTTCTCATTCTCTCTGAAAGGAAATGCTGTCACATCTTTCAGAATAGCCACCTTTCTGTTGAACATTGATTGAGTCAATCACACCCAGCTAAGATTTCATTTGTCTTCGGCTGACTAAATTTCTCCCCACATCAATTCACAATTATCTTTTCAGCAATGTAAATTGGTGCTTATTATCTTTTTTAAGGTAGCTTTCCTTGCAGTTATGTTCTTTTCTTTTAACTTACCATGTAATATCTTATTTACTTCAATATTATCCTGTTCAGTCACCATTCTAGTTGTCTGAACTTGTTTGAAATTTCATTATTTGAGACTCTTGAAACTGTCTGTTTTGTTCCTAGATATTTGTGTTAGTGTTTGTCAGCCACACATAGATCCTTGTTTTCTTACACTGCATCTTTAAATATAATCCTTCTATATGTGGATTGCAATTTTAGTAAATGGTGACAGTTTTGTTATGGGGCTGAAAATGGCAAGTAGCTATGATATATCTGATATAATTTTGAGGCAGCATAATAGCTCAGTAGTGAGCACTGTTGCCTCACAGACTTGGGTTCAACTCTACCTGGGCGACTGGAGTTTGCATGCTGTCCCTGTACCTGTGTGAGTTTCCTCCCACAGTCCACAGATATGCAGGTTAGTGGATTGGCCATGCTAAATTGCCCATAGTGTTCAGGCTGTAGAGGTTGGGTGGAATAGCCATGGGGAATGCAGGGCTGGGTAGGGGGTTGGGCCTGGGTGGGATGCTCTTTGGCCGTTTGGTGTGGGCTTGATGGGCCAAGTGGCCTGCTTCCGCACTGTAAGAATTCTATGAGGTATGACAGACATCAGATAGAAATACAATTGAGAATCCAGCTGAATATAAGTTAAGAGTCAAAAGAGTGTGGTGATGGAAAAGCACAGCTGGTCATGCAGCATCCAAGGAGCAGGAGAGTCGCATTTCGAAAATAAGCTCTTCATCAGGAATGCCAGCACCACACTCTACTAATCTGATTGCCAGCATCTACAGTCCTCACATTCTCCTAGCTAAATTTAAGTAAAGAGGGGACCTGAGAAATCAAATAAGAGAAGTAAAAAGGTGAGTATGAATAGAGACTAGCACCCAACATTAAAGGCAACTTCCAAATCTTCTATAGGTATATAAATAGGAAAAGGGTAATTAAAAGAGGAATAGGTTTGATCAGAACCCAATAAAGGGATTTAAAAACAAGGCAGCAGCATAATTGCTTATGTCACTACTTTGGATCTGTCTTTATCAAGGAATGATGTGGAGGTGCTGATGTTGGACTGAGGTGTACAGAGTTAAAAATCGCGCAACACCAGATTATAGTCCCAACAGGTTTTGTTTGGAAGTACCGGCTGTCAGAATGCTGCTCCTTCATCAGGTAACTAGTGGGGCAGGGTCATAAGACACAGAATTTATAGTAAAAAGTCAGTGTCATGCAATTAAAATGGTACAGTGAACTAATCTAGATTACTGTTAAGTCTTTCATCTTTTAGAATGGGTTGCAGGTTTCGGTTCATTCATATGTAAGTCCTGGAACTACTTTTAAATCACAGTCTTGAGATAACTTAAAGCTTTATAAAAAAAACAGTGACATCTCAGCTCAGATAATGTATTAAAGGTGTGAAGTTAGAGTTTGTATCCCAAACTTGAGTCAGACTGGTTCTATTTCCAAAGTAGAACCAGGTATCCTAAATTGAACTAGTCCCATTTCCCTCTAAGTCCTTACTATTCACATACCTTCTAAATGTCTCTTAGTTTTCCTGATATATACAAATGATCTAGAGTTTTGTGCACATAGCACAAATTCAAAATTGTGGATGACCCAATGCTTGAAAGCATTGCAAATCACAAGAATAGTATAGAACCTCAAAAGTACCCAGGTAAATTACCGGAATGAATGTGAGGTGATTCATTTTGGTGGGAAGAAAATGATGAGACAGTATAAAGGGTACAACTGTAACGGATACAAGAGCAAAGGGGGCTGGAAGGGTTGAGAGAGCAATTAATAAAGCATATAATGTCCTGGGCTTTATTAATGGAAACATAGAGCACGTGAGAAAGGAGGTTCATTTTGAATGTATGTAAGACACTGACTTGGCCTCAGGCTTTAGGAAGGACGAGAAGGAATTGGAGAATATATAGAAGAGATATGTAAGAATGGTTTCAGGAATGAGGATCATTTATTATGAAGGTAGATTGAAGAAGTTAATACTGTTTAAAATCTTGAGGAACATGGACACTTTTTCCTCCTACTGTCCATATCAAGCTCTTCAATAGACACTTAAGCTTTGAGCAACTCCCTTAGCAGTCTTTAGTCACTGTGATCAATAATCAAGGCTGGTTCATGAAGGAGGGTTCCAGTCAAGTGAAGGATGGACCTGAGGGAACCTCTTCATCCCACCCGGTGAGCCAAAGGATCTTGTGTAACCTACAGCTGATATGCTTGGCATCTACAAATTGGTGGACTGTTATTTGCTTGGATAGGAATTATTGCCTTGTTTGCTTTTATCTAGAAACTACCATGAAGGTATTGTTCAGCACAATATTATTGACATTCATTTTTGATAGGTTTTGTGTTTGGCATACTTCTATTTATGAAGATATTTTTGTGTGAGAATTTGAATTTAGTGAAAAGTAATAACTGCCTCAGTTGTCAAATAAAACTGGAGCCATAGAACAGTACCATCAGTCATTTGGCCAGTGCAGGGACTCCAGATTCCCACAACAGCAACTCAGCTCATTCTGAAGAAGGATCACTGGTTCCAAATCATTGACTCTGCTCTGCCTCAACAAATGGTGAATGCAACAAAATAAACAAAGTCTTGAACTTCCTAGCCAATTATTACAAAGTCGAAAGAGTGTATGGTCACTTTAAGACAGGAAGTGTTTTTCTGAATTTAAGGTACAGGAACTGCTGCCAGTACACAGAACAGCAAAGAGATAGGCTGTTCCAAAATGGATACATGTAACACTTGACTGTTAGATTGTCACCTGAGTCTTGGTTGCTGGTTTGACAATAGGTTCAGAAAAGATTTACAAGGATGTTGCTTGGGTTGGAGGATTTGATCTACAGGGAGAAGCTGAATAGTCTGGGGCTGTTTTCCCTGGAGTGTCGAAGGCTGAGGGGTGATCTTATAAATGGTTTATAAAATCATGAGGTGCACAGATAGGATAAATAGACAAAGTCTTTTTCCTGGGGTGGGGGAGTCCAGAATTGAGGGCATAGGTTTAGGGTGAGAGGGGAAAGATATAAAAGGGACCTAAGGGGCAACCTTTTCACACATAGGGTAGTGCATGTATGGAATGAGCTGCCAGAGGAAGTGGTGGATGTTGGTACAATTGCAACATTCAAAAGGCATCTGGGTGGGCATATGAATAGGAAGGGTTTAGAGGGATATGGGCCAAGTGCTGGCAAATGGGACAAGATTAGGTTGGGATATCTGGTCGGCATGGATGAGTTGTACCGAAGGGTCTGTTTCTGTGTTGTATATCTCTATGACTCTAACTCAAATTTAACCAGTTAATTTAAATTGTACCCAGGATACCAAAACCCAGTTGAGTTTGAATTCATTGTATTGACAACATTGGATGAATGAGAGGGTACGATGTTGGGGATCTAAAAAATGAGAGCATTTCGAAGCTTGGTCAGAGCAACTGTCATTCGAAGAAATAAGCATCTCGCTGTCAAAAAAAATCTCAGAAGGCACTATCTAGTGGGCAGCACTGCTGCCTCATAGCGCCAGAGACCCGGGTTCAATTCCCGCCTCAGGCGACTGACTGTGTGGAGTTTGCACGTTCTCCCCGTGTCGGTGTTGGTTTCCTCCGGGTGCTCCGGTTTCCTCCCACAGTCCAAAGATGTGCAGGTCAGGTAACTTGGCCATGCTAAATTGCCCGTAGTGTTAGGTAAGGGGTAAATGTAGGGGTATGGGTGGGTTGCGCTTTGGCGGGTCGGTGTGGACTTGTTGGGCCGAAGGGCCTGTTTCCACACTGTAATGTAATGTAATCTAATCTATCAAAAGGTATCTTTTCCAATAAAAGCTGTAAGAAGTAAGAAATGACCCAGGGAGAAGACAGCAGAATCGGAAGGACAGATGGAAGTAACTGATTTGGAAGACCAGACGGAAGACAGCATAAGAGACTGTATGGACTTTGAGAGATCAAGTTAATGTCATGCTTAATAGTTGTATTATTCCAGCAGCATTTTAATAGAGTTGGGAGTCAGATAGTGATTAATTAAGAAAAGGGAGCTCAGACTTGTTAGTAGTGTTTGTTTAGTGTTCACTGTTAGAGTTAGGAAAATAAGTTGCTTTTTTTAAACAATGGAAATCAGGGGTTTTCTTTCACTCACACTTTGAGCAGATTATGAGGGGAGGCGAGCTTTTCCAGGGACTTTAGTTTTAATTAACACAGGGTTTTGATCTCCCTGTCATAACACCAAACATCAAGCTTTTCGGGAGAATCTCCCACCCAACATGGAAACTAAAGGTCACAAACAGAATAAGACACAACAACACGTATAGACACAAAATTTTAAATTATGACCTTTATTGGGAAAAGAACCAGTGGGAAGGGAACCATTCCAACAATACAGACTAGATACTAGTTGCTGGCTTAGTGGTGCTGGAAGAGCACAGCAGTTCAGGCAGCATCCGAGGAGAAGTAAAATCGACGTTTCGGGCAAAAGCCCTTCATTAGGAATAAAGGCAGAGAGCCTGAAGCATGGAGAGATAAGCTAGAGGAGGGTAGGGGTGGGGAGAAAGTAGCATAGAGTACAATAGGTGAGTAGGGGAGGGGGTGAAGGTGATAGGGCGGGGGCGGGGGGAGGGTGGAGTGGATAGGTGGAAAAGAAGATAGGCAGGTAGGACAATTCATGGGGACAGTGCTGAGCTGCAACTTTGGAACTAGGGTGAGATGGGGGAAGGGGAAATGAGGAAGCTGTTGAAGTCCACATTGATGCCCTGGGGTTGAAGTGTTCCGAGGCGGAAGATGAGGTGTTCTTCCTCCAGGCGTCTGGTGGTGAGGGAGGCCCAGGACCTCCATGTCCTCAGCAGAGTGGGAGGGGGAGTTGAAATGTTGAGCCACAGGGCGGTGTGGTTGATTGGTGCGGGTGTCCCGGAGATGTTCCCTAAGGCGCTCTGCTAGGAGGTGTCCAGTCTCCCCAATGTAGAGGAGACCACATGGGGAGCAACGGATACATAAATGATATTAGTGGATGTGCAGATAAAACTTTGATGGATGTGGAAGGCTCCTTTAGGGCCTTGGATGGAGGTGAGGGAGGAGGTGTGGGCGCAGGTTTTGCAGTTCCTGCGGTGGCAGGGGAAAGTACCAGAATGGGAGGGTGAGTTGTAGGGGGGCGTGGACCTGACCAGGTAGTCACGGAGGGAACAGTCTTTGCAGAAGGCAGAAAGGGGTGGGGAGGGAAATATATCCCTGGTGGTGGGGTCTTTTTGGAGGTGGCAAAAATGTTGGCGGATGATTTGGTTTATGCGAAGGTTGGTAGGGTGGGAGGTGAGCACCAGGGGTGTTCTGTCCTTGTTACGGTTGGAGGGGTGGAGTCTGAGCGTGGAGGTGCGGGATGTGGACGAGATGCGTTGGAGGGCATCTTTAACCAAGTGGGAAGGGAAATTGCGGTCTCTAAAGAAGGAGGCCATCTGGTGTGTTCTGTGGTGGAACTGGTCCTCCTGGGAGCAGATACAGCGGAGGAATTGGGAATACGGGATGTGGGAGTCGGGTTTGTAAAAAATGTCAGTGTCAAGTTGGTCGCCATTAATGGAGATGGAGAGGTCCAGGAAGGGGAGGGAGGTGTCAGAGATGGTCCAGGTAAATTTAAGGTCAGGGTGGAATGTGTTGGTGAAGTTGATGAATTGCTCAACCTCCTCGCGGGAGCACGAGGTGGCACCAATGCAGTCATCAATGTAGCGGAGGATGAGGTGGGGAGTGGTGCCGGTGTTATTACGGAAGATCGACTGTTCTACATAGCCAACAAAGAGACAGGCATAGCTGAGGCCCATACGGGTGCCCATGGCTACCCCTTTGGTCTGGAGGAAGTGGGAAGATTCGAAGGAGAAATTGTTAAGGGTGAGGACCAGTTCGGCCAAACGAATGAGTGCGTCAGTGGAAGGGTACTGTTGGGGACGTCAGGAGAGGAAAAAACTGAGGGCTTGGAGGCCCTGGACATGGCAGATGGAGGTGTAGAGGGATTGGATATCCATGGTGAAGATGAGGCATTGGGGGCTGGGGAAACTGATGTCTTGGAGGAGGTGGAGGGCATGGGTGGTGTCTCGAACGTATGTGGGAATTTCCTGGACTAGGGGGGAATAAGACAGTGTCAAGGTAGGTAGAGATGAGTTCAGTGGGGCAGGAGCATGCTGAGACAATGGGTCGGCCAGGGTGGTCAGGCTTGTGGATCTTGGGAAGGAGGTAGAACCGGGCAGTGCGGGGTTCCCGGATTATGAGGTTGGAAGCTGTGGGTGGGAGATCTCCTGAAGTGATGAGGTTCTGTATGGTCTGGGAGATGATAAATGACGACCAACTTGACACTGACATTTTTTACAAACCCACCGACTCCCACAGCTAACTGGATTACACCTCTTCCCACAATACCTCTTGCAAAAATGCCATCCCATATTCCCAATTCCTCCAACTCCACCGTATCTGCTCCCCAGTTCCACCACAGAACACACCAGATGGCCTCCTTCTTTAGAGACCGCAATTTCCCTTCCCACATGGTTAAAGATGCCCTCCAACGCATCTCGTCCACATCCCGCACCTCCGCCCTCAGACCCCACCCCTCCAACCGTAACAAGGACAGAACGCCCCTGGTGTTCACCTCCCACCTTACCAACCTTCACAGAAACCAAATCATCCGCCAACATTTTCGCCACCTCCAAAAAGACCCCACCACCAGGGATATATTTCCCTCCACACCCCTTTCCGCCTTCCGCAAAGACCGTTCCCTCTGTGACTACCTGGTCAGGTCCATGCCCCCTACAACCAACCCTCCAATCCTGGCACCTTCCCCTGTCACCGCATGAACTGCAAAACCTGCACCCACACCTCCTCCCTCACTTCCATCCAAAACCCTAAAGGAGCCTTCCACATCCATCAAAGTTTTACCTGCACATCCACTAATATCATATATTGTATCCGTTGCTCCCGATGCGGTCTCCTCTACATTGGGAGACTGGACGCCTCCTAGCAGAGCGCTTTAGGGAACATCTCCAGGACACCCGCACCAATCAACCACACCGCCCTGTGGCTCAACATTTCAACTCCCCCTCCCACTCTACCGAGGACATGGAGGTCCTGCGCCTCCTTAACTGCCGCTCCCTCACCACCAGACACCTGGAGGAAGAACACCTCATCTTCCGCCTCGGAACACTTCAACCCTAGGGCATCAATGTGGACTTCAACAGTTTCTCATTTCCCCTTCCCCCACCTCACCCTAGTTCCAAACTTCCAGCTCAGCACTGTCCCCATGACTTGTCCTACCTGCCTATCTTCTTTTCCACCTATCCACTCCACCCTCCCCAGCCTATCACCTTCACCCCCTCCCCTACTCACCTATTGTACTCTATGCTACTTTCTCCCCACTTCCACCCTCCTCTAGCTTATCTCTCCACGCTTCAGGCTCTCTGCCTTTATTCCTGATGAAGGGCTTTTGCCCAAAACGTCGATTTTACTGCTCCTCGGATGCTGCCTGAACTGCTGTGCTCTTCCAGCACCACTAATCCAAAATCTGGTTTCCAGCATCTGCAGTCATTGTTTTTACCTAGATACAAGTTGCATCAACTTTCTACAGTGAGTGCTGTTCAGTTCAGACTTTGCTTAGCCATTATTTTCTGTTTTTGTATTCCCCAACTCCTCATATTACATTTATTCATTTTAATTGATAAAAAGCTGTGGACCTTTGCAATCCCAAAGCATTATCTCCAAGATCTCGAGTATAAATAGTGAATTCAACTGATCCTGAAACAATCCAAAAATGGTGACATTCTGGTCGAAAGCTTCATATTTAAAATAAAGTGTTTCATCCAATTAAAATATTGTTTAAAATGTTCAGAATTGATTAAAATGTAACTGGCAGGTGAAAGCGATGAGACTCAGAGCAAAATAAGTCACAAATTACAGGTTTCTGCATAGCAAAACAAGGTTTTACACATTTAAATTTTGAGTAATCATAATTATGTATAAATTGGGAAAAACTATTATGCAACTTCTTGAGTCATAGAGATGTACAGCACTGAAACAGATCCTTCGGTCTAACTCATGCATGCTGACCAGACATCCCAACCCAATGTAGTCCCACCTGCCAGGACCCAAGCCATATCCCACCAAACCCTTCCTAAGGTAAATCTGAAACGATGCACCTATTCACTAATTCAGTGAAGTGAACACTGAATGGTTTCACAACTTGCTCTGATGTTTGAGATGTTTTTGTAGAAATGCCTGCACCCTTGGCCACAGATCTATCTGTGCCAGAGCGTGTGGTTTCACTTTCCCTCCCCATACCACAGGCTGTCCCACCAACCGATGAAAAGAAGCGTAGCAAAATGGAAAATATGAGGGCTCCAGGAGATGGCCAGCCTCAGGATAAGTAATAAGTTCATAATTCTCTTTGCCATTTTCTTTCAGTTTTTCAACAGCCTGCTGAGCATAGAGTGGAGTTCTCCAATTCTTGTCATCTTCTCCAACCACAAACAAAAAATGGCCCTCAGCCTTTTCTATTGTGATGATACAATCCTTGTTTTCTTCCTCCATTGGGTTATTTGTCACCTCAGAGATATCGATCAGCTTGGATTCTGAAAATTTGGCTCTTTCTAAATTAATACCAAGACCGGGAAGAGTGATGTCTTTGTAATGCAGATTTCTCAATTGTTTGCAGTGCATCCACTGATACTAACTGCTGCTATCACGTGCCAAAAAATGTGGTCATCGAGAGAACTAGATCCCCTCTTTTTGAAATTCCTATTGCTCCAACTCCAGGACCCTTAACCTGAATAAAAGGTGGCAAACAATTAACAATTCCACAGCTGTACTGTATATGATTTTACTAAATTAACCAGAACCAAAACAAAGAACTGTGGATGCTGAAGAATTGCTGGAGAAACTCAGAAAGTCTGGCAGCATCTGTGGAGAGAAAACAGAGTTAACGTTTCGAGTCCAGTTACTCTGAAGAAGGGAAATAAAGTCTCAACTTGCATCAGAATGAAATGTACAATAATGACAAAAGCAACAAGTTAGTTTACATGATATTTACATATACAAGTCATTCACTCACAGGTCAGTGCTGATAGGCATAGTCATGGAATTGTACAGCACTGAAACAGACCATTCAGTCCAACTTGGCCATGATGACCAAATATCCTCAATTAATCTCGACCTATTTGCCAGCGTTTGGCCCATATCCTTCTAAACCCTTCCTATTCATGTACCCATCTAGATGCCTTTTAAATGTAATAATTGTACCGGACTCCACCACTTCGGCAGCTCTCTGCACCACACTCTCTGTGAAAAAGGTTTCCCCTTATGACCCTTTTTAAATCTTTCCCCTCTCATCTTAAACCTATGATCTCTCGCTTTGGACTCCGCTACCCTGGGAAAAGGATCTTCACTATTCATTCTATTCGTGCCCCTCATGATTTTATAAACCTTTATAAGGTCACCCCTCAGCCTCCAACAGTATAGGGAAAATAGTCCCAGCCTATTCTGTCTTTGCCAAAGCTCAAACCCTCCAAGCCCAGCAACAACCTTGTAATTCTTTTTTAAACTCTTTCAGTATTCAAGTCTTCTTCCATTCTTCATCATACCCTGCTCTTCAGTTCACCCTCATACATTTAACTAATTTCCTTTTAAATACAGCAATGCTAGTCATTGCAACAAGTCCTGTGGTACTGATTTCAACATTCTAACCACTCTCAAGATGATGTTTCCCCGAGTTCTGGTCTCTCTCACAGGTGGAAATGTTCTCTACATTCACCCTGATAAGCCTTCTTGTTCTTAAAGACCTCAGTCAGGTCACCTATCAGTCTCTTTCTCAAAAACAGTTTTCCAGCCAGTTCAGATTATCGTGACAGAGGTTATAGTTGTCCTAGTAAACCTTGTGGCATCTTGCTCAGTGCCTCAAGGTTTCACAGAATGTTCAGGGCCTGAAATACAGATTTCCAGACTATGTCATGAACATTTCTTCTAAAACAGGGGCAAGATCTTCAGAAAGTTATAGCAACTATGTGGTTAACTGTAGTCACTACAGCCTCCTTCGGTTTCTTTGATACCTTGAAGGAAACCCTGGGAACTGGCTTAAGCAGTTGCCTTTTATAATTATCCCTGGAGAACTTGACTGCAATAGATTGGGGGCTGAATTGATTGATATAGATTACATTGGGTCTGCATCACAGGCTTGTGAATCTTGTGGTCTTTACTTCCATGTAAATTAATTTGTAAAACTATTTTCTAAATAGATTCAAAGCATCTTACTTTTGGATGCCTTCTCAAGACATTCACAGCTTCTTCGAAATATTCCAGATGAAGTTCCATAAAATCCTTTGGAAGATTATCAAAACCAAAATACGCTAAAGCCAGTGTCAGAAATCCATGATTTGCTAAGAGACTAGCTCGATACTCAATCATCCCACCAACTGATGCATACAGTTCAATAATCCCTGGAATGGACCATCACCTGTAAAATTCAAACATGCAAAATGATTCTGTGTCAAATAAGATTATCTGTAGACGAATTGACTATTCCTGTAACACTCCTAATTCAAGGCCACTTGTAGTGCTTCACATGTATTTTTGAAAGTGTTCTATTTTTTGATGTGTCTGGCATTCAGCCTGGTATCCCCTCCTATTTTCCACACTGAATCATGGTTGGTTCCCTGGTTTGTTGGTAATGATTGTAACAGTAATATTTCAGGCCATGAGATTACAGATTGTGGCAGAATATAGTTCTGCTACTACCTTTGGCCCACAGTCAAGGAGGCCAGTTTGAGTCAGAGATGTACAGCATGGAAACAGACCCTTCGGTCCAACCCGTCCATGCTGACCAGATATCCCAACCCAATCTAGTCTCACCTGCCAGCACCCAGCCCATATCCCTCCAAACCCTTCCTATTCATATACCCATCCAAATGCCTCTTAAATCTTGCAATTGTACTAGCCTCTACCACTTCCTCTGGCAGCTCATTCCATACACATACCACCCTCTGTGTGAAAAGGTTGCCCTGCAGGTCTCTCTTATATCTTTCCCCTCTCACCCTAAACCTATGCCCTCTAGTTCAGGACTCCCTGACCCCAGGGAAAGGACTTTGCCTATTTCTCCATCCATGCCCCTCATAATTTTGTAAACCTCTATAAGTTCACCTCTCAGCCTCCGACACTCCAGAGAAAACAGCCCCAGCCTATTCAGCCTCTCCCTATAGCTCAAATCCTACAACCCTGGCAACATCCTTGTAAATCTTTTCTGAACCCTTTCAAGTTTCACAACATCTTTCCAATAGGAAGGAGACCAGAATTGCACACAATATTCGAATAGTGGCCTAACCAATGTCCTGTACCAGCCGGAACATGACCTCCCAACTCCTGTACTCAATACTCTGACCAATAAAGGAAAGCATACCAAACGCCTTCTTTGCTATCTTATCTACCTGCCACTCCACTTTCAAGAAGCTATGAACCTGCACTTCCTAGGACCTTACCATTAAGTGTATATGTCCTGCTAAGATTTGCTTTCCCAAAATGCAGCACCTCACACTTATCTGAATTCAACTCCATCTGCCACTTCTCAGCCCAATGGCCTATCTGGTCAAGATCCTGTTGTAATCTGAGTGAGGTAACCCTCTTCGCTGTGCACTATACCTCCAATTTTGGTGTCAGCTGCAAACTGACTAACTGTATCTCTTATGCTTGCATCCAAATCATTTATGTAAATGACAAAAAGTAGTGGACCCAGCACCAATCCTTGTGGCACTCCACTGGTCACAGGCCTCCAGTCTGAAAAACAACCCTCCACCACCACACTCTGTCTTCTACCTTTGAGCCATGATTTGGAGATGCCGGTGTTGGACTGGCGTGTACAAAGTTAAAAATCACACAACAATAGGTTATACTCCAACAGGCTTAATTGGAAGCACACTAACTTTCGGAGCGACGTTCCTTCATCAGGTGATAGTGACTATCACCTGATGAAGGAGCGTCGCTCCGAAAGCTAGCGTGCTTCCAATTAAACCTGTTGGACTATAACCTGGTGTTGTGCGAGTTTTACCTTTGAGCCAGTTCTGTATCCAAATGGCTAGTTCTCCCTGTATTCTGTGAGATCTAACCTTGCTAATCAGTCTCCCATGGGGAATCTTGTCAAACACCTTACTGAAGTCCATATAGATCACATCTACCGCTCTGCCCTCATCAATCCTCTTTGTTACTTCCTCAAAAAACTCTATCAAGTTTGTGAGACATGATTTCCCACGCACAAAGCCATGTTGACTATCCCTAATCAGTCCTTGCCTTTCCAAATACATGTACATCCTGTCCCTCAGGATTCTCTCCAACAACTTGCCCACCACCGTCAGGCTCACTGTTTATAGTTCCCTGGCTTGTCCTTACCACCCTTCTTAAACAGTGGCATTATGTTAGCCAACCTCCAGTCTTCCGGCACCTCACCTGCAGATTCTCTGTAGGCCACACTTAAAACAATTAACTTATCTGATTCTGTGCTGTGAACTTCACCCAACAGTTCCTCCAAGATCAGTTGTGAATTTCACTGTTTGTTAATTTTCCCAGATGCACTCCGATATCCAGCGATACATGAATTCAAACAGCAAAGGCAGTAACTGCAGGTTCGTTCTCTCTCTCCCCCCTGCAATGAACTCACCTTGTGCTTCCTTTGTCTGTACTTCTCCCTTTTAAAACTGCTGTTGTTTTGACTTTTTTTTCCAAAATTCCAAAACAGTGCAACAGTATATAAAACAGTAATTGCTGCTCCTGGAATTCGAGGAAATCACCTCCAGCCCTAAAATACTTCAAATAAGGAGCAGCTGTTACAGCCAGAAATTTTTCCTGTCCTCCATCTTGGATTACCCAGAATCCTTGCTTGATCTAAGGTGTTGAACAGGTTTATTAAAAGCATTAATGCCTCATCTGACCAAATTTCTGTCATGGCTTGAGGGAATGAGCACAGATTCACAGAAAAACATCTGATGAAGAAATGCTTGATTTTTATAAAAATTGCTTAACTGCGGTAATCTTGTTTTCCAAGGCAATGTTGTTAAACTGAATAAAGCCATAATGTTCCAAGTTGAAATATGTGTTTTGACATCACAGAAGTGTTCAGGCACAAAAGGAGACCATTTGGTACATGATGACTACAGCAACTTGTTAAATTATCATCAATACCTTGTGCCAGAATTTTTTTTTTCTCCTTACCCTTACACATTCTTTTCATCCAAATAATCATCCAGCCGCATCCTACATGCCTCAGTTGAACTTGCCTCCCACACATTTCCAGAAAGTGCATTCCAGGTCCGAACTACTCACTGACTGAAAACGTTTTGCCTCAACTCATGCTTGGTTTATTTTGCAGATCACTTTATAACTGTGTCCTTTCATTCCTTTTATGAGCAGTAACATAGAACATAGAACATAGAACATAGAACATAGAAGAATACAGCGCAGTACAGGCCCTTCGGCCCTCGATGTTGCGCCGATCAAAGCCCACCTAACCTACACTAACCCACTATCCTCCATATACCTATCCAATGCCCGCTTAAATACCCATAAAGAGGGAGAGTCCACTACTGCTACTGGCAGGGCATTCCATGAACTTACGACTCGCTGAGTGAAGAACCTACCCCTAACATCAGTCCAATATCTACCCCCCCTTAATTTAAAGCTATGCCCCCTTGTAATAGCTGACTCCATACGTGGAAAAAGGTTCTCACTGTCAACCCTATCTAACCCCCTAATCATCTTGTACACCTCTATCAAATCACCCCTAAACCTTCTTTTCTCCAATGAAAACAACCCCAAGTGCCTCAGCCTTTCCTCATAGGATCTTCCTACCATACCAGGTAAACTTCCTCTGCACCCGTTCCAGTGCCTCCACATCCTTCCTATAGTATGGCGACCAAAACTGCACACAATATTCCAGATGCGGCCGCACCAGAGTCTTATACAACTGCAGCATGACCTCAGGACTCCGGAACTCAATTCCTCTACCAATAAAAGCCAGTACGCCATATGCCTTCTTCACTGCACTATTTACCTGGCTGGCAACTTTCAGAGATCTGTGTACATGGACACCAAGATCCCTCTGCTCTTCCACACTACCAAGTAGTCTACCATTAGCCCAGTAATCCATCTTTTTATTACTCTTACCAAAGTGAATCACTTCACACTTAGCTACATTGAACTCCATTTGCCACCTTTCTGCCCAGCTCTGCAGCTTCTCTATATCCCGCTGTAACCTGCCACATCCTTCCTCACTGTCTACAACTCCTCCGACTTTCGTATCATCCGCAAACTTGCTCACCCAACCTTCTAACCCTTCCTCCAGGTCATTTATAAAAATGACAAACAGCAATGGTCCCAAAACAGATCCTTGCGGAACACCGCTCGTGACGGCACTCCAAGATGAACCTTTGCCATCAACTACTACCCTCTGTCTTCTTCCAGAGAGCCAATTCCTAATCCAAACCTCCAACTCACCCTCAATGCCATATCTCTGTATTTTCTGCAGTAGCCTACCATGGGGGACCTTATCAAACGCCTTACTAAAATCCATATATACCACATCTACCGCTTTCCCCTCATCTACCTCCTTAGTCACCTTCTCAAAGAATTCAATAAGGTTTGTGAGGCACGACCTGCCCTTCACAAAACCATGCTGACTATCCTTGATCACATCATTCTTATCCAGATGTGCATAAATCCTATCCCTTACAATTCTCTCTAAGACTTTGCCCACAACAGAAGTGAAACTCACTGGCGTATAGTTACTAGGATTATCCCTACTCCCCTTCTTGAACAAGGGAACCACGTTTGCTAGCCTCCAGTCCTCTGGCATTACTCCTGTAGACAAAGAGGACACAAAAATCAAGGCCAACGGCTCTGCAATCTCCTCCCTTGCTTCCCAGAGAATCCTAGGATAAATGCCATCAGGCCCAGGGGACTTATCTATTTTCACCCTTGCCAGAATTTCCAACACCTCTTCTCTACATATCTCAAAGCCATCCATTCTACTTATTCGTGCCTCAGTATTCATATCGACAACAATGTCCTGTTCCTGAGTGAATACTGACGAAAAGTATTCATTCAGCGCCTCCCCAATCTCTTCAGCCTCCACACGCAACTTCCCATTACTATCCTTGATTGGACCTATTCCTTCCCTAGTCATTCTTTTATTCCTAACATACCTATAGAAAGCCTTAGGGTTTTCCCTAATCCTACCAACTAAGGACCTTTCATGTCCCCTCCTTGCTGCTCTTAGCTCTCTCTTCAGGTCCTTCCGGGCTACCTTATAACTCTCAATCGCCCCTATTGAACCTTCACGCCTCATCTTTACAAAGGCCGCCCTCTTCCATTTAACAAGGGATTCCAACTCCTTATTAAACCACGGCTCCCTCACACGACCCTTTCCTCCCTGCCTGATAGGTACGTACTTATCAAGGACACTCAATAGTTGCTCCTTGAACAAGTTCCACATATCAATTATGCTCTTGCCTTGGAATCTACTTTTCCAATCCACACATCCTAAGTCATGCCTCAACGCATCATAATTTCCCTGCCCCCAGCTATAACTCTTGCCCTGTAGTACACACTTATCCCTCTCCATCACTAGAGTAAAAATCACCGAATTGTGGTCACTGTCCCCAAAGTGCTCACCTACCTCTAGTTCTAATACCTGGCCTGGTTCGTTACCCAGAACCAAATCCAGTATGGCCTCACCTCTTGTTGGCTTATCTACATATTGTGTCAGGAAACTCTCCTGCACACATTGCACAAACACTGACCCATCTAACGAACTTGAGCTATAGCTTTCCCAATCAATATCAGGAAAGTTAAAGTCTCCCATAACAATCACCCTATTACTGTCACTCTTCTCCTGAATCATCTTCGCAATCCTTTCTTCAACGATTCGAGGACTATTAGGAGGCCTGTAAAAGACTCCTAACAGGGTGACCTCACCTCTCCTATTCCTAACCTCAACCCAAACTACCTCAGATGGCAAATCTTCGTCCATCTTCCTTTCCACCGCTGTAATACTATCTTTGACAAGCAAAGCCACACCCCCCCCTCTTTTACCCCCACCTCTGACCCTACTAAAACATTTAAACCCTGGAACCTGCAACAGCCAATCCTGTCCCTGATCTAGCCATGTCTCCGTAATAGCCACAACATCGAAGTCCCAGGTACCAACCCACGCTGCGAGTTCACCTACCTTATTTCGTATACTTCTGGCATTAAAGTATACACACTTCAAGCCACTCTTCTGTTTACAGACACCCTCCTTTAAGATTGATGCCATATTCCTAACCTCCCTACACTCCAGGTCCTTCACCCTAAAGCTACAGTCTGGGTTCCCATGCCCCTGCAGAGTTAGTTTAAACCCCCCCCAAGAGCACTAGCAAACCTCCCCCCAAGGATACTGGTGCCCCTCAGGTTCAGGTGCAGACCATCCTGTTTATAGAGGTCCCACCTTCCCCAGAAAGAACCCCAGTTATCCAAGTACCGAAATCCCTCCCTCCTGCACCATCCCTGTAGCCACGCATTTAACTGTTCTCTCTCCCTATTCCTCGACTCTCTATCACGTGGCACGGGTAACAAACCAGAGACAACAACTCTGTTCGTTCTAACTCTGAGCTTCCAACCTAGCTCCCTAAAAGCCTGTCTAACATCCTCAGCACTCCTCCTACCTATGTCATTGGTGCCAATATGGACCACGACTTCAGGCTGCTCCCCCTCCCCCTTAAGGACCCGGAAAACACGATCAGAGACATCACGTACCCTTGCACCTGGGAGGCAACATACCAAACGTGAGTCTCTCTCGTTCCCACAAAACCGCCTATCTGTGCCCCGAACTATCGAGTCCCCAATTATTATTGCTCTGCTCTTCTCCACCCTTCCCTTCTGAGTAGCGGGGACAGGCTCCGTGCCAGAGGCCTGAGCCCCGTCACTTACCCCTGGTAAGTCGTCCCCCCCACAAGTATCCAAAACGGTATACTTGTTCTTGAGGGGAACGACCACAGGGGGTCCCTGCACTGGCTGCTTCCTCCCAGTCCCCCTCACTGTCACCCATCTATTTGCCATCTTTGGAGTTACTACTTCCCTATAGCTCCGATCTATGACCCCCTCTACCTCCCGAATGATCCGAAGTTCATCCAACTCCAGCTCCAGTTCCCTAACACGGTCTTGGAGGAGCTGGAGATGGGTGCACTTCCTGCAAGTGTAATCAGCAGGGACGTCCATGGCATCCCTCACCTCATACATGTTGCAGGAGGAACATTGCACTGCCTTCACTGCCATCCCTCTAAAGCTAACCTTTATTTTAAAAAAAAACTGGGTCTAAAGAATACAACAAGCAAAATTCGGCACTTACCTCCTTACCACAACGGATCTTATTATTAGGTTAGAGGAGTTTCTCCCCATCTCTTCTATCCAACTTACTCTTTGTTTTGAAAACCAGTCTTGGAACTACTCTTTGCCTTCTTTTCTCCAAAGAGAACAGTGACAACTTCTTAAATCTATCCTCATAACTATCCTTACCCTGGAACCATTCTTGTAAACCACTTATGCATTCTTCAATGCATTCACATCCACTATATACTGTGGCACCTAGAACTGTACATAATACTCAAGTTGATATCTAATCAGTGTCATTATGTCCCTATTAATAAAGCTGAATATACTATATTCTTTGCTTACTGCTGTCCCTACCACTCTCCCACCCTCGGGGTGAAAACGCTTTTCCTTACATCTCCTCTAACATTCTTCCCCTTATCTTAAATCTATGTTCCCTCGTTATTGATCCCTCCATCAAGGGGAAAGCTTCTTTCTGTCTACCCTACCTATGCTCCTCAATTTTATACACCTAAATCATGTTCCTTATGTCCCCTCTCAATCTGCTCGGCTCGAAGGAAAACAATCCTATTCTGCTCAATCTTCTTATCTGAAACACCCCAGCCCAGGCTACATGCTGGTTAATCTCCTCTGCACCCTCTCCAATGCAATCACATCGCTCCTATAATGTGGATTCCAGAACTGCAACTACGAAGTTGACCATTCAAGTGATATTGCATTACAAACAAAAACTTGTTCAAAATTAGTATGCATACAATATGTACAACTGTAGTGAACAGAATCTGTAAATTTGAGTGTATACCTTACATGCTGTAATTTTCATGTATAACAGAATCTGCCTTTGCTGATGGCTCAAAACACCTTATGGATGTACAGTTTGCACAGGTAGATGTGTTCTGAATTGATTATCTTTAGCACAGTCCTGGGTCCACACAATAAATAAAAACCATCCTCACTATGGGCCAGTACTACACATGGACCATGTTATGAATAGATAGTGTGACAGAGATGTAAAGCGTGGAAACAGACCCTTCGGTCCAACTTGTCCATGCTGACTAGATATCATAAATTAAGTCTAGTCCCATTTGCCAGCATTTGGCTTATATCCCTCTAAACTGTTCCTATTCATGTACCCATCCAAATTCCTTTAAATGTTCTAATTCTACCAGCCTCAACTACCTCCTCTGACAGCTCATTCCATACACACATCACACTTTACATGAAAAGGTTAACCTGTAGGTCCTTTTTAAATGTTTCCCCTCTCATCTTCAACCTATGCCCTCTAGTTTTAAACGTCCCCTAACCTGGGGAAAAGACCTTGGCAATTCATCCTATCCATGCCCTCCGTGATTTTATAAACCTCAATAAGGTCACTCCTCAGCCTCTGACACTCCAGGGAAAACAGCTCCAGCCTTTTCAGCCTCTCCCAATAGTTCAAACCCTCCAACCCTGGCAACATATTTGTCAATCTTTTCTGAACCCTCTCAAGTTTCACAACATTTTTCCAATAGCAGGGAGATGAGAATTGAACACAGCATTCAAAATGTGGCCTCACCAATATTCTGTACCACTGCAACATGACCTTACAACTCCTATACTCAATGTACTGAACAATAAAGGCAACTGTACCAAACGCCTTTGTCACTACCCTTTCCACTTTTCAATGAACTAAGAACCTGCACCTAACGGCTTTTTATTTGGCAACATTGCCCAAACTTTATCATTAAGTGTATAATTCCTGCCCTGATTTGTTTTACCAAAATGCAGCACCTCACATTTATCAAAATTAAACTCCATCTGCCACACCTCTGCCCATTTGCCCATCTGATCAAGGTCCCGTTGTACTCCGAGGTAACCTTCTTCACTGTCCACTACACCTCCAATTTTGATGTCATCTGCAAATTGACGAGCTAAACCTCCTATGTTCACATCCAAGTCATTTATATAAATGACGAAAAGCAGTGGACTCAGCACTGATCCTTGCAACACATCACTGGTCACAGATCTCCAGTCTGAAAAACAACCCTCCACCACCACCCTCTGTCTCCTACCTTCAAGCCAACTTTGTATCCAAATGGCTAGTTCTCCCTGTATTCCAAATGATCTCAGCTTGCTCACCAGTCCACCAAATGGAACGTTGTGGAATGCCTTACTGAAGTCCATACAGACAAAGTGCACTACTCTGCCTTTATCAATCTTTCTTTGGCACTTCTTCAAAAAACTCAATCGATTAAGTTCATGAGACCTGATTTCCCATTCACAAAGCCATGTTGACTATCCCTAATCAGTGTCAAGAGTGTGGTGCTGGAGAAGCACAGCAGGTCAGGCAGCATCGGAGGAGCAGAAAAATTGACGTTTCGGACATAAGCCCTTCATCTAAACATAGATTCTCCTGCTCCTTAGATGCTGCCTGACCTGCTGTGCTTTTCCAGCACCACACTCTTGACTCTGATCTTCAGCAGCTGCAGTCCTCACTTTCTCCTATCCCTAATCAGTCCTTGCTTTTCCAATACATGTAAATCCTGTTCCTTAAAATCCCCTTCAACAACTTGCCCACCACTGATGTCAGGCTCACCGGTCTATAGTTCCCTGTCTTTTCCTTCCCGCTTTTCTTAAATAATGGCATCACATTAGCCAACTTCCAGTCTTCGTGCATCTCACGTGTGACTATCAATGATCCAAATATCTCAGCAAGGGGCCCAGCAATCACTTCTGTAGATTCCCACAAATTTCTGGGGTACACCTGAATAGGTCCGGAAGATTAATCCAATGCATGTTAAGAAGATGGATATGCAACTGACAGACTAGTGAGAAAGAAAAAGCAAAGCTATCCAATTGGCAGAATGGTTGAGAACCAGAGGATCTAGATTTTAGGTAATTTCAGCAAATAGGCCAAAAGTGGTACATCAAGAAAGAATCCTTACATTGTTAGTTATAACAATTTGTCTGAGTAAATGGTGGAGGCAATTTCAAACATGGGTTTCAAAAAATAATTGTTTAAGTAGTTGAAGAGGAAAGAAATATAAAGTAGTAGTTAAAAAGAGCTCAAGGCATTGAAAAGAACAAGCAGAAAATGCTGAATACGCATCACATCAAATTAGAGTTGGCATCAGAGCGAATTATGAAACTTCATCAGAATGATTTAAATGAAAAAATGGCATGAGCTGAGTTGTTTTTGCTTGGGACTGGCTATGCCTTGTTTGGCCAAATGACGGATGTCACTGTCCTATGAACATAGATTCAATCATTAAACCACTTTATAGGAACAAATTACTGCAGATGGTGGAATCTGAACTAAAAACAACAAATGCTGGAGATCACAGTGGGTCAGAGAGTATCCATGGAGAGAGAGCAAACTAACATTCTGACTCTCAATTACTTCATCAGTGAAGTGTGGACAGGATAGCATTTATGCTATAGTTTGAGGGGGTGGGTGTGGGAGTATTGAGAATAGGGTGCTGGTGGAGAAAAGCTGATAATAGTTAAGATTAAGTGATTAGAATATGAGAATAACAGAACAATAGTGTTTCTCCTGGCAGACTTGAAAGGACAGGAAGTGGAATGGGGGAGATGACAACGTGATAACAAGCTAAAAGAAAGGTTCTTAATTTAAAGGTGTTGAACTAACATTTAGAGAAGGCTGTAAAGTGCCTAGTCTGTAGATGGGATATTGTTTCTCTAGTTTGCATTATGATTCACTGGAACACTGCTGTATGTTGTCATGGTATTGGACTAAGGTGTACAAAATTAAAACTCACACAACAACAGGTTATAGTCCAACAGGTTTATTTGATAGCACTAGCTTTCAGAGTACTGCTCCTTCATCACATTGCTGTGGAATGGGATCCTAAGACAGAATTTATCTAGCAAAAGATCACAGTGTCATGCAATTGAAATGATGTATTGAACAAACTTAGATTGATGTTAAATCTTTCATTTTTGAGAATGGGTTGCAGGTTTCAGTTCATTCATATGTAAGTCCCAGAACTTCATTTCAGTCACAGTCTCGAGATAACATAAGATATGAAAAAAGGTGACATCTCAGCTCAGACAATGCATTAAAGGTGTGACGTTAGAGTCTCTCTGTATCCCAACTGATCTCTACGGGTCAGTTAGTGGGATGGTTGAACATCGAGCTAGTCTCTTGGGAAACCATGGATTTCTGACACTGACTTTAGGGTATTTTGGCTTTGATGACCTCACACAGGATTTTACGAATCTTGATTTGGGATATTTTGAAGAAGCTGTGAACATCTTGAGAAGCCATCCAAAGATGAGAAGTTTTTAATCCATTTAGAAAATAGTTTTACACAATGAAGGTAGAGATGATGACAACAGGTCTATAATGATACCCTCTTCAGACACAATACAGTTTACATCCATCATTTCACCCACCCACTTCAATGGGCCCTTCACAGTCATAGTTTCCAAGGACAGGCATAAATGAAAAATCTCCAGCCCAATTCTAGAATTTGCCTTGAAATCCCTGAAGGCAATGGAAGTTGTAGTGATTGATATGGCCGCAATTAATTTGGTGAAACTCTTTTGCAAGCATGTCCACCAAATTACCCAAAACCATCATGTAGAGGGCATGACATTGTGAAACACAAAGACACATGTGAAACATTGGGGTGGAAGTGCGCCAAAATGTTATGAAGATCAGTATAACTGCTATCAATAAAGATAGAAGACAAATTGGTTTGAATGTTGAAATCATAACGAGGACTAGTTTAAATACAACAATGGTTGTCATCTCATGTGAAATTAGATAACAGTATAATGGACAATGAAAGAAAGAGTTATGAAGGATATCCTTTTTATAAACAGTGGCATGTCTTTTCAGTACACATATTTAACAGAGAAGTGTCATCCAAATATGGTTTACTCTTCTTGGTAAAATGCTAAATAAATTTACCTTTTAAAATGATATTAAAGGACTAACTAGAATGAGTTAAAGGAGAAGAGTCAGAATTTAACATTGCAGAATGTGCAGTTTACAAAATTGCATTTATTTTCGCAAAAGGTGAAATGATTGAGAGATTTGATCATCGCTAAATAATGTAAATTTTGAATGTAGCAATGCACCAAAAGTCCTTAGACAGCATAACCCAGAAGGATGTTGTGAAACTTGAAAGGGTTCAGAAAAGATTTACAAGGATGTTGCCAGGGTTGGAGGATTAGAGCTATAGGGAGAGGTTGAATAGACAAGGGCTGTTTTCCCTGGAGCATCAGAGACTGAGGGATAGAGGTTTATAAAATCATGAGGGGCATGGATAGGGTAATTATGCAAGGTCCAGAACTAGAGGGTATAGGTTTAGGGTGAGAGGGGAAAGATATAAAAGAGACTTAAGGGCCATCTTTTTCACACAGAGGGTGGTGCATGTGTGGAATGGGCTGCCAGAAGAAATGGTGGAGGCTAGTACAATTGCAACATTTAAAAGGCATCTGGATGGGTATATGAATAGGAAGGGTTTAGAGGGATATGGGCCGGATGCTGGCAGGTGGGACTAGATTGGGTTGAGATATCTAGTTGGCATGGATGGGTTGGACCAAAGGATCTGTTTCCGTGCTGTACGGCTCTACAATTCTACGACAAGGGAATACCACCAGCTGCAAGTTGCTGTCCAAGTCACTAGCCATTCTGAGTTGGAAATATATTGCAGATCTTCAGCAATATTTTCAGCAGAGTCTCCCATCTTTCCTCACACACCATTAACTATCCAACCTCACTGAGGAATCCACATTTCTTGCAAAGATCGGCAGCAGAAAGCATCCTAGAGGGATGAGGCTCACTTTAGGTGTCAACATCACGTTCTCCTTTCCACGCAGACGCCAATCTGGATGCACAGAGCTCTTCCGCAGCTCTTGATAGGTGGTTTAGCTAAACAGTCTCAAATCATTCACTCCGTAGGTTTGCAGAGGTTTGATCTATTCTTTGGATTATAGGTTTTTACAATGGGAGAAAAAAATACTCTCAAACATAATCTTTGTATCATCGATAGTGATAGGTAAGGTACTGGAAGACTGCAGGTTGGCTAACATGGTGCCACTATTTAAGAAAGGTGCGAAGGAAAATCCAGGGCAATACAGACCAGGCAGCCTGACATCAGTGGTCCCCAAGTTGTTGGAGGGAATCCTGAGGGACAGGATTTACATGTATTTGAAAGGCAAGGACTGATTAAGGATAGTCAAAATGGCTTTGTGCGTGGGAAATCCTATCTCACTAACTTACGATTGGGTTTTTTGAAGAAGTAACAAAGAGGATTGATGAGGGCAGAGTGATGGATGGGATCTATATGGACTTCAGTAAAGCATTCGACAAGATTCCACATGGCAGCCAAGTTAGCAAGGTTAGATCAAATGGAATACAGGGAGAACTAGACATTTGGATACAGAACTGACTCGAAGATAAAAGACAGAGGGTGGTGGTGGAGGGTTCCTTTACACACTGAGAACCTGTGACCGGTGGTAAGCCACAAGGATTGGTGCTGGGTCCATTGCTATTCGTGATTTTTAAAAATGATTTGGATGTGAACAGAGGAGGTATAGTTAGCAAGTTTGTAGATGACACCAAAATTGGAGGTGTAGTGGACAGCAAAGGTTACCACAGAGTACAACAGGATCTTGATCAGATGGGCGAATGGGCTGAGGAGTGGTAGATGTACTTTCATTTAGATAATTGTGAGTTGTTTAATTTTGGAAAGGCAAATTAGGGCAGTTTGTATATACCTAATGATGTTGGGGTGGGGGAGGGAATCAGTTATAGGGGACATTAGAAAATCAAAATTAATGCAGGAGGTCAGAGTACATGTTAGCAATGTGGCAGATGGTTACCAGACAATAAAGGTGAGGGACAGAAAGGTGAATATCTTAAGGCACCATGGAATTCTTAAAAAGTAGGGAAATTTACCAGTGGAACAAATTTAAAAGTTTTGTATTTAAGTGCATGAAGCATTCAAAATAAAGTGTATCAACTAATCATGCAGATAGATATAAATGGGTACAATATAATTGGGATTATGTCTCCAGGCTGTAGGCTGACCAGGGATGGGAACTGAGTCTCCAGGGTGGTCAGTATTTAGGAAGAACAAGCAAAAAGGAAAAGATGGTGGAGTGGCATTGCTGGTTAAAGAGGAAATTAACACAATAGTGATGAAATATATTAGCTCTGACAGGGTGGAGTCTATATGGGTTGAATTGAGAATACCAAGGGGCAAAACAAATTAGAGGATGTCCTATATAGACCACAAACTGCAGTGATGATGTTGGGAATGGCACTGAATAGAAAATTAGAGATGCACTTGATAAGGAAATGTCAGTGATCACGGGTGATGTTAATAGATCTGGCAAATCAAATTAGCCACAATGCCATAGGAGAGACATTTCTGGAGTGTATACAGGAAGGGCAGTGGGGTGGTTTCCTTGACCAATATGTGACAGAACCAACTAGAGAGCAGGCCATCTTAGACTGGGTACTGTGTAATACGAAGGGAATCATGGTCAATCTAGCTGTGCAAGACCCATTGGGGTTGAGTGACCATAACATGATAGAATTTTTTAATATATCAAGATGGAGAGTGAGATAGTTGATTTGGAAACTAGGGTGCTGAATCTTAATAAAGGAAACTATGATGATATGAGGCATGAGTTGGCCTTGATAGATTGGGGAGAGTTACTTAAAGGGATGACAGCAGAGAGGAAGTGGGAAACATCAAGTAACGCATGGGAGAAACTGCAACAACTGTTTATTCCTATCCAGCACAAAAGCAAAATGGGTAAGAAGGCCAATCCACAGATTACAAAGGAAATTATCAATAGTATCTGACCCAAGGAAGAAGCATACAGATTGGCCGGGAAAAATAGTAGATCTGGATGACTGGGAGCAGTTTATAATTCATCAAAGAACGATGAAGGAGAAAATACAGTTTGAAAGAATGCTTACAGGGAATATAAAGACTGATACTAAGAGTTTCTATAGATACATGAAAAGAAAGAGATGAGTGAAGAAAATGTAAGTCCCAACAGACAGGAATGGGGAAATGTATAATAGGGGTCAAAGAAATGGCTGTGCAACTGAATATGGACTTTGGTTCAGTCTTCACAAAAGAGGACACAAATTAGATACCAGAAATGTTGAATGCAAGATTTAGTGTGAGGGAAGAACTGAGGGAGATCAATATTAGTAAAAGAATGGTACTGGGAAAATTGAGTGGATTGAAGGCGGATAAATCCCCAGGGCTTGATAATCCACATCCCAGATTACTTAAGGAAGTGGCTCCAGAAATAGTGGATGCATTGGTGGTCAACTTCTAGGATTCTTGAGACTCTGGAAGAGTTCCTGCAGTTTTGAAGGTAGCTAATGTTTCACCAATATCCAAAAGGGAGGTAGAGAGAAACCAGGGAATTACAGACCAGTAAGCCTAACATCGGTAGCAGGGAAAATCCTCAAATCCATTATCAAGGACCTTATAGTAGAGCATTTAGAAAGCAGTGGCAGAATCATACAGTGTCAGCATAGATATATGAAGGCGAAATCATGCTTGACAAACCTGTTGGAATTCTATGAAGATGTAACTTGTAGAATTGACAAGGGGGAGCCAGTTAACGAGGTATATTTGAAAAGCTTTTGACAAAGTCCCACATTAGAGATTATTGTGCAAGGTTAAAGCACACGGGATTGGGGAAAGTTGTTATGGCTCTGTTCGCCGAGCTGGGAATTTGTCTTGCAAACGTTTCGTCCCCTGTCTAGGTGACATCCTCAGTGCTTGGGAGCCTCCTGTGAAGCGCTTCTGTGATGTTTCCTCCGGCATTTATAGTGGCCTGTCTCTGCCGCTTCCGGTTGTCAGTTCCAGCTGTCCGCTGTAGTGGCCGGTATATTGGGTCCAGGTCGATGTGTTTGTTGATAGAGACAGGCCACTATAAATGCCGGAGGAAACACCACAGAAGCGCTTCACAGGAGGCTCCCAAGCACTGAGGATGTCACCTAGACAGGGGACGAAACTTTTGCAAGACAAATTCCCAGCTCGGCGAACAGAACCACAACAACGAGCACCCGAGCTACAAATCTTCTCCCAAACATTGGGGAAAGTGTTTTAAGATGGATAGAAAACTGGTTGGCAGAGAGGAAACAAAATGTAGGAATTAATGGGTCCTTTTCAAATTGACAGGCAGTAACTAGTGGGGTGCCACAGGAATCAGTGCTGGGATCCCAACTATTCACAATATATATTAATGATTTGGATGAGGGAAGAAAATGCAACATTGAAAGTTTGCAGATGAAACCAAGTTGGGTGGATGGATGTGATGAGGATGCAGAGATCCTTCAGTATGATCTAGACAGGTTGGGCAAGTGGGCAGATGCAGTAAAATTTAGATAAATGTGAGGTCATTCACTTTGGAAGCAAAAACAAGACGACAGATTACCAAGTGAATGGCTGTAAATTGAGACAGGGAATGTGCAGTGGGACCTGAGTGTCCCTCTATACTGGTTGCTGAAAGCAAGCATGCAGGTGCAACAGGCAGTAAAGAAAGCAAATGGTGTGTTGGCCTTCATTGCAAGAAATCACTTACATGAATGTCAAAAATTAGTGGACCCAGCACCGATCCTTTTGGCACACCACTGGTCACAGGTCTCCAGTCTGAAAACGAACCCTCCACCACCACACTATGTCTTCTAACTTGGAACCAAATCTGTATCCAGATGTCTAGTTCTCCCTGTATACCATGTGACCTAACCTTGCAAACCAGGTTACCATGAGTAACCTTGTCAAACGCCTTACTGAAGTCCATATAAATCATATCCACCGTTCTGCCCTCATCGATCCTCTTCATTACTTCTTCAAAAAACTCAATCAAGTTAGTGAGACATGATTTCCCAAGCACAAAGCAATATTGACTATCCCTAATTATTCCTTGCCCATCCAAATACATGTAAATCTTCTCCCTCAGGATTTCCATTCAAGGTGCAGCACAGCAGCTCAGTGGTTAGCACTGCTGCCTCACAGCGCCAGGGACCAGAGTTCAATTCCTGCCTCGGTCGACTATCTGTGTGGAGTTTGCACATTCTCCCTGTGTCTGCATGGGTTTCCTCCCATAATCCAAAGATATGCAGGTCAGGTGAATTGGCCATGATAAATTTCCCATCGTGTTAGGTGCATTAGTCAGGGGAAAATATAGGGTAGGGGAATGGATCTGGGTGGGTTACTCTTCGGAGGGTCAGTGTGGATTTGTTAGGCCAAAGGGCCTGTTTCCTTACTGTGGAAAATCTGATCTAATCTAAAAGAAACCTGCCCACCACCGGTGTCAGGCTCACCGGTCTATAGCTGAGAATGTGTTGCTGGAAAAGCGCAGCAGGTCAGGCAGCATCCAAGGAGCAGGAGAATCGACATTTCGGGCATGAGCCCTTCTTCAGGAAAGGGCTCATGCTCGAAACGTCGATTGTCCTGCTCCTTGGATGCTGCCTGACCTGCTGCGCTTTTCCAGCCACACATTGTCAGCTCTGATCTCCAGCATCTGCAGTCCCCAATTTCTCCTCACCGGTCAGTAGTTCACTTGCCTTTTCTTACCACTTTTCTTAAATAGTGACACCGTGTTAGCCAACCTTCAGTTTTCTGGCGCCTCAACTATTGATGATACAAATATATCAGCATGGGAGCCAGCGATCATTTCCCTAGCTTCCCAAAGAATTTGAGGGTACACCTGAGCAGGTCTTGGGGATTTATCCAACTTTGTGTTTTAAGACATCCAGCAGCTCCTCCTCTGTTAGATGGACATTTTTTCAAGATTAGATTAGATTACTTTACTTACAGTGTGGAAACAGGCCCTTCGGCCCACCAAGCCCACACTGACCCACCGAAGCGCAACCAACCCAGACCCATTCCCTTACATTTCACCCCTTCACCTAACACTAAATCTAGCATGGCCAATTCACCTAACCTGCACATTTTTGGACTGTGGGAGGCAATGGAGCACCCAGAGGAAACCCACGCAGACACGGGGAGAATGTGCAAACTCCACACAGTCAGTCGCCTGAGGCGGGAATTGAACCTGGGTCTCTGGTACTGTGAGGCAACAGTGCTATCCACTGTGCCACCGTGCCGCCCATCTATCTTCTATTTCCTTCTCCACAGTAGACATTGATGCAAAATACTCATTTAGTATCTCCCCCATCTCCTACGGTTCTACACACAGGCAGCCTTGCTGATCTTCAATGTGCCCTATTCTCTTCCTATTTACCCCTTTGTCCTTAGTGTATTTGTAGAATCCCTTTGCATTCTTCTTAACCCTATTTGTCCAAGGTCTCTCATGTCTACTTTTTGCCCTCCTGATTTCCCTCTTAAGTACTGCATACTTCTACTGCCTTTATATTCTTCTAGGAATTCACTAGATCTCTGTTGTCTATCCCTTTTTATTCTTAACCAAAACCTCAGTTTCTATAGTCATCTAGCATTCCCTGCACCTACCAGCTTTGCCTTTCACCATAACAGATTATTTTCAGTAGAATCTCTGACCCAACATGGGACCTAAAGTTCAGGAACATAATAAGAGGCAAGACACAGGAACAGACATAACATGCAGATGCAAGCTTTTAAATTATGACATTTATTGGGAAGGAAACCAAGAAATAAAGACTAGATACTGGTTGTGTCAACTTTCTGCAGTGATTGCTGCTCAATTTGGACATTTGTCACTAGAATTTTCTGCTTTTGAATTCCCCAACCCCTGATATTCCATTAATTTGTTTAATTGATAAAAAGTGTTGGGCTTTTGCCAATCACACAATGTTAGCTCCAAAATCTTAAATACTAATAGTAAATTCAACTCACCTGAAACGATGCAAAAATAATGACAATCTTGCTGAAAGCTTCACATTTAAAAGAAAATGTTTTATCCAGTTAAAATATTGTTCAAATTTGTTAAAATGTAACTGACAGCTGAAAGTGATAAGAGATTTGGAGCAAGATAAGTGACAAGTTACAAGTTACAAGCTTCGGCATAGCAAAACAAGATTTTACACATTTAAATTCAGGGAAAATTAGAATGATCTACAAATTTGGAGAAAACTGTTACGCAAGTTAATGATAAATTAACATGGATTAAGGTAAATCTGGGAAGAATGGAATTTTTCACTAATTAAGTGAAGTCAATACTAAATATTTTTACAACTTGCTCTGATGTTCGAGATGTTTTCGTAGAAATGCCTGCATCCTTGGCCACAGATCTATCTGTGCCAGTGCATGTGGCTTCATTTTCCCTCCCCATACCACAGGCTGTCCCACCAACCGATGAAAAGAAGCATAGCAAAATGGAAAATATGAGGGCTCCAGGAGATGGCCAGCTTCAGGATAAGTAATAAGTTCATAATTCTCTTTGCCATTTTCTTTCAGTTTTTTAATAGCCTGCTGAGCATAGAGTGGAGTTCTCCAATTCTTGTCATCTTCTCCAACCACAAACAAAAAATGGCCCTCAGCCTTTTCTATTGGGATAATACAATCCTTGTTTTCTTCCTCCATTGGGTTATTTGCCACCTCAGAGACATCGATCAACTTAGATTCTGAAAATTTGGCTCTTTCTAAATTAATACCAAGACCAGGAAGAGTGATGTCTTTGTAATGCAGTTTCCCCAACGTGTTTGCATTGCATCCACCGATACTAACTGCTGCTACCACATGTGGCAAAAATGTGGTCATCGAGAGAACTAGATCTCCTCCTTTTGAAATTCCTATTGCTCCAACTCCAGGACCCTTAACCTGAGAAATCATGGCAAACAATTAACAAATTAGGTGTCAGTGGGGGAGCACTTTGGGGCCGGCGACCATAATTCTATTAGATTTAAAATAGTGATGGAAGAGGATAGACCAGATCTAAAAGTTGAAGTTCTAAATTGGAGGAAAGCCAATTTTGACAGTATTAGGCAAGAACTTTCAAAAGCTGATTGGGGGCAGATGTTCGCAAGTAAAGAGGGCGGCTGGAAAATTGGAAACCTTCAGAAATGAGGTAACGAGAGTCCAGAGAAGGTACATTCCTGTTAGGGTGAAATGACAGGCTGGAAGGTATAGGGAATGCTGGATGACTGAAGAAATTGAGGGTTTAGTTAAGAAAAAGAAGGAAGTATATGTCAGCTATAGAAAGGATAGATCGAGTGAATCCTTAGAAGCAGTCAAAGTATAGTTAAGAGGGAAATCAGGAGGGCAAAAATGGGACATAAGATAGCTTTGGCAAATAGAATTGAGGAGAATCCAAAGGGTTTTTACAAATACATTAAGGACAAAAGGGTAACTAGGGAGAGAATAGGGCCCCTCAAAGATCAGCAAGGCGGCCTTTGTGTGTTGAGCCGTAGGAGATGGGGAGATACTAAGCGAGTACTTTGCGTCAGTATTTACTGTGGAAAAGGACATGGAAGATATAGAATGTAGGGAAAAATGCCCATATTACAGAGGTGGTGGTGCTGGATGTCTTGAAATGCATAAAGGTGGATAAATCCCCAGGACCTGATCGGGTGTACCCTAGAACTCTGTGGGAAGCTAGGGAAGTGATTGCTGGGCCTCTTCCTGAGATGTCTGTATCATCGATAGTCACAGTTGAAGTGCCAGAAGACTGGAGATTGGCTAACGTGGTGCCTCTGTTTAAGAAAGGTGGTAAGGACAAGCCAGGGAACTATAGACCAGTGAGCACAAGGGTCGGTGCTGGGTCCACTACTTTTCATCACTTATATAAATGACTTGGATGTGAGCATAAGAGGCATACTTAATAAGTTTGGAGATGACACCAAAATTGGAAGTGTAGTGGACAGCAAAGAAGGTTACCTAGATTACAATGGGATCTTGATCAAATGGGCCAATGGGCTAAGAAGTGGCGGATGGAGTTTAATTCAGATAAATGTAAGGTGCTGCATTTTGGGAAAGAAATCTTAGCAGGACTTATACACTTAATGATAAGATCCTAGGGAGTGTTGGCGAACAAAGAGACCTTGGGTGCAGGTTCATAACTCCTTGAAAGTGGAGTCGCAGGTAGATAGGATAGTGAAGGCGGCATTTGGTATGCTTTCCTTTATTGATCAGAGTATTGAGTACAGGAGTTGGGGCTGTACAGGACATTAGTTAGATCACTGTTGGAATACTGCATGCAATTCTGGTCTCCTTTTCTAACAAAGATGTTGTGAAACTTGAAGGGGTTCAGAAAAGATTTACAAGGATGTTGCCAGGGTAGGAGGATTTGAGCTACTGGGAGGGGCTGAACAGGCTGGGGCTGTTTTCCCTGGAGCGTCAAAGGCTGAGGGGTGACCTTATAGAGGTTTACAAAATTATGAGGGGCATGGATAGAATAAATAAACAAAGTCTTTTCCCTGGGGTGGGGGAGTCCAGAACTAGAGGGCATAGGTCTAGGGTGAGAGGGGAAAGATATAAAAGAGACCTAAGGGCGAGCTTTTTCACACATAGGGTGGTTCGTGTATGAAATGAGCTGCCAGATGAAGTGGTGGAGGCTAGTATAATTGCAACATTTAAAAGGCATCTGGATGGGTATATGAATAGGAAGGGTTTGGAGGGATGTGAGCAAGGTGCTGGCAGGTGGGACTAGATTGGGTTGGGATATCTGGTCGGCATGGACGGGTTGGACCGAAGGGTCTGTTTCCGTGCTGTACATCTCTCTGACTCTAATTCCACACCTGTACTGTATATACTTTTACTAGAATTAGAGTCAGAGAGATGTACAGCATGGAAACAGACCCTTTGGTCCAACTTGTCCACGCCAACCAGATATCCTAAATTAATCTAGTCCCATTTATCAGCACTTGGCCCATATCTCTCTAAACTCTTCCTATTCAGATGCCTTTTAAATGATGCAATTGTACCAGCCTCCATCACTTCCTCTGGCAGCTCATTCCATATACACACCACCATCTGTATGAAAAAGCTGCCCCTTAGGATCCTTTTAAATCTTTCCCTTCTCACTATGCCCTTTAGTTCTGAGCTCCCCCATCCCAGGGCAAAGACCTTGTCTATTTACTCTATCCATGCCCCTCATGACTTTATAGATTAAACAAAACCAGAAAAAGAATTGCACATGCTGAAGATCTGAAACGAAAGCAGAAATTGGAGAAATTCAGCAACTGTGGAGAGAAAAGAGAGTTAACGTTGACTCCGATGACTCTGAAGGAGGAAGCATTTCAATCTGCATCAGAATAAAATATACAACAAATGACAAAAGCAGCAAATTAGTTTACATGATATTTACATCTCATGTACAAGCCAATTATTCACAGATTAATGCCAAATGAGAGTCATAAAAACGTACAGCATGAAAACAAACCCTTCAGTCCTCCCCATCCATGCCAACCAAATATCCTAAATTAATCTAGCCCCATTTGCCAGCTTTTGACCCACATTCATCTAAATGCTTCCTATTCGTATATCCATCCAGATGCCTTTTATATGTTTTAATTGTACCAGACTCCACCACTTCCTCGCGCAACTCATTCCATACACGCACCATTCTCTGTGTGAAAAAGATGCCTCTCTGGTTCCTTTTACATCTTTCCCCTCTCACCTTAAATTAATGCCCTCTAGGTTTGGACTCCCCTACCCTTGGAAAAAGACCTTAGCTATTCACAGTCTGCAAGCCCCTCATGGTTTTACAAACCTTTATAAAGTCACCCCTCAGCCTTCAGCAGTAGAGGGAAAATAACCCCAGCCTATTCAGTATCTCCCAAAGCTCAGGCCCTCCAATCCTGGCACCACTTTCTAATTCTTTTCTGAACTCTCTCAATATGTTTGAGTCTTCTTCCATTCTTCATCATACCCTGCTCTTCTGTTTCACCCTTATTCATCCAGACCTATTTGCCAGCATTTGGCCCATATCCCTCTAAGCCCTTCCTATTCATGGACCCATCTAGATACATTTTAAATGTCATAATTGAACCAGACTCCACCACTTCTTCTGGCAGTTCTCTTTGCACCACCCTCTGTGTGAGAAGGTTACCCCTCAAGACCCTTTTTAAAATCTTTCCCTTCTCCCCTCTAGTTTTGGACTCCCCTACCCTGGGAAAAGGACCTTCACTATTCATCCTATCCATGCATCTCATGATTTTATAAACCTTTATAAGGTCACCCCAGAGCCTCCAACAGTATAGGGAAAATAGCCCCAGCCTATTCTGTCTTTGCCAAAGCTCAAACCCTCCAATCCCAGCAACAACCTTGTAATTATTTTCTGAACTCTTTCAATATTCGAGTCTACTTCCATTCTTCTTCATACCCTGCTCTTCTGTTCAACCTCATACATTTTTCTAGCTTCTTTTTAAATGCTAGTCACCCCAACAAGTCCTGTGGTAGTGATTTCAACATTTGATTAGATTTTTTGAGATTAGATTACATTACAGTGTGGAAACAGGCCCTTCGGCCCAACAAAACCACACCGACCCGCCGAAGCGCAACCCACCCATACCCTACGTTTACCCCCTTACCTAACACTATGGGCAATTTAGCATGGCCAATTCACCTGATCTGCACATCTTTGGACTGTGGGAGGAAACCGGAGCACCCAGAGGAAACCCACGCAGACACGGGGAGAACGTGCAAACTCCACACAGTCAGTCGCCTGAGGCAGGAATTGAACCCGGGTCTCTGGCACTGTGAGGCCATTCTAGCCACTCTTAAGATGAAGTATGTTTCCCCTAGTTCTGGTCTCCCTCACAGGTGGAAATATTCTCTACATTCACCCTATTAAGCTTTTCCATTATATTAAAGACCTCTGTCAGGTCACCTATCAGTCTCTTTCTCAAAAACAGTTTTCCAGCCAGTTCAGATTATCGTGACAGAAGTTATGCTCATCCTAGTAAACCTTGTGGCACCCTCTCCAATGCCTCAGGATTTTACAGAATGTACAGGATCTTGAAATACAGGTTTCCAGACTATATCGTGAACATTCCTTCTAAAAGAGGCATTAGTTTCTATAACTTGCTGAGACTCTAAATGGTTAATTGCAGTCACTACAGCCTCCCCAGCTTTGTTTGATACTTTCAGGAATTTTAAGGGAAATCCTAGAATTTGGTTTAAGGAGTTACCTTGTATGTTTGCCCCTGGAAAATTTGACTGCAATGGCGGTGGAGGGGGTGTGGGGGTTGAATTGGATGCCTCATGTCTGCATCATAAAAAAGGGAGTGTTGGTCTTTACGTTCACAAACTTTGTAAAACCATTTTCTAAATAGATTTAAAGCATGTTACCTTTGGATGCCTTCTCAAGAAGTTCACAGCTTCTTCGAAATATTCCAGATCAAGATTCAAATAATCTTTTGGAAGGTCATCAAATCCAAAATATGCTAAACCCAATGTAACAAATCCATGGTTTGCTAAGAGACTAGCTCGATGCTCAATCATCCCACCACCTGACCCGTACAGATCAATAATCCCTGGAAATGGTCCGACACCTGTAAAATTCAATCATGCAAAACAATTCCATATCAAATGTGCAAAAGATGAGTATTCCTATAAAACTCATTATTCAAGGCCACTTCTACTGTTTCAAATGTATTTTTTGAAAAGTGTTCCATTTTTAGGTTTATCTGGCATTCAGCCTGGTCTCCCCTCCTATTTTCCACATTGAATCATGGTTGGTCCCCTGGTTTGTTGGTAATGGTTGTGACAGTAATATTTCAGGCCATGAGGTGACAGATTGTGGCAGAATACCTTTGGCCCACAGCCATGGAGGCCAGTTTTGAGTTGCTTGAAGTAAAATATTAACAGTATTAAAATTCCATCCTTAAATGAAAATGGTGCCTCAATTGCAAGCATAAAGTCCAGAATCTTTAATCTTGGATCACCACAATATCCCCATCAAATAAACAGCTACACACCAAGTTTAAATTATCAGAGCTAATAGGCATAAAGCCCCAAGTGGCAGCCCAATTGCAAATTTTACTATCAAGCTCCCAGACAGACTAGTAAAAAAACACTTTAAAACCCAAATAACCTTCCAATAAATTCTAACCATCCAGCACGGAACAGAAAGCTCATGACAATTAATGAAATCTGAACAGGCACTTAACTGTCGTGAGGTGAACATTAGCGGGAGCCACATCTCCTGAATATGGACTTGCAAGTAATACTAAACCTCAACCTATTGTCAAGATAGAGAAAATACAAAGAACAAAGCAACAACTTTCCGGTTTGGAACTGCACATCAGCATTTGCTAAAGCAAGGTAGCCACATCATCTTGGTGCAGAAAGCTGGATTTGCTTTCTGAATGAGATGCCTGAAACATAAAACTAGACAATGCTGCCCACCCAAGTAATCCCTTGCAGACAAAATTACTAGAACCAACTCAAAATGAACAATATTTCAAACTCAATTTTAGCATCAAATTACTGGACTCAACATATAAACCAGGCTCATTCCATCTCCCTCTATTCTTATCTGACTTGTTCCAAAGACTTCAGCACTGAATAACATTCTTCAATGACATGACTGCCTCATCAGCCCCCTCTGCTCTCAACTTCTGCCAATATGCTCCTCCAGGAACTCTCCATACACATTCTTTTTATCCAAATAGTCAATCAATGGCCTCTTGAATGCCTCCATTGAATCTGCCTCCACCACGTTTCCAGAAAATGCATTCCAGATCCTAACTACTCACTAAGTGAAAAAATATTTATTTTGCGGATCACTTTAAACCTTTTAAAGCAGGAACAGTTTCTCCCTTTCTATTCTATCCAACTTGTTCGTGATTTTGAAAATCTCTATCAAAACTCCAAGGAGAAGGGTCACAACTTCTTAAATTTATCCTCATCACTAACCTCACCCCAGAGCCATTCTTGCAAACCACTTATGCACTCTGCAATGCATTCACATCCACCCTATAATGTGGCACCCAGAACTATACATGATACTCACGTTGAGATCTAACAAGTGTCACTGTGCCCGTATTGATAAAGCTGAAGATACTGTATTCTTGCGTAATGCCCTCTCTTCCTCTTTCACCCTCAGGGTGAAAAAGCTTTTCTTAACGTCAATCTAACAGTCTTCCCCTTACCTTAAATCTGGTCATTGATCCCTCCATCATAGGAAGAAGCTTTTCCCTATCTACCCTATCTATCAATTGACCCTCAACTTTATACAGGTAAAAACAATGACTGCAGATGCTGGAAACCAGATTCTGGATTAATGGTGCTGGAAGAGCACAGCAGTTCAGGCAGCATCCAAAGAGCTTTGAAATTGACGTTTCGGGCAAAAGCCCTTCATCAGGAATCAGATGAAGGGCTTTTGCCTGAAACGTCGATTTCGAAGCTCCTTAGATGCTGCCCAAACTGTTGTGCTCTTCCAGCACCACTAATCCAGAACCTCAATTTTATACATCTAAATCATGTTCCCTCTAAATCTCTGCTGCTTTAAGGAAAACAACCCCAGTCTGCCCAATCTCTCTTCTTACCTGAAACTCTCCAGCCCACACAACATGCTGGTAAACCTCCTCTGCATCCTCTCCAATGCTATCACATCACTCCTATAATGTGTTCCAGAACTGCAACTATGAAGTTGATCATTCGAATGATATTGCATTACAAACAAAAACTTATTCAAAATTAGTATGCATACATATAAAATTGTATATTTTTATATATTTTCAGTCAACAAAATCCCAAGGTTTGAGTATACACATAACTTGTTGCAATTTTCACATATTACTGAACCTGCTGTGGCTGACAGTTCAAAACATCTTATGGATGTACAGTTTGCACAGATAGAAGTGTACTCAATTAATTATCTTTAGTATGATCCTGAGACCACACAATAAATAAAAACCATCCTCACTGAGGGCCAGTACTGCACATGGCTATGCTATGAACAGAAAGTGTGATACAGCATAGAGACAGACACTTTGGTCCAACTCGTCCATGCTGATCAGATAACCTAAATTAATCTAGTTCCATTTGCCTGCGTTTGGCCCATATCCTTCTAAACCCTTCTAAACCCTTCATGTTCATGAACCCATCCAGATGCATTTTAAATGTTAGAATTCTACCAACCTCCATGACTTTCTCTGGCGGCTCATTCCTTATATGCACCACCCTCTGCATGAAAATGTTGCCCCTTAGGTCTCTTTTATATCTTTTCCCTCTCACCCTAAACCTATGCCCTCCAGTTTTGGACTCTCCTATCCTGGGGAAACATCTTGGCTATTCACCCTATCCACGCCTCCCATGATTTTATACATCTCTAAGGTCACCCCTCATCCTCCAATGCTCCAGGGAAAACAGCTCCAGCCTATTCAGCCTTTCCCAAGAGCTCAAAACCTCCAATCGTAGCAACATCCTTGTAAATCTTTTCTGAACCCTTTCAAGTTTCACAACATCATTCCTATAGCAGGGAAACCTGAATTGAATGCAGTATTCCAAAAGTGGTATAACCAATGTCCTGTACAGCCACAACATGACCTCCCAACTCCTGTACTCAATGCACTGATCAATACAGGCAAGCGTACTAAATGCCACATTTACTACCCTATCTAACTGTAAATCCAGTCTCAATCAACTATGTATCAGCACCCAATGGCTCTTTGTTATCAAAATTAAACTCCATCTGCTACTCCTCGGCCCATTGGCTCATCTGATCAAGGTCCTGTTGTACTCCAAGGTAACCATCTTCACTGTCCACTACACCTCCAATTTTGGTGTCATCTGCAAAGTTACTGACCATACCTACTATATTCACATCCAAATCATTTATATAAATGTCATAAAGCAGTGGACCCAGCACCAATCTTGCAGCATACCACTGGTTACAGGCCTCCAGTGTGAAAAGCAACCCTCCACCACCACCCTCTGTTTCCTACCTTCAAGCCAATTTTGTATCTAAATGGCTAGCTCTCCTTATATTCCAAGTGATCAAACTTGCTAACCAGTTTACCATGTGGAACTTTGTTGTATGCCTTGCTGAACTCCATATAGTCAACATCCACCACTCTGCCTTCATCAATCTTCTTCGTCACTTCTTGAAAAAATGAATCAAGTTAATGAGATGCCATTTCCCATGCACAAAGTCTCATTGACTATCCCTAATCAGTCCTTGCCTTTCCAAGTACACTGAAATCCTGTCCCTCTGAATCCCCTCCAAAAACTTCTTCACCACTGACGTCAGGCTCACCAGTCTATAATTCCCTGGTTTTTCCTTGCCACCTTCCTGAAGTAATGGCACCCACATTAACCTCCAGTCTTCCTGCACCTCACCCATAGCTTTCGATGATACAAATATCTCAGCAAGGTGCCCAGCAATCTTTTCCCTCACTTCCCACAACATTGTGGGGTACATCTGATCCGGTCTAGGAGTTTATCCACCTTTATGCATTTTAAAGAAAACAAATATGCAACAGACAGATTAATGAGAAAGGAAAAGGAAACTATTGGCAGAAGGGTTGAGAACCAGAGGATCTAGATTTTAGGTAATTTCAACAAATAAGCCAAAGGTGGTATATCAAGAAAATAATCTTTACATTGTAAGTCATAATAATTTGTCTGAGTGAATGGTGAAGGCAGTTTCAAACATAGGTTTTAAAAAGGATATGCTTAAGCAATTGAAGAAGAAAAAATGTAGGGTAGTAGCTAAAAAGAGCTCAAGGCATTGAAAAGAACAAGCAGAAAATGCTAAACATGCTTCACGTTGGGAAATAAAAAGAGTTACCTTGTCAAATTAATTATGATATTTCATCAGAATGGAGTAGGTAATGAAAAATAACCAGGAGATTAGAATTTCCTCAGTTGAGGACTGATTCCAAGCTGACTAGCCACGGCCAGTGTACTGTGAGGAGGAAGGACCTTGGTGTTGTCGACCTGACTCTGTTTTTGGCTGTGTCAGCCGATTAAAAAAATAGAATAGGTAATGAGATGCCATGAGTGGAGTTGCTTTCGCAGGGGCATGGCCTTGATTGTTTGTGTAAGGTATTATAGGGTCAAAATTGTGCAGAATAAGGGAACAGGTGTTGTTTCTGCAAAAGCTTACATTATAAAATTAGGCAAATACTAAACAGTGAGATGCGAAAACAGATAGAATTATCTATGACTAATAGGGCAGAGCAACTGTGTAGCAGGGTGTACAAGGCATAGGAAAACATAAGAAGCAAAAACAGGTAGAATTATCTATGACTAGTCTCAGGAGGGATGTGGCCAACGGATGGAACTTAGTTTGGCAGGATGATCACACGAAGACAGCAAACTATGCCAGGATAGTCACATATAAGGAATGAGATAAATAAGAGTAAGGGGTGACAGGCTTAGAGTAATGGGAGAAGTAAACTGGGGCGGAGAGAAACTAGACAAAGATGGAGCGAAGCTAGAGCTTGTGATAGGCTACGTGCTACAGTAAAAGTAACCAATGGAGTGAAAGGGGAGGACCGAGAGATGCAGCTGAACAGCATAAATCAGAATGTAACCCTCAGATCGGTGTGCTTATTCATTAGGCACCCGTTCTTGCAAGGACGTATCAATAAGATTCGCTCCTTCAGAATTTGACTCGGACTGAAATTTATTCTTATGTGAGTTTTGTTTCTCACAGTTTGTTATCTATATCAATAATTTGGATGAGAATGTACAAGGGATGCTTGTTTGCTGATGACACTAAAATAGCTGGAATTGTAGATAGTGAGGAAGGTTATCAGAAATTGCAGCAGGACCTTGATCAGCTGGGGAAGTGGGCCGAGAAATGGCAAATGGAGTTTAACACAGATAAGTGTGAGATTTTGCATTTTGGAAATTCAAATCAAGGTAGGAGTTTCATGATGAATTGTAGGGCCTTAAGGAATGTAGTCGAACAGAGGGTCCTTGGAGTTCAGGTGCTCAGTTCTCTGAAAGTGGAGTCACACATAGACAGGGCAGTGAAGGCAGCTTTTGGCACTCTCTATCAGTCAGGTCACTGAATATAGAATTTGGGAAATTATGTTGTAATTATACAAGATGTTGGTGAGGCCGCACTTGGAGTATTGTGTTCAGTTTTGGTCACCTTGTTATAGGAAAGCTGTTATTAAACGAGAAAGAGTGCAAAAGAAATTTACAAGGATATTGCCTGGATTCAACGATCTGAGTTTTTTTAAAGGTTAGATTCCCTACAGTGTGGAAACAAGCCATTTGGACAAGTCATCCACAACAACCCTTCGAAAGAGTAACCCATCCAGACCCATTTCCCTCTGACTAATGCATCTAATTTTATGGGCAATTTAGCACAGCCAATTCACCTGTCCTGCACATCTTTGGACTGTGGGAGGAAACCGGAGCACCTGGTGGAAACCCACATAGACACGGGGAGAATGTACACATTCCACACAGGTCTCTGGTGCTGTGAGGCAGCAGGGCTAACCACTGAGCCACCGTGCCAAGTTCTAGGAAGAGGTTGAACAAGCTAGGATGCTTTTCTTTCAAGCTGAAGGGACTGGGGGAGGACCTTATAGAGGTATAAAAGATCATGAGAGGCATGGATACGGTAAATGCATTCAGACTTTTTCCCAGAGTCAAGGTCTAGAGGGCATGAGGTACGAGGGGAAAGAATAAAAAAGACCCTGAGAAGCAACTTTTGTTTTTACAAAGAGTAGTACACATATGGAATGAACTGCCAGCATAAGTGTTTGAGACGGGTATATTAACAACATTTAAAAGACATTTGGACAAATACATGGATAGGAAAGGATTAGAAAGACGTGGACTCATTGCAGGGAAATTGGGTTAACATGAGCAGACATTTTAGTCAGCATGTTGGACCAGTTTGGGCCAAAAGGCCTGTCTCCATGCTGTAGGACTCTAAATGACCAACATCACTGTCCTATGAACACAGGTCCAAGCACTAAATCAACGTGATTCTCCTTACTGCTAAGTCCAGAGTCCCACACAATTTAATAAATCCTCATCCACCGAGGGCAGTGTATCAAGCTGAACAATCAATACCAAACATGAATCTAAAACACGGTTCTGCGTAAAACAGTAATTTCGAGTCAGCTCACTTTCTGTGAAGAAACAAACAAGATTACACAACAAAGAAAAACCACATCGATCCGGGTAAAAAAACCTTCGACAGATCTGTACAGATACAAAGGACATTATCCTCAAACCTGGGAGGAGGGGGCTACACAGGATCTACTGCCTCACCGGGTGGGATGAAGAGTGTCCCTCGGATCCTGCCTTCTCTGACTGGGATCCTGAGCAGCCCTTCCTTCATGAACCAGCGCTGATTGATGGCGGTGGCCAGAGGCTGCGCTGGGAGCTGCCCGAGGCTCCAGTGTCCCTCAAAGATCTCGATGTGGACGGACAGGGGAGAAGTGGCGACGTCCCTCTTGACCAGGCGAGTGAACGGAGTGACGGGGCTGAGTGACCAGAAGAGGCCCATGGGCTGGACGCCGGTGTAGTGTACCCCCAGGGAGGGGGAGTGAGCCAGGTCGAGCTGCCCGCGGGGGTCCGCCGTGTAGAAAGCGGCCGAATGGAAAAGCTGCTCCTTCTCATCGCGGAGCCAAGCCTTGAGGGTGACCTGTTGGAGCGGGGAGAGGCCGCTCACTCTCACCTCGAGCGGCTCATCGAACAGGCACCGGGGGCTGGGCTGGAGCTGGATGGAGACGGACATACCGGCCCGGGGATACAGGGGGAGAGGGATCCCGACCCGGGGATACAGGGGGAGGGGGAGAGGGATCCCGACCCGGGGATACAGGGGGAGGGGGAGAGGGATCCCGACCCGGGGATACAGAGGAAACGGGAGCCCGGCCCGGGGAATACAGGGACAGGGACAGGGACACAGCCTGGCGGAGGTAGCTGGAAACCTGCCCGGGAATAAGGGGGGCGGTGCTCTGATCTGCTTCATTGTCCAAGCCGCAGGCCATTCAGCCCATCGGAACTGCGTTGATTTCTTTTGATGTTATATGTCCCTAAGCACAGTGAAAAGCTCTGGTACACCTGTTAACTTTCACAGTGTCTCACACCTGCAAAAAAATAACCTGCGGCTATTGATTATACAAGTATCTTACCATGGGGTCCAAAAATAATTTCCCTAGCTTCCCAACGAGTTCTAAGGTCCTGGTCAGGTCCCGGAGATTTACCCACCTTATATATTTTAAGACATCCAGCACCTCCACCTCTGTATTATGGACATTTTTTTCAAGATGAAGCTATTTATTTTCCCAAGTTCTCTTTCTTCCATGTCCTTCTCCATGGAAAACACTGATGCAAAATATTAATTTAGTATCTCCTCCATCTCCTGCCATTCCACATATCGGTGGCCCTGCTGATTTTTAAGGGGCCCTATTCTCTTTTGTCCTTAATGTATTTGTAAAAACCTTTTTGGATTCTCCTTAAACATATTTGCCAAAGATTCAGAAAAGATTTACAAGGATTTTGCCAGAGGAAGTGGTGGAGGTTTAGAATCCCCTCAGTCTAAGGCACTGGTTGGTGCTACAGTCAGTATGCTCCTGTTGGCTCTGAGGAGGAGAGTTTCTTTGTCTTCTTCCCCACCCCACCCCACCCCACCCCCAAAACCCCTAGTTGAGGAATATATTTGTTTCTTTTTTTGTACAAAATGAAAAACTCTGGTTTGTGAGCAGCACAGGCAGGTCACAGCAAACAGGGACACACAGATAAAGGGATGGCTGGAAAATGGGAAGGCTTCAAACATGAGATAGAGAATCCAGAGAGATTATGTTCCTGTTAGGGTGAAAAGCAAGGCTGGTAGATGGAGGGAATGCTGGATGGCTACAGAATTTAAGATTTTGGCCAAGAATAAGAAGGAAGCACATGTCAGGGTAAAGACAGCAGAAATTGAGCGGTTCCTTAGAGTATAAAGACAGTAGAGACTTGAGGGAAATCAGGAGGGGAAAAAGGGGACATGAGATAGACTCATAGAGATATACAGCACGGAAACAGACCCTCTGGTCCAACTCATCCATGCTGACCAGATCCCAACCCAGTATAGTCCCACCTGCTAGCACCCAGCCCATATCCCTCCAAACCCTTCCCATTCATATACCCATCCAGATGCCTTTTAAATGTTGCAATTGTACCAGCCTCCACCACTTCCTCTGGCAGTTAATCCATATACGCACCACCCTCTGTGCAAAGGTTGCCCCTTGGTCTCTTTTATATCTTTTCCCCATCTCACCCTAAACCTATGCCCTCTAGTTCTGGACCATCCACCCCAGGAAGAGACTTTGTCTATTTATCCTATCCATGTCCCTCATGATTTTACAAACTGCTATAAGGTAACCCCTCAGCCTCCAATGCTCCAGGGGAAACAGCCCCAGCCTAATCAAATTCTCCAACTCTGGCCATGATTCGGAGATGCCGGTGTTGGACTGGGGTTTACAAAGTTAAAAATCACACAACACTAGGTTATAGTCCAACAGGTTTAATTGACAATCACCTGATGAAGGAGCGACGCTCCGAAAGCTAGTGTGCTTCCAATTAAACCTGTTGGACTATAACCTGGTGTTGTGTGATTTTTAACTCCAACTCTGGCAACATCCTTGTAAATCTTTTCTGAGCCTTTGGCAAATAGGGTTAAAGAGAATCCAAAAAGGGTTTTATAAATACATTAAGGACAAAAGGATAACTAGGGAGAGAATAGGGTTCCTTAAAGATCAGCAGTGCCACCTATGTGTAGAACCGCAGGAGGTGGGGGAGATACTAAATGAGTATTTTGCATCAGTATTTACCATAGAGAAGGACATGAAAGAAAGAGAATGTGGGGAAATAAATAGCTTCATCTTGAAAAAATATCCATATTACAGAGGCGGAGGTGCTGGATGTCTTAAAATATATAAAGTGGATAAATCACCGGGACCTGACCAGGTGCACCGTAGAACTCATTGGGAAGCTAGGGAAATGATTGTTGGACCCCTTGCTAAGATACTTGTATAATCGATAGCCACAGGCAAAGTGTCAGAAGACTGGAGGTTGGGAAGGAAAAAACCAGGAAACTATATACCAGTGAACCTAACATTGGTGGAAGATAAGTTGTTAGAGGGAATCCTGAGGGACAGGATTTACATGTATTTGGATATGCAAGGACTGATTAGGCATAGTCAACATGGCCTTGTGCATGTGAAATCTTGTCTCACAGGGAGAAAGAGAGGACTGCATTCCTGGTGAAGAGCTAACCTGCTCATTCCTGATGAAGGGCTTATGCCCGAAAAATCGATTCTCCTACTCTTCGGATGCTGCCTGACTAGCTGTGCTTTTCCCGCACAACCCTCTTGACTCAAATACTTGATTGAGTTTTTTGAAGTAATGAAGAGGATTGATGAGGGCAGAGCAGTGGACTTGATCTACTTGGACTTCAGTAAGGTGTTTGACAAGGTTCCTCATGGTAGACTGGTTAGCAAGGTTAGATCACATGGAATACAGGGAGAACTAGCCATTTGGATACAGAACTGGCTCAAAGGTAGAAGACAGAGGGTGGAGTGGAGAGTTGCTTTTCAGACTGGAGGCCTGTGACCAGTGGTATTTCACAAGGATCAGTGCTGGGTCCATTGCTTTTTGTCAGTTTATATAAATGATTTGGATGTGAACATAGGAGATGTGGTTAGTAAGTTTGCAAATGACACCAAAATTGGATGCATAGTGGATAGCAAATAACATTACCTCAGGTCACAATGGGATTTTAATCAGATGGGCCAATGGGCTGAGTGGCAGATGGAGTTTAATTTAGATAAATGCGAGGTGCTGCATTTTGGGAAAGCAAATTTTTGCAGGACTTATACACTTAATGGTAAGGTGCTAGGGAGTGTTGCGGAACAGAGACCTTGGACTGCAGATTCATAGTTCCTTGAAAGTCGAATTGCAGGTTGTGTGAATTGTGAAGAAATGCATTGAATGTAAGAGTTGGGAGGTACAAGAGATTGGTTTGGCCACTTTGGGAATACTGCTTACAATTCTGGTCACTCTGCTATTGGAAGAATGTTGTGAAATTTGAAAGGGTTCAGAAAAGATTTACAAGAATGTTTCCAGGGTAGGAGGGTTTGAACTATAGGGAGAGGCTGAATAAGCTAGGGCTATTTTCCCTGGAGCATCGGAGGCTGAGGGGTGACCTTATAGAGGTTTACAAAATCATAAGGAGCATGGATAGGGTTAACAGAAAAAGTCTTTTTCCCAGGGTTGGGAGTCCAAAGCTGGAGGGCATAGGTTTAAGGTGAGAGGGGAGAGATTTAAAAGGGACCTAAGGGACAATGTTTACATGCAGAGGATGGTGCATGTAAGGAATGAGCTGCCAGAGGACATGTAGAGGCTGGTACAATTGCAACACTTAAAAGGAATCTGGATAGGTATATGAATAGGACGAGTTTAGAAGGATATGGGCCAAATGCTGGCAAATGTAACTAGATTTATTTAGGATATCTCATTGGCATGAATGAATTTGATCGTAGGGTCTGTTTCCATGTTGAGTATCTATGACTCGATCTAGTTCCTTCATACATATCAGGAAAAGCCAGGGGCACAACACTCTTGCCTGGTGCTACAAATCTTCAAGCCTGAAGAACATCTATTAGCAAAACCTGTGTTTCCTGTTTTCCAGACCGTTCTGTATTCACATTGCTGCTGTCCCTTTTATTCCACTGTTTATATCATTGCTCATAAGTACAACTAGCTAAGAGGAAAAGGGAAGTGTACATAAGATCCAGGCAGCTAAGAACAGAATGGGCCCTGGAGGAATATTGGAAGAGTAGGACTAGTCTTAGGTAAGGAATCAAGTGGGCTAAAAGGGGTCATGAAATAGATTCAGCAAACAGCCTCTTATTCTTATATAAGAAGCAAGTGGGGAACTAAAGGATAATGAAGGAAGGCTGTGTGTCAAACTTGAGAGAATGGGCGAGATTCTGAATGATTACTTTGCATCAGTGTTCACTGAGGAGAGGGACATGATGTATGTTGAGATTTAAGATAGAAGTTTGATTAGTCTGGATCACGTTGACATAAGTTGGGAAGATGTGTTGGGTAGGCTGAAGGTTGTTAAGGTGGACAAATCCCCACCTTAGCTGGGGCCCTGACCGATATCTTTGTGGCACCCTTAAACACAGTCGAGGTGCTGGAGGACTGCTCATGTTGTCCCCCTATACAAGGGTAGTAGGGCTATTCCGGGTAACTACAGACCAGTGAGCCTGACGTCAGTGGTGGGAAACTTGTTGGAGAAGGTATTGAGGGATAGGATCTATTTATATTTAGAAAAGAATGGGCTTATCAGTGATAGGCAACATGGTTTTGTGTGGGGGAGATTGTGCCTTACCAATTTAGAGTTCTTTGAGGAAGTGACCAAGTTGATAGATGAAGGAAGAGTTGTTGATGTTATATATATGGACTTTAGTAAAGCATTTGATAAGGTTCCCCATTGTAAACTAATAGAGAAAGTGCAGTCATATGGTGTGCAGGGTGTTCTCGCTAGGTGGATTAAGAACTGGTTGAGCAAAAGGAGGCAGAGAGTAGTAGTTTAAAGGAGTTTCTCGAAATGGAAAAAGGTGACCAGTGGTGTTCCACAGGGATCAGTGCTGGGGCCACTGTTGTTTGTGATGTACATAAATGATCTTGAAGAGGTCATTGTTGGTCTGATCAGTAAATTTGCAGATGACACAAAGATTGGTGGAATAGCAGAAAGCATAAGGGACTGTCAAAGAATGCGGGAGAATATAGATATACTGGAGAGTTGGGCAGAGAAGTGGCAGATGGAGTTCAATCCAGGCAAATGTGAGGTGATGCATTTTGGCAAGTCTAATTCTCGGGCAAATTATACAGTGAATAGAAGAGCCTTGGGAAAAGTTGATGAGCAGAGAGATCTGGGAGTGCAGGTCCATTGCACCCTGAAGGTTGCTGCACAGGTGGATAGAGTAGTCAAGACGGCACATGGTATGCTTGCCTTCATTGGACGGGTATTGAGTATAAGAGCTGGCAGGTCTTGTTAAAATTGTGCAAGACGTTGGTTCGGCCACATTTAGAATACTGTGTACAGTTCTGGTTACTACATTACCAAAAGGATGTGGACGCTTTGGAGAGGGTGCAGAGAAGGCTTATGAGATTTGTTGCCTGGTATGGAAGGTGCTAGATATAAAGAGAGGTTGAGTAGGTTAGGTCTGTTTTCATTAGAAAAAAGGAGATTGAACGGCGACCTGATTGAGGTCAACAAAATCATGAAGGGTATAGACAGGGTAGATAGAAATAAAGCTTTTTCCCAGGGTGAAGGATTCAATAACGAGTGATCACGCTTTCAATGTGAGAGGTGAAAAGTTTAAGGGTGACACGTATGGCAAGTACTTTACATGGAGAATGGTGGATGTCTGGAATGCGTTGCCAGCAGAGGTGGTAGAGGCAGGCACGGTAGATTCATTTAAGATGTGTCTGGACAGATGCATAAGTAGGTGGGGAGCAGAGGGATACAGACGCTTAGGAATTGGACGACAGGTTTAGACACTAAATTTGGATCGGCTCAGGCTTGGAGGGCCGAACAGCCTGTTCCTGGGCTGTAAATTTTCTGTTTTTTATTCGGTAGTGACAATATTTCAGTTGAATAAAGGGAACTATGGAGCTATGAGGGAGGAGCTGGCCAAAGTTCAATGGTGCAATACCTTAGCAGGGAAGACAGTGGAGGAACGATGGCAGATATTTCTGAGTATGATGCAGGATCGGTTCATTCCAAAAAGGAAGAAAGATCCTATGAGGAGGCAGGGGTAGCCGTGGCTGACAAGGGAAGTTAAGAAACATGTAAAGTCAAAAGAAAAAAAGTATAACATATGATGAGTGGGAAAACAGAGGCCTGGGAAGCTTTTAAAGAACAGAGGATTACTAAGAAGGAAATACGCAGAGAAAAATGAGGTACGAAGGTAAACTGGCCAAAAATATAAAGGAGGATAGTAAAAGCTTTTTTTAGGTGTGTGAAAAGGAAAAAAATGGTTAAGTCTAAAATTGGGCCCTTGAAGACAGAAACAGGGGAATATATTACAGGGAACGAAGAAATGGCAGAAGAGTTGAATTGGTACTTCAGATCTGTGTTCACTGGGGAAGACACAAGCAATCTCCCTGAGGTAACAGTGGCTGAAGCACCTGAACTGAAGGGAATTTATATTTGCCAGGAATTGGTGTTGGAGAGACTGTTAGGTCTGAAGGTTGAGAAGTCCCCAGGGCCTGATGGTCTACATCCCAGGGTACTGAAGGAGGTGGCTCGAGAAATCGTGGATGCGTTGGTGATTATTTTCCAGAGTTCGATAGATTCGGGATCAGTTCCTGTGGATTGGAAGGTGGCTAATGTTGTACCACTTTTTAAGAAAGGTGGGAGAGAGATAGCAGGAAATTATAGACCAGTTAGTCTGACCTCAGTGGTGGGAAAGATGCTGGAGTCTATTATAAAGGATGAAATTACGACACATCTGGACAGTAGTAACAGGATAGATCAGAGTCAGAATGGATTTATGAAGGGAAAATCATGCTTGACTAATCTTCTGGAATTTTTTGAGGATGTAACTCTGAAGATGGACAAGGGAGACCCAGTGGATGTAGTGTACCTGGACTTTCAGAAAGTCTTTGATAAAGTCCTACATAGGAGGTTAGTGAGCAAAATCAGGGCGCATGGTATTGGGGGCAAAGTACTGACTTGGATTGAAAATTGGTTGGCTGACAGGAAACAAAGAGTAGTGATAAACGGCTCCGTTTCAGAATGGCAGGCAGCGACCAGTGGGGTACCGCAGGGATCAGTGCTGGGACAGCAGCTTTTTACAATATATATATTAATGATATAGAAGATGGTATTAATAGTAACATTAGCAAATTTGCTGATGATACAAAGCTGGGTGGCAGGGTGAAATGTGAGGAGGATGTTAGGAGATTACAGGGTGACCTGGACAGATTAGGTTAGTGGACAGATGCAGTTTAATGTGGATAAATGTATGGTTATCCACTTTGATGGCAAAAACAGGAAGGCAGATTCCTACCTAAATGGAGTCAAGTTAGGTAAAGGGGCAGTACAAAGAGATCTGGGTGTTCTTGTACACCAGTCAATGAAGGCAAGCATGCAGGTACAGCAGGTAGTGAAGAAAGCTAATAGCATGCTGGCCTTCATAACAAGAGGGATTGAGTATAGAAGCAAAGACGTTCTTCTGCAGCTGTACTGGGCACTGGTGAGACCGCACCTGGAGTATTGTGTGCAGTTCTGGTCTCCAAATTTGAGGAAACACATTCTGACTATTGAGGGAGTGCAGCGTAGGTTCACGAGGTCAATTCCTGGAATGGCAGGGCTACCTTATGTTGAAAGATTGGAGCGACTGGGCTTGTATACCCTTGAGTTTAGAAGACTGAGAGGGAATCTGATTGAGACGTATAAGATTATTAAAGGATTGGACACTCTGGAGGCAGGAAACATGTTTCCACTGATGGGTGAGTCCCGAACCAGAGGACACAGCTTAAAGATAAGGGGTAGGCCATTTAGGACAGAGATGAGTGGGTGTGTGGAATGCTCTGCCCCAGAAGGCAGTGGAGGCCCAGTCTCTGGATTCATTTAAGAAAGAGTTGGATAGAGCTCTCAAGGATAGTGGAATCAAGGGTTATGGAGGTACGGCAGGAACAGTATACTGATTGAGGATGATCAGCAATGATCATAATGAATGGTGGTGCAGGCTCGAAGGGCAGAATGGCCTACTCCTGCACCTATTGTCTATAGTTCTAATTATTTGTGCAGAGCTGTACATACACCATATCAATACTGTGTTACTGGGATACTTTGCTATTTCTTACCAAAACTGAAATTTAGTTTTCATTTTTTAAAATACATTTAACCCCATTCACAAAATACATCCTCTTCTCCTACCTCTCTACAGAAACCTGTTCCCTACCACCATCCTTTACTCTTGCCTCTTATGATTTTACCCCTACCCTCTCCTTCCCAATAAAATCAAGTCTGATCCACTACCATGCGCGGTGCTGAACATTAACATTTTGCCTCCAGGCAATGTTGTAAACTTCTTCAAATCTTGAGGCTTTTCGTTGTCACAACACACCCTTCACTTTATTAAAGAAAACCCACCACTTCTCACTGTTATTGTTGTGTTTCCCTACACCAATATACTAATTTCAAACCTCAGCTGGTTAATGGCCCAGTAGTTTGTTTATTTCAAGATCTATTACAGGATCCAGACTGATTTAATAGAAAATTCATCAACTATTGTTATAGCAAAGAGTGAATTGGGCATAACCCTGAATGTTGCTATGCGATCATAGGCACCTGGGAGGTGAACCACAGGTCATGAGAGATCATCAGTTTCATTTTCACCATAGTTTGAAGGAAGCAGACTCCATTAATGCAAAAGACCTGTGTTCTCCAAATGGAAGGCAAAGCTAGAGAAACATGGGAAAGGAAGGTCTGGACAGTGCAAGTTGACTGTGGGATTGGGCCCCCACCCTGCCACCCTGCCACCCATTGACCTCACAGCTCCTTCACATTTCTTGCTGCAAACTAGACAATCAATAGTTGCTAGTCACATGTTCTCCATCCTAATTACTTGCATGTTACTATTTTTCCTCTTCACAATAACAAAGATGGGAATTGACATTAAAAATATTTTCAAGTTGGAAGTAAACTCCAAAATGGAAAAAGGGAAGAACAATGGAAAAAAACAAAATTAATGCAAATCATCCTCCCAGTAACACGCCTATTCAATCATCCTAAACGTCCAGACTAGTACCATTCAATCCCTTCTCTCTATCCACGCCCCTCCCCAATTTCAACAATCCTCTCTCCCCAAAAATCCTTTCCCTCAAAAATCCCATCCTCAATTCAATCCTCACTTCATCTAAGTTGTCCCCACTCCACATGTCCCTAGCACCCCGTCTCCTCTGTCCAATGTGCTCCTCACCATCCCAAGTCACTCCCGCTCCACGATCCCTGGCACCCTGTCTCCTCCGTCCAACATGCCCCTCGCCATCCCAAGTCACCCCCCCTTCCCCTGGCAGTCCAGTTCCTCCCTCCAACGTGTCCCTCGCCATCCCAAGTCAACCCCACTCAACATTCCACTGGCAGCCTGTCTCCTTCCTCGAACATGCCCCTTGCTATCCTAAGTCACGCCCTCTCCATGTTCCCCAGACACCCACCCTACCTCCTCCACGTTCCCCTGGCACCCCATCTCCTCCCTCCACCATGCCCCTTGCCATACCAAGTCAGCCCCCTCCACCATGCCCCTTGCCATACCAAGTCAGCCCCCTCCACATTCCCCTGGCACCCCATCTCCTCCCTCCACCATGCCCCTTGCCATACCAAGTCAGCCCCCTCCACCATGCCCCTTGCCATACCAAGTCAGCCCCCTCCACATTCCCCTGGCACCCTATCTCCTCCCTCCACCATGCCCCTCACTATCCCTGGTCGCCCCCACGTTCCCCTGGCACCCACCCTCCTCCCTACAACTTGCCCCTCCCCATCCCAATTCACCTCCCTCAATCCTCCCCTTCGATATCTTTCCCCCTCAACCCCTTGACCCTCAATCTCCTCTCCCCAAGTGGTCTCCTGCTCCCCCAGTCCCTCCACCCCCGCCCCTGGAGAATGGTACCCTCCGCGCCCGTACTGCCGTGCCGGCTGGAGCGGCTCACTCTGGCGTCGGGGGGGGGGAGGAGGGAGTGGGTAGCGGTTGTTGTCAGGGAGGGCAGCAGCCGCCGCCATGATGCTGCGACTGCAGCCGCCGCCGCTGTTGTGGCTGTTCGGGGCCGGCCGGGCGGCGCTGAGGGCGGCCACCAGGGGCCGAGGCGGGCTCGGCGTCAGGAGCGTGAGCGACGGGCCGGTCAAGCTGACGGCGACGCCTTCGAAGAGCCTGGCGGACGAGCCGCTGGACATCCAGGCGGAGGGTCTGGGCGCGGAGCAGGCGGTCACCCTGCGGGCCCAGGTGGTCACCGACCAGGGGCAGCTGTTCGCCTCCTGCGGCCAGTACCGGGCGGACGGCGCCGGGCGCCTGGTCGTCAGCCAGTCGCCGTCGCTGGGCGGTGACTACGAAGGGGTGGCGCCCATGGGCCTCCTGTGGACCCTGTCCCCCGCCCCCATGGAGCAGCCGTACCTGAAGCTGAGCCAGGCCCACCTGACCGGCAGCCCCATGTACATCGACCTGTGCGTCCACTCGGGACACAGCGGCAAGACCACCATCCCCGGGCAACCCCTGGCCAAGCAGAGGATCGAGAGGTGGTACAGCAAACCCGGACTCCGCCGCATCAGGCTCAGGGAAGGCAATATTAGGGGCAGCATTTTTATTCCCCCAGGTGAGTAGAGGGGTCATCTTGCCCCCCCAACCCCCACTCTACCCCCCACTCCCACTCTACCCCACCACTCCCCCACTCTACCCCCTACCCCACCCCACCCCCCTCCACCCCCCACTCCCACTCTACCCCACCACTCCCCCACTCTACCCCCTACCCCACCCCACCCCACCCCCCTCCACCCCCCTCTCCACCCCCCTCTCCACCCCCCACTCTACCCCACCACTCCCCCACTCTACCCCACCACTCCCCCACTCTACCCCCTACCCCACCCCACTCTACCCCCCACTCTACCCCCCACTCCCACTCTACCCCACCCCACCCCCACTCTACCCCCTACCCCACCCCACCCCACCCCACCCCCACTCTACCCCCCACTCTACACCCCACCCCACCCCCACTCTACCCCACCCCACCCCACCCCACCCCCACCCCACCCCACCCCCACCCCACCCCACCCCCACCCCACCCCACCCCCACCCCCACCCCACCCCACCCCCACCCCACCCCACCCCACCCCCACCCCACCCCCACCCCACCCCACCCCCACCCCACCCCCACCCCACCCCCACCCCACCCCACCCCCCACCCCACCCCACCCCCACCCCACCCCACCCCCACTCTACCCCACCCCCACTCTACCCCACCCCCACTCTACCCCACCCCCACTCTACCCCACCCCCACTCTACCCCACCCCCACTCTACCCCACCCCCACTCTACCCCACCCCCACTCTACCCCACCCCCACTCTACCCCACTCCCACTCCACCCCACTCCCACTCCACCCCACTCTACCCCACCCCACCCCCACTCTACCCCACCCCCACTCTACCCCACCCCACCGCCACTCTACCCCACCCCACCGCCACTCTACCCCACCCCACCGCCACTCTACCACCCCCAACCCCAACCGTCTGCACTTGGCATCAGTGCCATGAGATCTTATGGTCAAGAAAGTCTGTCAACCACCCCCCCCCCCCTTCTCTCCAGTTAGGAATAACAAGACCACCTGTGCGTGCGCGCACACATACACACAACATGGGTGCTGGGGTAAAATAAGCACTATCACATTTTTTGAAAAATAAAAAAAAGGAGTGTCAGGAGCTCTGTTCACACTAAGAGCTGGTTCTGAGGGAGCTGGATCAGTGTTGAGTGACCCTCCACTTTGTGTCAGGGAGGGGACTGACCTCTGTGGTGTCTGGACCGCACTGTCAGTGCGTTATTAATGCTGTTGGGTTACCTACTGAGGAGTAGAGCTTTCTTTTTCTCTCCCCCCTTGTTTCAGGTAGACGCTTTTTGATTTTTTTTGTCTGTCTTTTGTTTGTTGTGAATTTTTTTCTGGGTTTCTTTCTGTAACAAAAATAAAAGGAGGGGGACAAAAGGAGTAACAAGCCAATGGATGAAATGATTGTTTTACACATTCAACAAAAAACAAGTATTTTGAGGGGGGGGGGGGGAAGATCCTTGAAATGGCTTTAAAATTCTTCAGACTCTAGGTCCCAGGAAACCACATTGGAACAGCACCGCTGCAAATAGATCACAGGAAGCAGGGCTAATAGGGGAGCTGCACTGATGTGGGGGTGTCGGTGTTGGACTGGGGTGGATAGAGTCAGAAGGCACATGACACCAGGTTATAGTCCCCACAGATTTATTTGAAATTCACGCAAGCTTTTGGAGCGCAGCCCCTTCGTCAGGTGCCTTGTTAAAATATAGTCTTTCTGATGAGACATTAAACTGAGGCCCCCCTTCTGACATCTGGTGGCTGTAAAAGATCCTGTAGTGCTATTTTAACAAAAGGAGGAGGGAGATTCTTGCTAGTATCAATCTGTTTCATAAACTCTGTTTCTCTCTTCACAGATGCTGCCAGACCTGCTGAGTTTCTCCAGCATTTTTCTGTCTTTATTTCATAAAATACACATTGCCTGGTCGTTACCTGATTGTCAAGTTAGGATGTCTTTGAGAGTTTGCAGAGCTGCACCTTTCCTACATTGTAAATTATAACTATAGTTGAAAAAAAACTTTATTGACGGTAAAGTGCTTGAGGCATCCACTAGTCATGAAAAATGAATGAAAGTCGCTGCTTATGGTGCCATCTTAGGCACAAAGGTCCCTAGGTACAGCTTTTCAGTTAGTATTCTTGGAAAAATAGAGAAATGAAAAAAGTCCAGCATTATAAATTTAGGATAAATTATAAAATGGAGGAAAAAAGTACAGAGCAACAGCCTTCCAATCCAGTCAATGTTGACACCTAGCCTCCAGTCTGCACTGGACCTTGATCCAGACAGCGCCTGGCTTCACCTCAGGGCTCACGAGGCCAAATTGCGGTAAAGTTAATCAAATCAAATCATTCTTGATAATATTATAGTGCAAATCTATTACTGTCCATACTTAAAATTGCAAAAAAAACTCAGCTCAAAAAATATAAACGAGTTGAACCTTATAATGTACTCCACACTTATTAGGCTTACTTTTCAGTGCCAGAGAGATTGCTTGGTCATTATTAAGACTTAGTTTATTAGTGGTTGAATTGAAATACCTTCACGTACCTCTATTTATGGCCAATTTATTCTTTGTCTGCAGCAGGAAGGCTGAATTGGAACATAACATAGTTTAATACATTTGAATGGGGAGCCAGATGGAGTGTAAAACAGACAGCACATCTCAAACAACAACTTATTGATCTTTATGTTTAAGTCCACATACTGGAAGTTGCTATCTAAAGTGTGCATATATAACAATGAACATTGCTAGCCTCATGGTTGATTTCCTTTTTAAAATCTGGTTTACAGTGTGTTACCAAAACTGAAATGTTTGGGAAATATTGAAGAGATTTGGTGGTTTTCCCCCCTCTAGAAAAGTTAAAGCCAAGGGGTAACCTAATAGATGTCCTGAAAATTGCAGAGCTGTTTGATAAAACGCACAGGGGAAGACAGCATGTTCCACTTATGGGAGACTAAAATTATGGGGCAGAAATACAAAATAGTTACTATTAAATCCAGTTGAGAATTCAGAAGAAATTGTGGCAAGAATGTGGAATTTGAAATCTCACATAGTACTGAGGTGACATTTTTAAGGGAAGCTAAATATTTACCTAAGGGAGAAAGAAGTAGGAAGTTATACTAAGATACGGTGGATAGAAGAAAGTTCATGTGGAGTATAAACATGGACAGGTTGAGCCAAATTCCCTATTTCTATGTTGTATATTGTGTACAATGTACAGATTGTTGATGTTTTTAATCAACATGTTCAGACATATTGTGACACACCTCTGGAGGCAATGGGTATTAAACCATGTTTTCTGGCCCAGTGGTAAAGTCAGATTGGGTCACGTGACAAAGTGTAATTTTGTAATCTAATGTAATTGAGACAAATTACAGAAAAGACCTTTGCTGTTTTCACTGTGATACAACATTTTCAACCCATTTTTAAAAGTATTACCCTGAATTTGTTAAGTGGTTTGTTATGACATTTTTTGTTCTGTTTCTTAAGGGGATGGCCCCTTTCCTGGACTGATAGATCTGTTTGGAGATGAAGGTGGTTTGATTGAGTTCCGAGCCTGTCTGCTTGCAAGCCGGGGCTTTGCTACTCTTGCTCTCCCTTATTTTGGTTTTGAAGATCTACCAATGACCATGACAGATCTTCATTTAGAATACTTTGAGGAAGCTGTAAATTATCTGAAGAAACATCCAAAGGTGAGTTCAGTACAACAGAAGCCCAGAGAATTAACTTGCTATTGAACAATGTATTTGTGGTTATAATATTTCTCGATGAAGTTAATGATATGGGGTATATTTTACTTTAGATATCTTGATAGCTCCAGTGTAACCAGCTGTTTGGCTGGCAGCATATTTACTTCCGACTCGTGGATTCAAGTTCAAATCCAGGACTTGAGCACAAAATTCAATGCCGACACCAAAGTCTAGAGCTGAGGAAATGTTGCTTCATCAGAGGCGACATCTTTTGGATGTGTGAAATCTGGGTTTCATCTGCCCCCAAGTGAATAGGTTAAAGATCTTATAGATCCATTTTGAAGAAGAACTCAGATGGTATGTCACTGGATGCGAAACATTGACTCTGCTTTCTCTCCGCAGCTGCTGCCAGATTGACTGAGTTTCTCTAGCAGTTTCTGTTTTTGCTTATTTTTCTTGCTATTATTGTCAGTAATTAATTCAATATGGCACAGTGGTCAATGGTTAGCACTGCTGCAATGGTTAGCACTGCTGCCTGTCAGTGCCAGGGATCTGAGTTTGATTCCAAGACTGGGTGGTTGTCTGTTTGAAGTTTGCATGTTCTCCCAATGTCTGTGTGAGGTTTTGCTGGTTTCCTCCCACAGCCTAAAGGTGCTCAGGTTAAGTGAAATGGTCTGCGGCTCCAGGGATGTGCAGATTAGGTGGGTTAAACATGGTAAATACGGAGTTATGGGGTTAGGAAGCGGAGCTGGGTCTGGGTGGGATGCTGTTCGGAGGCTCGGTGCAGACTCGATAGGTCGAATGGCCTCCTTCTGCACTGTAGGGATTCTGTGATTCAGTTCTAAAAAACATAAAACAATTAATTGCTCATATTATATTGCTCTTTGTGGGAACTTTCTGTACGCAAATTGCTACCATATTTCTTACATTGCAACACGGTAAAAGTACTTAATTGTAAAGCACTTTGGAATGTTCTGTAGTTGGGAAGGTGCCTTATAAATGCAAATCCTTTTCATAAATGATCCCAACTTCCTATGTTTGTGAGTGTTCATGCATGTTTTGAGAGTAAGTTTTAAGTACTTAAATTTTTAAGTTGAGTCAATTTTTAAATTACACCAGAAACTGGTTCAACTTCTACATTCGATCTTATTTTAAACATTCACTGATAAAAGTAATGAAGTAGTCATAGAACAAACTAATAAAGCAAACATACTGTCTGTCATAGTTTTTATATTCTACTAACCCTGCATGTGCAAAGAAATAATTTGTCTTCCAAATCCAATATTACTAGAACAACAATTTGTGTTAACATTATACTTCATTGGCTGTCAATCATTTTGACACATCCACTTCGAAGTGTTCAACAATAGTGAAAAGCATTTTATCAATGCTGATTCCTCTCTAACTTTTTTATAGTGTGATTTAAACTCTTCATCAGTACCCAGCTCCTAACCCTATATCTTCATCCTTTTCCTTTCTCATTGTGCCAGCCGTCCCACAGAGACCTTCTTAGCAATTTCTGTACTTTTCTTCAGTTACTCTCCTGCCTCATTTAATACCCTTTCTGAACTCATTCATCTAAACAACTGCTTGCTCTCTTGAGTCAAATACCTCTGAATTACTGCCTAAATAACTTCAATTCCTGTCCCTCCCCATCTAACTCAATTGAAGATGCTTCCCTCACTATTTCCCTCCCTTTCAAAACTCCCAACATTCACCCGCTTTAAAAAAATTCTCCTCATGCAAACTACTGTTCCATCCCCAACCTCTCTTTCCTCACTATCCATTGTTTTGATTGTGTTGTCACTCGTATCTAGGGCCATGTTTGAGTGAATGAAGCATTAAATATCCTGAGTCAAAGTCACAGTTAGCCTTCTTCTAACTCTAGTCCTTGAAATATTTGACAACATCTGCAAGCAATAACTCTGCTGGCTCTTTGTCTATATGAAACTATACTTGAATTATATCCAACCTTAATGATCCAATTATAATTAGAGATTTATCTTTCCATTCCTAGACTATGAACTGAGAAGATCCCAGATGTTTTTTTTAATGTCTCCCTGCTCTTTCTACAAGCGTTGATAGCTTAATTTACAAATTTGGGGCAGCACGGTAGCTCAGTGGTTAGCACTGTTGTCTCACAGCACCAGGGACCCAGGTTCGATTCCAGCCTCAGGCAACAGTCTGTGTAGAGTCTGCACATTCTCCCCATCTCTGCGTGGGTTTCCTCCGGGTGCTCCGGTTTCCTCCCACCATCTAAAAATGTGCAGGTTAGGCAAATTAACCACGCTAAATTGCCCATAGTGGGGGGTGTATTGGTCATTGGTAAATATGGGGGGTGGGTCACTCATCGGGTGGTCGGTGTGGATTTGTTGGGCCGAAGGACCTCTTTCCATACTGTAGGGAATTAATCTAAACAGGGACCAGCTCCCTTTTTGTATGCTGATGACCCCTTGCTTTACCTGTTCATCACAATCCTCAATCACATTTCTGCCTTGTTGTCAACCACTGAATGCATTTACACCTCTTTCTATCCCTACCTTGCGAGTAGCAATTTTACATTCTTATGACTCCATCCTCTTGCACATCCTGCCTCCTATTTCCCTATCATTGGCAGTAATGGCCTCAGCTGTTTGTGTGTCACATTCTGAATTCTCTCCTTAAGCCTCTTCACTTCAGTTTCCTTCACTAAAAAGCTTTTAAAAGTTTATCATCTTACCTGCTTAATAATACCTTCACTGACCTATCATTAATTTTTGTGATTGCTTCTCTGTGAAGTATTAGGATGCTTTTCATTATCTTTATGCATGTTTGTAAGCTGCATTAGTGCAGGCTGTTGTCTGAGACAGGGGTCTCCGACTTTGAATTGAAAGGTTAAAGTTGTAATAGACCCACAGGATCATAGGGCTGCTGTCTCATTAGAGAGAGACTACTACTGGTGGTTTAACCTGAGGATCACCACGCCTTAGGCAAAGGAAGAAGTTAAGAAGTTGGAGACTCCTTCATGGTAATCTCAGCTGATGTAGGAATTGAACCCATCACTCTATCTCGCAAAGCATCTATCCAGAAATGTTGCATTAGTTCCCTGTCCAAAAACCAGAATTTCCCAATGTATGAGTTCAAGCTAGTATGTTGTCAGTCACAATAGAGGATTCTTGCAGCCAGGGAGATTCACGTTTTTGGAGTTGGCCATCATCGGGTGGTTGGCCAGCTTAAAGGTGCTCTGTGGTAATCCCAAAATTGTTCAATTATTGAGGTGATTTGTCAGTCAACCAATGCTTTGCCAAGTGCTGCTGCCACCAAGAGCAAGTCATTCACATCATTTTGTTTTTAAAGAAATATTTGGGATTTCCAATCATCAGGGATAATATCACACACTGCATTATAAGTTGGGGCAGCATGGTGGTTCAGTGGTTAGCACTGCTGCCTCACAGCACCAATTCCTGGGTTCAATTCCTGCCTCAGGCAACTGTCGTGTGTGGAGTTTGCACATTCTCCCTGGGTCTGCGTGGGTTTCCTTTTGGTACTCTGGTTTCCTCCCACAGTCTAAAGATGTGCAGGTTAGGTGAATTGGCCATGCTAAATTGCCCGTAGTGTTAGGTGAAGGGGTAAACTTAGGGGAATGGGTTCGGGTGGGTTGCTCTTCGGAGGGTCGGTGTGGACTTGTTGGACTGAAGGGCCTGTTTCCACACTGTAAGTATACCTAAAAAAAAATGTGCAAGAGGATTTCCTGACACAGTATGCAGATAGATCAACAAGAGGTGAGGCCGCATTGGATTTGGTACGGGGTAATGAACCAGGTCAGCTGTTAGATTTGGAGGTAGGTGAGTACTTTGGTGATAGTGATAACAATTCGGTTATGTTTACTTTAGCAATGGAAAGGGATAGGTATATCCTGCAGGGCAAGAGTATTAACTGGGAGGAAAAAAGCAATCGTGATGCGATTAGGCAAGATTTAGGACACAGGATAGGGAAGGAAACTGCAAGGGATGGGCTCAATTGAAATGTGGAGCTTTTTCAAGAAACAGCTACTACTGCATGTCCTTGATAAGTAAGTACTTGTCAGGTAGGGAGAAGTGGTCGAGCGAGGGAACTGGTTTACTAAGGAAGTTGAATCTCTTGTCAAGAGGAAGAAGGAGGCTAATGTAAAGATGAGACGTGAAGGCTCAGGGCACTTGAGAGTTACAAATTTGCCAGGGAGGACATAAAGAGAGAGCTAAGAAGAGCCAGGAGGGAACATGAGAAGTCTTTGGCAGGTAGAATCAAAGAAAATCCTAAAACTTCCTATAAGTATGTCAGGAATAAAAGAATTACTCGAGTAAGACGAGGGCTTGTCAAGGACAGTTATGGGAAGTTATGCGTGGAGTCCAAGGAGATAGGAGAAGAGCTAAATGATTATTTATCTTCAGTATTCACACTGGAAAATGACAATGTTGTCGAGGGGAATACTGAGATACAGACTATTAGACTAGATGGGATTGAGGCTTATAAGGAAGAAGTGTTAGCAATTCTGGAAAGTGTGAAACTAGATAAGTCCCCTAGGCCAGGTGGGATTTATTCTAGGATTGTTTGGGAAGCTAGGGATGAGATTGCAGAACCTTTGGCTTGGCTCTTTTTGCCATCATTGTCTTCAGGAATAGTGCCAGAAGATGGGAGGATAGCAAAGATTGTTCCTTTGTTCAAGAAGGGGAGTAGGGACAACCCTGGTAATTATAGACCAGTGCCTCACAAACCTTATTAAGTTCTTTGAGGTGGTGACAAAACAGGTGGATGAGGTTAAAGTGGTCGATGTGGTGTATATGGATTTCAGTAAAGTGTTTGATAAGGTTCCCCACGGTAGGCTATTGCAGAAAATACAGAGGCATGGGATTAAGGGTGATTTAGAGGTTTGGATCAGAAATTGGCTAGCTGAAAGAAGACAGAGGGTGATGGTTGAGGGGAAATGTTCATCCTGGAGTTCAGTTACAAGTGGTATACCACAAGGATCTGTTTCGGGGCCACTGCTGTTGGTCATTTTATAAATGACGTGGATGAGGGCATAGAAGGATGGGTTAGTAAATTTGTGGATGACACTAAGGTTGGTGGAGTTGTGGATAGTGCCAAAGGATGTTGCAGGTTACAGAGGGACATAGATAAGCTGCAGAGCCAGGCTAAGCGGAAAAGTGTGAAGTGATTCACTTTAGAAGGTGTAACAGGAATACAGAGTACTGAGCTAATGGTAAGATTCTTGGTAATGTGGATGAGCAGATAGATCTCAATGTCCATGTACATAGATCCCTGAAAGTTGCCACATAAGCTGAGAGGATTGTGAAGAAAGCAAATGGTGTGTTAGGTTTTATTGGTAGAGGAATTGAGTTTCTGAGCCATGAGATCATTTTGCAGCTATACAAAACTCTAGTGCGGCCAAATTGGAAGAGTTGCCTACAGTTTTGGTCGCCACATTATAGGAAGGAAGTGGAAGCATTGGAAAGGGTACAGAGGAGATTTACCAGGATGTTGCCTTGTATGGAGGGAAGGTCTTATGAGGAAAGGCTGAGGGACATGAGGTTGGTTTAGTTAGAAAGAAGGTTGAGAGGTGACTTAATAGAAACATACAAGATGATCAGAGGATCAGATACGGTGGACAGTGAGAGCCTTTTCCCTCAGATGGTGATGACTAGGGGACATCGCTTTAAATTGAGGGCTGAGTACAGTAGTAGAGCCCTCAACTTGAAGGGCATTTAAATGGTCATTAGATAAACATATGGATCATAATGGAATAGTGTAGGATAGATGGCCTACAGACTGGTTTCACAGGTCGGTGCAACATCAAGAGCCGAAAGGCCTGTACTGTGCTGTAATGTTCTGTGTTCAAACATTTGAAAGATTTCCATATAGGTATATGATTAGAAAGAGGTTAGAGGGATATGGGCCAAATACTGGCAAATATGACTCAATTTAATTAGGATATCTGGTTGGCATGGACAAGTTGGACCGAAGTGCTGTATATCTCAATGGCTGTATTACTTAGAGTAGAAGAATAGCTATGCAAGCAGAAAAGATTAAAACTTTTACAACTATTCTGGTAATACTTCATCAGTCAACATATCACAATGTCTTAATGGTAATGTCTTTATTTTGGATTATTCCATCTTTAAAAATTATAGTGAAAAGTGGTTACTGCACTTGGTTTATCTATAATCTATTATTATGGGTAGGTTTGAACATCAGGTTTCTCTTCATCTTTGCTGGCTTCTCCCTCCCATTAATTATTGCTTATCTCCTGCTTTCTTCCAATATGTTGTTTTCACTATTGTTTCTTGTTGTTGTTCAAATTTGGGCTTCAGGTCTGTAGCACAGTGAACAAACACACTGGGTCATTTTTTCACCACAACACTCTTATATCATGGTGTGCAGTTATATTCGTAGTATATGCATAAAATATCCGAGATAACATTTATGTCACTTTGGTATTGGTGACCCAAGGAAGGTAAATTGTTTGTTGCATTGAATGTTCCTTTTCATGATGTGTTCTTCAATTCTGGAGAAGTACATCACTTTTGACCGTCACTTTTGATGATTTCCAATATTAAAATTGAAATGAAGTTAATATTTGCCATATAATTTAATACACATTTCACAGTTACAAATAAATAGATTTTTTTAAGAATGTGTATGAATACTGAAGGAACATATTCAGGAATTATCTAGACTTAATGTATGTTTCAGTAATAGATTTTGAATTTTTGTAGGTGAAGGGACCAGGTATTGGAGTAATCGGGTCTTCAAAAGGTGGAGATTTGGCTCTATCAATGATCACATTTTTACCACAGGTGGTAGCATCCGTTTGCATCTCTGGCTGCCATGCAAACACTATAACTGACTTGCATTATAAAGATATGCGTCTCCCCAGCTTGAGCTATAATGTAGATCGCATCATTGTTTCGGACTCAGGCATTCTAGATATGTCCAAAACACTTGAAAACCCCAGCACAAATAAAGGAAGCATCATTCCATTGGAAAAAGCTGAAGGACACATCTTGTTTGTGGTAGGAGAAGATGACAAAATCTGGGACAGCAAGTTCTTTGCTTCGGAGGCTATAAAAAGACTGAAAAAAAATGGTAAGGACAACTATAAACTCCTTAGTTATCCAGGAACTGGGCACTGTATTGATCCTCCTTGTTCTCCATTTCGTCCTGCCAAGATTGACCGTTTGTTTGGACTTCCAGTACTGTTAGGGGGAGAGGCAATAAAACACTGCTATGCTCAACAAGATGCTTGGGAAAAAATTCAAGAATTCTTACGTTTACATCTCGGTTGAAGTGATTTAGATTTAACAAGATTCCTCTTTACCTAATGAATGTTATTTAGTATGTATTCTGTCATAAATTGCACAGTAATTATTTAATATGAAGCACTATATGTAAGGAGGACAATCCAAGACTTTCTGAAACATGTATTCCTGACCACCAATACCTCTACTTTTTGGGTGGGGGTGGAAAAAATTAAACTGTTGTCTTTAATAATGCCGTAGTGTCAAAATATTTATTCCTTATTGTGTAGTTCACATTTGCACTGAAATTATTTAGCAGTTTTCATTAGTCTTCGCTACAAAGGAAAAAAGTAACATTCCAGAAAAAGCTGAAAATTGGAAAATGAAAGTAATAGAAGATCACAGGAAATGTAGAATAACCAAAGAAGTAGTATTGGACAAATTGTTAAAGTTGAATGTGATAAGTACCTGTGTACTGATAGGTTTCATCCTATAGTCTTAAAGGAGGTGACTAGTGAGATAGTTGATGCATTGGTTCTAATTTTCCAAACTTTCCTAGAATTGGGATAATGTACCATTAGATTGGAATATAATGAATATAAATGGGAAGCAGAGAACAGGTCAATTTAACTTAATATCTGTTATAAGAGAAAAAGTAAGAAGCTATTAAAGAAGATGTTACCAGTAAGGCACTTTTAAACAAATCAGGCAGTCTCCATGACTTTTTGAAAGGAAAATCATGTCTAACTAATTTAGTGGAGTTCTTTCAAAAATTAACATACTGTGGATAAAGGTTCCTGGTAAAGGAGGTAACATTGGCATGGATGGAAGCTTGGATAACAAACAGGAAACAGATTTGTCAGAAATGGGTGTTTTATCGATTGCCAGGATTTAATAAGTGATGTTCTGTGGAGATCAATACTAGGCCTAAAATTATTTAAATAAATGACTTGGGGATGAAGAGACTAAGGTATGGATGCTAAATTTTTGATGACACAAAGATAGGTAGAAAAATAAGTTTTCACATGGACAGAAGGAAATGAGTGGACAAAGATCTGGGAAATGGCAGTATAAAGTGGGAAAATGTGAAATTGTATTGACAAGGATAATAAAAAAAGTATGTTATCTAATTGAAAGTTTTCAGAAATCTGAGATACAGAGGATCTGAGTGGTTTCACGCATGAGTTATGCAGGAATAGCAAATAATTAGCAAAGCTAATAAGTTATCATTAATTAGATGAGATGAAATCAAATGCCAGGGATATTTTTATGGCAGAGGTGGATAGATTCTTGCCAGGAGGCGAAAGGCTATGGGAGGATTAGGCAGGAATATAAAGATGAAGTCATGATCAGAACAGCCAAGGTATTATTAAATGGAGGAGCAAACTCAAAAAGGAAAGTGGCCTATTCCTAATATTAAACCTTAATTCTGTATCTAACTGAAAATCATTTACTTCTAAGATTTTGTTTTGTTTTATCTTTTTCCTCCACACTGCACCTAAAGGTGTTGATGCAGGTTAGACTTTGAACATAAGACATATGAGCAGAAATTCAGCCCATTGAGTCTGCTCCGTCATTCAATCAGCGCTTATAGATTTTTCAACTCCATTTTCCCATTTTGATGTCATGGCTTCCAACTAAACATTCATTTTCTGTAACCATAGACTAATTTGGTCATGTGCACTGAGTTAGGTGATATATAGAGAGTTCACAACTGAGCCTTATTTCGTCATTACTGTGCATAGTGCATTTCAAGCACAGATTAAGCATTGCTGGATAAAAGTCATTGTCATCATGGTTTTTTTTTCTGTGCTACCTCCCATATTCTATGGATGGTATTGCCCTTACCCTTCTCCAGTCTCAGCCGTTGTCAGATGAAAGACAAATATTTGTTTGAAGATTCAGAGGAAAATTAGACCTTTATTCCTCAAATTGCTAGATTGGCTAAAATGTTCAAGAGTGAGACAGTTATTTTTTTTGTTAGATAAGGATTTTGAAGCAAGTTAATGATGGCTGAAGTGAGATTTACTTGTATGTAATATCATGAGGGCTCTACGTTGACTGGACAGAAGTATCTTATTAGGAGAGGACAATAACTAGGGTGCACAAAGATATATAGCATGAGAACAGGCCATTTGAGCTTTCACCCATCTTCTACATCTGCAATCCTATCTTTTATTCCTGCCACTAGGTAAAGAAGAGTTTTCAGAATTCTCTATTAGATGTGTTGGTGATGATATATCAGAGGCCCCCAGAAGAAAGATTCTCTTTGACTCCACCCTTACCTAAACCTATCCCCCAATTATTTCTATTCAGTTCTCCCTACCACCAACACCACTCCCTCCGCCCACCCTGAACCTGTTTGAACTTTACAAAGAGGTAACTAATGTAGTGGACAATGGAATGCCTGAATTATTTTTCTATAGAGGTTCAGATGCCTATTTTAGCTAAAGTTGAGCCTCAAACACAGAAGAATTGGAAGCAAAAGAATTGGAATGCTATTCATTCTTTGAACTTGCTCTGACATTTGATAATATCGTGAAAGATATGATTATGGCCTTAACTCCATCTACCTGTCTGACAGTTTCCCTATCCAATAACCCTTGATTCCTGGGAACCATACGTTATGAAGATTATAGTAGAGGAAGGAGTGTATGGATTTACCAGAATAATACCTGACTGAAACAGTAAAACTGTAAAATTACACAGACTATGGTTATATTGATTGCAATTTAGAAGATTCTGGGGCTGATTTTATTTAAGCTTTCAGGATGCTGGGGGAGACAGATCGTCATTGATTCCACTAGTGGATTTATATCCAGTTTCAAAGGGGAACTTTCCAGGATTTGATAGGTGAACAGGCATTGGATTTCTAATGCCATAGAAAGAGCTTTAAAGTAATTGAGGAGTGGGTGTGGAAGATTCAGGATAGGGGATATCTAGGCTTATGAAGCCAAAGGCAATAGCGGCATTGCAGGGCAGTGCAGTGTGGGACAGGAAAGGATAAAGTGTATAAGCATTAAAAGTGCTCTTGTTTGTTTACAGGAGGCTAAGGTTCAAGTCTCATCTGGTTCAGAAGTGTGTAAAAAATCTTGGAACAGGTTATTGAGAAAATATCGATGAGCCATAAAAAAAACTTTAAATTTGGGATACATGGTAAAAAGACAATATTAATGGCTCCTTACTTAAATGTGCTTTGTATTCAGAACAAAATAAATGAATTAATGGAACAAATAGAGAATGCTTGGAATGATCTTAGCCATTACAGAGATATGGTAACAAAAAGATCAAATCTTGGACCTAAATATTTAGGGGTATAAGACTTTTTGAAAGGACAGGTAGGAAGACAAAGGTGATGAGGCAGCTTGCTAGTATAAGCTGAGTTAAGTATTATAGCAAGAAATGGCCTAGGATTAGATGATATAGAATCCATATGGGTGAGGTAGGAAAATCAAGGAAAAGATGACCCTGATGGGAGTAATCCAAATGCACCCTACCAGTAGCTGTTGTGTAGTGTAGAGAATAAATCAGTAGATATTAAGGGCATAGAAAAAAGGCAGTATGATAATCGTGGGTGACATTTATTTTCATGTAGATGGGGAAAATCAAATTGGCAGAAGTAGCCACAAGGATAAATTCATAAATTGTATTCAAGAAAGTTTCCTGAAACAAAATGTTCTGCATCCAACCAGGGATCATGCTATTTTGTATTTGGTAATTCAAAATAAGCCAGGTAGAATAAACGAGGGAACAGGGACTAACCTTTAGACATTAGCATTCAGTTTGAGGAGGAGAAAAACTTTCAGAAACAATTGTGCTGACCTTAAATAAGGGGTAAATGCATTGGGATGAGGGCAGAGTGGATTGGGAAAGGAGCTTAACAGAAAAGATAGTTAAGGAACAATGACTGGAATTTAAGAACATAGTTTGTGACTCAGAAATAAAGATGTATCTCAGAGAGGACGAAGGATTCAAGGAAGAGGATAAACTGATAATGGTTAACCAAATAATTTAAGGATAATGTCAAAGTGAAAGAAAAATGACATAATGTGGCAAAGACTTGTGGTTAAACAGAGGATTGGGAAAATTTTAAAAAAAGCAAAAAATGAAGCAATAAACTATAAGGACAAATTAGCAAGTACTATAAAAACAGTAAATTCATCTTAAAATATATTTTAAAAATGAGATAGGCAAAAATGAAAATCAACTCCTGAGAGAACAAGGCTGGGGAATAAGACTGGTGAGAGAATGGTGGTATGATGGTATACTGTTAATCCAGAAACTTAGCTAACGTTCTTGGTATTCAGGTTCAAATCCTGGCATGGCAGATGGTGGAATTTGAATTCAGTAAAGAACGTGGAATTAAACATCTAATGATGACCATGAAACATTGACGATGTTCAAGAAAAACCCATCTGGATTCATTAATGTTCTTCAGAGAAAGAAATCTATCATCCTTACGTAGTGACTCCAGACAAACAGCAATGTGGTTGACTCTTACTGACACAGACCCCGTTGTGGGCAATTAAGGATGGGCAATAAATCTTGGCCTGGCCATAGAAGTCCACATCCCATGTGAATACAAAAAAAGAGATGGGAGCCTGGAAATGGTAGAGGAGTTGAATAAGTACTTTGCATCATTCTTCACAGGAGAGAATACTAATAGCAGTCCTTAACTATTCAACAATATAGGGGCTAAAGGGGAGGAAAATAAAGAATACCCATTAGGGCAACTAATGAGGCCAAAGACCAGTAAGTCTCTGATAAACTGGATGCTCAAATTTTTAAGGAAATGGCTAGCAATAGTGGACACACTGATATTATTTTCTGGGTAGTATTATAGAACAGAGATACCTAAGGGTTCAGGTGCATATTTCTTTGAAATTTGTATCACAGATAATGTGGTTAAGAAGGTATTTAGCACACTTGCCTTCATTGTTCACACCTTTGGGTATAAGAGTTGGGACATCATGTTGAGGTTGTACAGGACATTGGTGAGGCCTATTCTGGAGTACTGTGTGCACTTCTGGTTGTCCTGTTATAGGAAGGATTGTTAAACTGGAGAGGATTCAGAAAAGATTTCCCAGGATGTTGCTGAGAATGGAGGGGTTGAGATATAAAATTGGACCAGAATGGCTGGGACCTTTTTCACTGGAGTGTAGGCAGTGGAGGGGTGACCTTACTGAGTTATATAAAGTTATGAGAGACATAGATAAGGTGAATGATAAGGTTCTTTTTCTGACGGTGGGGCAGTTCAAAACGAGGGGACATATTTTTAAGGTAAGAAGAGAAAGACTTTAAAAAGATTCATGAGGTTCACACAGAGTGGTTGGTATGTGGAATGAACTGCCAGAGAAACATGTAAAAGACATTCAGATAAGACGTGAACAGGAAAGGTTTGGAGGGATATGAGCCAAGCACAGCAGGTGGGACTAGTTTAGTTTGGGAACAGTCATTGTGGACTGGTCAGACTGAAGGATCTGTTTCCATACTGTATGACTCTAATAAACCTTAAGATTCAGGAAAAGTTTCAGCGGTTTTGAAAACTACCAATGAGAAAATATTAGGCTCCATTATAAAAGATATAATAGATGATTGAGAGATATAATAGATCATAATAAAGAAGAGTTGGATGTTTTTATGAAGGGGAAGTCATGGCTGATGGTTATGACAGTTTTTTATGAGAAGGTAACATGCAGGATAGGTAAAAGGGAACCAGTGGATGCAAAGTATTTGGATTTCAAAAAGGCATTTATTAGGGTATTGAACATAAGGCTAAGAGCTCATGGTGTTAGTGGTGGTATACTGGCACAGATAGAGAATTGGTCAACTAATTGAAGGTAGAGAGTTAGGATAAAGGAGTCCATTTCAGGATGGTAACTTGTGGCGTGGGGCCACAATTATTTATAACATCTATTAATGACTTGCATGGTGGAAATGAACATAATTTTGCCAAGTTCGCAGACGACACAAAAATAGATGGGAAGGAAGTGATGGGGATGACATATGAGTCTACAGAGCAATATAGACAGACTGAGTGTGTGGGCAAAACCGCAGCAGATGGAACATAATGTGAGAAAATGAGGTTTGATACTTCGGCAGCAAGAATAGAAGCTATTTAAGTGGGTGAAGACTACAGCAGAGATTTGGAGGTTCTCATGCATGAACCATAGAAAATCTAGCATCCATCTAGGTAATAGGGAAGGCAAATCGACTGTAACATTTATTTAAAAGAGAATGGAATATAAAAATAAGGAGGTCTTGCTAAAACTATACAAAGCTCGAAACAGACCACACTGAATACTGTGAATATCTTTGGTCTCCTTGACTTAAGGAAAATAAACTGGCAGTGGAGGGAGCATATCCACTCAGCTGATACTTGATGTAGACAGATTTTCTTGAGAGGTTAAAATGAGCAGGTTGGGCTTTTACTCGTTTTATTTAGAAGAATGAGAGGCAATCTTATTGAAACATGCACGATGAGGGGACTTTATGCACAGATGCAGAAAGGTTGCACCGCCCTGTTGGAGAGACCAGAGGGCATAAACTCAGGGTGCACATTTAAGACAGAGATAAGGAAGAATGTCATCTCTCTGAAGCTAGGAAATCTGCAGAAGTCTTTACCTCCAAGGGCTATCTAGGCTGGGACATTAAGGGCTGAGATAGATTTTTAATCAGTATGGGAATCAAGGATTATGGGGAAAAGGAAGGCAAGTGGAGTTGATGGTAATCAGATCAGCAACACGATAGTAGCAATAGTGTCTGGCATGTAGTTCTGATCTTATGATCTCTACATATGTGTTTGTGTAAAATGTAAATGGAAAAGCGGTCTGCTCTGTGTGATGATTCACATAGTTACTATTTGCTGAATTCCCAATTACAAACTCGCATCACTGTGTTCACCTGGGCAACAGGTTTAGGTGGTCAATATTCACACTTCCCAGCGAGGGTACAGGAAAACCAATTCCAGCTCCACAACCCTCCCAAAGCCACGCATTGGCAATGCTGCCGCTGGTTTCCAGCTACCTCCGCCGGGCTGTGTCCCTATCCCAGTCCCTGTATCCCCGGGCCGGGCTCCCGCTCCCTCTGTTGAACCCCGTCATTTCCAATGATTAAAATCAATTCTTTCTATAAGAAGTTGTTTCTCTAGTCCAACTGTGTTTTGTTTTCATTTACTAGGTCAATCTTTAATCAAATTCTGTAACTAGTTTTTAACCTCCATGTATATTTCCAATTAATATTTTCTTCTTTATTAACCCATCAGACAATTGGTATCATTAGTAAACAGAAGTTTTCAACTTGTTCCATTGTCTTTCTAATCTTAAATAGTCATGATTTGGTGACGCCGGTGTTGGACTGGGGTGACAAAGTTAAAAATCACACAACACCAGGTAATAATCCAATAGGTTTAATTGGAAGCACTAGCTTTCGGAGCACCGCTCCTTCATCAGGTGGTTGTGGAGTATAAGAACGTAAGATACAGAATTTATAGCAAAGGTTTACAGTGTGATGTAACTGAAATTTTACATTGAAAAATACCTTGATTGTTTTTCAGTCTCTCATCTCTTAGAATGACCATGCTGGTTTCAGTTCTTACAAATATAAATTCCGAAACTACTTTTTTAAAGTTACATTTCCAAGTGAACTTTAACAATAGGTGTCATGTCGTCTCAGATAATGCATTGAATGTGTGAGGTGCCCTGTGTGAGTGTGCCCTAATGTTCAGACTGATTCTATTTCTAAAAAAAGAGATTTACAGAATCTTACATGGATTCATGCAGGTTTTGAGCAAAAGAAAATATAATTCTGCAATCACAAATTCACCCACAAACTTATATGTGTGTGTCTGTGTGTGCATGTGGGTTTGTGTGAGGGGGTAGGAGTGCCTGTGAGAGAGTGTGTGTATGTGTACGTGTATGAGTGTAAAGGGGTATAAGTCTGTGAGTGGGTGCATGTGTGGGTGTGTACGTGTGAGTGTATGAGAGAAGCATCTCCTCTTTATAAGATCCTGCTTTTACTTCTACCTTTAATTTATCTGCTAATTCTCTCAATTTAGCCTTTGTCAAAAATGTCAACTAATTCGCTGTTATGTCTTCTACTTCCAGAAAGCTCCTAGCAGCATTCAAACCGACTTTCAAAATTTGTACAATCACCACAATACATCCATTCCCATCATGCACCAGTTTCTTTAAGAGACATAGTCCACCCCACCCCCCAACGCCTTAGATTCAATGAACTCTGATCCCAGCAGGAGCCACCACTTGTTATGAACCCAGCAGATTTTACCCGTGGACAGCTTAGATCTCAAAATGAAATCTGGCTTTTTGCACTGAAATGTAAGCACACAGAGCAATAGGATCATACAGTATGGAAACATACCCTTTGGTCTAACCAGTTCATGCTGAACATAATCCCAGACAAAACTAGTCCCATCTGCCTGTTTCTGGCCCATATCCCTCCAAACAGTTCTATTCATATACCTATCCAAATCACATTGCAATTGTACCCACATCCACCACCTCCTCAGGAAGATCATGTGAACTATCCTCTGTGTAAAAAAAATTGCCCATCATGTCTTTTTTAAAATCTCTCTCCTCTCACCTTAACAATGTGCCCCCTAGTCTTCATATTGCCCATCCTAGAGAAAAGACAACCACCATTAACTCAATCTAGTTCGCTCAGTATTTTACAAACCTCTATAAAATTCACCCCTCAACCTCCTATGCCCCAGCGAAAAAAAGTCCTAGTCTTTCTTTATAACTCAAACTTTCTCATGCCAAAGCCATTTTGGTTTTAACAAAAATCAAGAGGTTTATTACACCTTTTTTTTGTAAACAAACCAAGCTGTTTACACACAACACATTCTGAAAGGTTTCAAAATATGTGACAAAAGAAATCCTACCTACTGCCCAACACCATCACTTAATAGTTTTTTAGATTAGATTCCCTACAGTATGGGAATAGGCCCTTTGGCCCAACAAGTCCACACCGACCCTCCCAAGAGTAACCCACCCAGACCCTAATGCATCTGACACTATGGGCAATTTAGCTTGGCCAGTTTCCTAACCTGCACAAATCAAAATCCAGATAAATTGGGTGCAGCCAACAAATCTCTAAGTTTGACCCATTTGTTTCTTCTCAGTGAGGTGCTATAAGATTCAGCTCTGCCTTTCCCTCTCTTGAGAAGTTACCAGACCTGCTGTGGATAGCAGCACTCCCTGACTTCAGTATTCTGTCTGTGTCTGAGCTAACTACTAGCTGTGACATGCGCAGTCCCTGACTTCAGTATTCTAGCTGTGACATGCGCAGTCCCTGACTTCAGTATTCTAGCTGTGACATGCGCAGTCCCTAACTTCAGTATTCTAGCTGTGACATGCGCAGTCCCTGATGGATTGGTCACATAACCTGGGACTTGCTGCGGGATGCATTTGGACGAGGCGGCCGCAGGGGTCAGGGAGGGGTCACGCACATGCTCAGAAGGGAGAATGATGTTGAGTGTCCGCCGGGCTGTGTCCCTGTATCCCCGGGCCGGGCTCCCTCTCCCTCTCCCCCTCCCCCTGTATCCCCGGGCCGGGCTCCCTCTCCCCCTCCCCCTGTATCCCCGGGCCGGGCTCCCTCTCCCCCTCCCCCTGTATCCCCGGGCCGGGCTCCCTCGCTCCCTCTCCCCCTCCCCCTGTATCCCCGGGCCGGGCTCACTCCCCCTCCCTGGGGGGACACTACACCGGCGTCCAGCCCATGGGCCTCTTCTGGTCACTCAGCCCCGTCACTCCGTTTACTCGCCTGGTCAAGAGGGACGTCGCCACTTCTCCCCTGTCCGTCCACATCGAGATCTTTGAGGGACACTGGAGCCTCGGGCAGCTCCCAGCGCAGCCTCTGGCCACCGCCATCAATCAGCGCTGGTTCATGAAGGAAGGGCTGCTCAGGATCCCAGTCAGAGAAGGCAGGATCCGAGGGACACTCTTCATCCCACCCGGTGAGGCAGTAGATCCTGTGTAGCCCCCTCCTCCCAGGTTTGAGGATAATAGAGTCAGAAGAGATATACAGCACGGAAACAGATCCTTCGGTCCAACCCGTCCATGCCGTCCAGATATCCTAAACTACTGTAATCACATTCGTCAGCACTTGGTCCGTATCCCTCTAAACCCTTCTTATTCAACTATTCCTGATGAAGGGCTCTTGCCCGAAACATCGACTGTCCTGCTCCTTGGGTGCTGCCTGACCTGCTGGGCTTTTCCAGCACCACACTCTTGACTCTGATCTCCAGCATCTGCAGTGCTCACTTTCTCCTTCTTATTAATATTCCCATCCAGATGCCTTTTAGATGCTGTAATTGTACCAACCTCCTCCACTTCTGGCAGCTCATTCCATACATTCACTGTGTCTGAAAAGGTTTCCCTTTTGGTCCCTTTTATATTTTTCCCCTCTCACCCTAAACCTCTGCCCTCTAGTTCTGGACTCCCCCACCCCATGGAGTAGACCTTGTCTGTTTATCGTATCCATGCCTCTCATGATTTTGTAAACCTCTATAACGTTTAGTCCTCAGCCTCCAACACTCTCTTTCGCTCAAATCCTCCAACCCTGGCAACATCAATGTAAATCTTTTCTGAAGCCTTTCAAGTTTCACAACATCCACAGTGTTCCAAAAGTGGCCTAACCAATGTCTTGTGTAGCAGCAACATGACCTCCCAACTCCTATTCACTATCCTATCTACCTGCGACTCTACTTTCAAGAAACTATGAACCTGTACTCCAAGGTCCTCTTTGTTCAGCAACACTCATTTGTTCTTTGCATCTGTACAGATCTGTCAAAGATTGTTTGATTCGATCGCTGTGATTTTTTTTATTGTTGTGTAATCTTGTTTACAGAAAGTGAGCTGACCTGAAGTTACTGTTTAACTCAACAGTATTTACATTTACGTTTGGTATTGATTGTTCTGCTTGGCACATTGTCCGCTATGGATGAAGATTGCTTTTTGTTTTATTCATTTTGAATTTGCTGAGAAGTTATGACAACGAGGACAGTTCAATGACTGAACTATGTAATTAATAGAGTTACAACATTGGCATTTGACAGAGAATGTAGAAAATTGCCTGGGTATGTACTTGCCACAGAACAGGACATATTCAAAGTGGCCAATTTTCAACTCATCAGTCTCGTCTTAAGCCTTAAAGGGATGGCAGCTGCTGTCACGTTCCAATTACATAATAATAACCTGCTCGGTTGGGTTCCACTCAGTTCCAGAAGTCAATATTGTCTTGGTGAAATAGCTTCAGAAGAGCTGCATTCCACAGATTAAATAAAAGTATTTTTAAAAAACTATAGAACGGCACATGCTAGGAATCTCAAACAAAAACAGAAATTGCTAGAAAACTCAGCAAGTCAGGCAGCATCTGTGAAGAGAAAACAGAATTAATGTTTCAGGCCCAGTGACCCTTCTTCAGAACTGAAGTAGAAGTAACTGCCTAGAGCATCAGGAATTGGGTTTATGGAACATATGGTGTTGCCTTGACGACACCTGCTACCTTGTAAAATGGTTGTGGATGTTGAAGGCTACTGATCTCAGCCCGAGTCTCGTTGCAGTTCTTCAGGGGAACGTCCGAGGTGCAATTATCTTGAGCAAATTCATTCATGACATAAACATGGGCTAATAAAAGGTAAATAGTACTTCTGTCACAAAAGTCTAAAACGGTACATTTGTTCCCTTCACATTCAACCACCATGGCTGAATTCTGCTATAATCAATGTCCTGAGTGTTACCACTGACCAGAAATTGAACTGGATCAGCCATATAAACACTGACTAGTTAGAAGCAAAATACTGCAGAAATTCTGAAAAGTCATATTGGACTTGGAAATGTTAAGTTAAAAAGTGTGGTGCTGGAAAAGCATAGCAGGCCAGGCAGCATCTGAGGAGCAGGAGAACTGACGTTTCAGGCATAAGTCCTTCTTCAGGAATGAGGCTGGTGTGCCAAGCGGGCTGAGATAAGAGGTGGTGGGGTGGGGGTGGAATTTGGCCTCTTTCTTCAAAGACCACAATTTCCCCTCCAACGAAGTCGACGATGCTCTCCACCGCATTTCCTCCACTTCCCGCACCTCCACCCTTGAATCCCGTCCCTCCAATCACCACCGGGACAGAACCCCACTGGTCCTCACCTTCCACCCCACCAACCTCCGGATACATTGTATCATCCTCCGTCATTTCCACCACCTCCAAATAGACCCCACCACCAGGGATATATTTCCCTCCCACCCCTATCAGCGTTCCGGACAGACCACTCCCTCCGCGACTCCCTCGTCAGGTCCACACCCCCCACTAACCAGCATCTGCACTCCTCACTTTCTCCTTGGCAATGTTAACTTTGTTTCTCTCTCCACAATGCTGCAAGACTTGCTGGTTTTCTGCAGCGTTTTCTGTTTGTTTAAAATCATGAGGGGCATCGATAGAGTGAATGGCCAGCATCTTTTTTTTTTGTCTGCAGTAGAGGAGTCTAAAACCAGAGAGCACAGGTGTCAGGTGAGAAGGAAAAGATTTAAAAGGGAGCTAAGGGGCAACATTTTCATGCAAGGGGTGGTACATGTCTGGAATATATGTGTATGGAACAGAGGAAGTGGTGGAGACAGTTACAATTATGCAGTTAAAAGGCAACTAGATGGGTACATGAATAGGAAGGGTTTAAAGGGATGTAGGCCAAATGCTGCCAAATAGGACTAGCTCAGTTTAGGATAACTGGTTGGCATGGACAAGTTTAACTGAAGGGTCTGTTTCCATGCTATGCAACTTTATGACTCTGTAAGTTGGCAAGGCAAGTAAGTGGTGAAAATGTGTTGCTGGAAAAGCGCAGCAGGTCAGGCAGCATCCAAGGAACAGGAGAATCGACGTTTCGGGCATCAGCCCTTCTTCAGTAAGTGGTTAAGTCATGTGGGATAGAAGTGCTAAGGCAGAGAAATCAAAAGTAGGGAGATTATTTTAGAACTGTAAAAACACTGGTTAGTCACAACTTGAGTACTGTGTGCAGATCCAGTCACGTACAGGAAGGAAGTGACTGAACCAGAGAGGGCGCAGAGGAAATTTATCAGGATGCAGCTTCAGCTGAAGAGTCTGAGCTATGAGGAAAGTTTGGATAGGCTGGGGTTATTTTCCCTGGAGCACTAAAGGTTGAGAGGTGACATGTTCAAGACTATTACAGACATATCTAGGATGGAAAGGAAAGCACACCTTCTATACGAGAAGGGTCAATAAACTTATAGTATGAGGTAGAAGGCAAAGAGGAGAGTGAAGATTTCTTTTCATCCAAATAATGGTGGGAGTCTGGAACCCATTGCCTGAGAGGATGGATGAGTCAGAAACTCAACTTAACCTTGAAACAGTATTTAGGTATTCATTTGGGGTTGCCAGGGCAATGAGCCAAAGCTGAAAATGGCATTTGTGTCGTCAGATCTTTGTTGACTGGAATGGGCATAATGGACTGATTAACTTCTTTCTGTGTTTTAAATACCTATAAGTCAATTAATGTGAATCAGAACCTGGGAATCCTGTATTAGTAGCTCATTTCTTAACTCTCCAAAGCCTATCTTTCATCTCTGAGGCACAAGCAACGAGTGTAAGTACTGCCCACTTATCTAAATGGATTTAGCTTCAACACCACTCATCCATAATGGCAGCAATGTGTTCCATATTACAGTAACTCTCACAGGCTCCTGTGACAGCATTTTCGAGATCTGTGACCTCAATTACTGACAGCATCGTCTGCAAGTTTCCTACCAAGTCCCCCAGATGTTGCTGTTCCTTTCCTGTTACTCAGTCAAACTCTGTTTAAGTTAGGTAATTTTGTTTTATCAGTATGGAAAGTTTGATCTCCCACAAAATTAATAGCCTCTTCAGGGCAGTGAGAGTGTTCAAAAGTTAATGACGAACTGAGTATACAATTGAAACACTCATTTGTACCTCATTTAACAAAGCCTAAAGATGAAAGTCTTGTTCATTTGATTTCTATAGACAATTTTCCTTAACAGCACATCTGCTGGAGAAACTTGAGGCTGCAGAAAGATTCTTAAATTTGGTAGTGTATTCCCTGGGGCTATCGCAACAAATTCTACCAACAGCCAACTTTCTGATCATTTTGTCCATAAACAGCATTACCTTAAGTTGAACACTAAAGTCAGACTCTACCAGCCTGCTGTCCTTACCACCCTACTACGTAGCAGGGAATCCTGGGTCTGCTATAGATGCTGGATGAAAGCTGTGGACCCCTTCCATCCTGAAAATTAAATATCAAGGTAATGAGACATAAATTCATTGATGTAAGCAATAGGACCTTTCATCATTCTGGGCTCAACAGCATGAACACTATCCTCCAGAAAAATCCTCTTAGATAGATGGGCTATGTTTCCTGAAGAAGGGCTCATGCCCGAAACGTCAATTCTCCTGCTCCTTGGATGCTGCCTGACCTGCTGCGCTTTTCCAGCAACACATTTTCAGCTCTGATCTCCAGCATCTGCAGTCCTCACTTTCTCCTATGTTTCTTGTAAGGATGATTATACAATTGTCAAGAAAATCTTCAATTGGGAACTATCTTCGTGCAAGTTATATTATGGCTACAATTTCAAAGGATTTATATCACCCAAAATAAAAATTCTGACTAGATTCTGCACGGCACACCACACCACACCCATGGTTGAGGAAGTACTGCAGACATTGAAATTTGTTTCAGCATGATTTAAGAACTGTCTATGCCAAACAACATTTAAGGTGCCCAGACCACACAATTCGGAATTACATTGTAGTATTCTTTTGTTTTCACAAACAAAAGCAGAAGTTGCTGGAAAATCTCAGCAGGTCTGGCAACATCTGTGGAATGAAATCAGTGAACATTTACTGTCTAGCGACCCTTCCTCAGAACTGAAGATGTTCGATTTCGGATTTCCAGCATCCACACTTCTTTCGGTGTTTTTTTTTCCCATTATTTTCACATTAAGAATGCCGATTTCAATATCCTCCCACACAGCAAAGTTGTATGAATAATCACTTCTGCAATGGAAACTGTCTGGAAATTGTGCAACCCATCAGTTTTAGTAATGGTGTTCAAACATCTAATTCCCATTCACCACTATTTATACCCGGAGCCTACCTTGAATTTCGATCCAAGTGAAGAATGCCTTCCAAGAATTATTTTGTCTGCAGTGAAACCTTTCATCTCAAAGCAAGTTACTTTCTTAGAAACATCTCACATGATTTGTATGTATCTGTTTTGTCACATTCAGCAATCTTCATCAAAAGTGTAAGAAACTAACCTGACCAGTTGCCAATTAATTATTGAAGGATGAACACTGACTAAAATATCTGCTCAGCATTTGAAATACAAAACTGTTCTAATTAGTGACTCTTTAGAGAAACAGTTAATTTTGCTGTGTTCATGCTGTATTAGTAATTGGATCTCTATTAGTGTCAGGTTTTTGTTTCTAACAAGAAATATTGAAGGAAAAAATAGAAAACACTATTACCAATGATAACAGCTTAGTGCATGACCATTGTCACAGACCAGGGGGAGATATACCGAATCTTTTTATTCTTATTGCCTTCAGTCTGTACTCGGATGGTTTAATTCTGAAAGACTATGATGTATTTCTCAAACCCTTGTTTGAAGTCAATTGTTAAAGGGCTGACCAACAGACTTTCTTAGATTTAAATCAGGAATATTATTTCCTCGCATTCAATTAGTGTGATTTTATGCAAATTCACACGTGCATGCATGTAAGAAAGATACAGTAAAGAAAGGAGTTTCACATCTATGAACATTGAACCCATCAGTGTAGTTACTTGAAGACCAAGGTATACATTGCTTGAGAAGAATTATAGAATTTCTTCAGAGTTATTGACAGGGCAGCAGGATGAAATGGCAGTTCGTGGTGAGGTTAGTAGATAGGGGAGAAGTTGGTTTTTCCAAGTGAATTTCAAATCCTTTGGAAAACAGGTTTTGAGGAAGTTTGAGTTTTCAGTTCAGCTATTAGTTCAGATTGTGGAGGTCTGCTGCAGCTCTCTGTAATGATGTTAAAAGCAGACCAATTCAAAACTTGAGAAATGTATGATTAAAGTTACCCAAATTCTAAAGGGGTTCCAATTGTGTGACACTGGCTCTCAACACATTAGATAGCTAGCAATGAGCTATGCATGTTAATGAAAGTGTCTCCATCTCTCCAATCCACACCCCGCACCTCTTGTCAAATCTTTGAGATGAATCATTTGCTTTCAGCACCTCTGTAGCACAAGGATGATCTGCCTATCCATAAACCATGCAGTCTATAGCTAGAAGCTTCCAGCCCTTTGACCAGCTTGTAAATCATGATCTTTGGCAGCCATTTTACAAGTGCAGCGAAGTCCATTTATAAAAGAAATGGAGATATAATTTTAATAATTTTTATTATTCTTGTCCCCATGGACCTCAAAAAATTGAAATATACTGTCGTAGAATGTTGCAGAGTTTGTTACATTTCAGTCATCTTCATAAAATGCCTATTCCGTTCTGCCTTGTACCCTTCAAAATGTCAATTTTCAAATTTCTACCACCATTCCCTTTTAGAAGGTGTTATTAATGTTAGTTACACCACTATTCCTAACTAAGCATTTTCCACTGTTTCCACAAGGTGTTGTGAGAGCACTGACCTCTTCATCCCCTTAGTGGGGATCTGAAATACATATCCTTTAGCTGCAAACACTGGAAATAGTTATTTTATAATTCTGATCAAGGCGTCCCAGAATTTTCAAACTTTGGGGTCTATTCTTTACCCCCTTTTGATCTAGTGATATGAAGTCCAATCTCTTGCTGTCGGTTTTAAGTTAGTTTTGCATAAGTATTTTTAAGTACAACCATCTTGCCTGTAGCTGCAAAGCTCATGTACATTATTCCTTTGCTGCAAATTATTGAAGTAGGAGCTTGGTGGAGGGGTAAACTCAACAAAGGGTTTAAGGCGAGAGGGACCTAAGTTTTTGTGCAAAGTGTAGTGCATGTATGGATTGAGCTGCCAAAGGAAGTGGTGGAGGCAGATACAATTACAACACTTAAAAGACATCTGGATGGGTACACCAATAAAAAGTGTTTGGAAGGATGCGGGCCAAATGCTGGGAAATGGGACTCAATTAATTAGGATATCTGATCAGCGTGGGTGAGTTGGATTAAAGGGTCTGTTTCCATGCTGTACAACTCTGACTCTATAGCTATATACATACCACATTGTTTTGCATTGCTGTTATGAATTCTCACAGTTTAAAACACAACTTTAACATGCTTCCCCACAAGACAAAACCAATTTAAATCTAAAACAAAACACTCTGGATGCTGAAATCTGAAATAGTAAATGCCAGATTAATCCACTGTTTGCTACTCTTTGTTTATGAAGTGGAGAATTACTTATCCAGTAGTTATCAAAAATAATAATTGTTTTCTAGTGTATTTTCTTGTAACATCCCCCTGTTTTACGAGCTCACTGGCCCTAGCATCCTTTACATTTTCTGTACACCTCCATCCACAAACTTTTATCTTTCTCTATTTCTGTTCTATTTCTCCTTGCCCTGTCTGAGATTATGTTATTCATGAGACCCACATCCCACACTCTCATCCCTATTCCCTCAATAACTAGCAATCCCTCCCGGCTCCCATGTTGGCTGATATAATTAACCGTTATCCTTTTTGGGTTCTGTTGTGCCTTCAAACCTGCAGTCGTAACCGTCCTCAACCCTGCACTGGTTTCCTGCAACCCTGATAATTACTTGCCCAATCCAAACTCTCCTTCCTCATCAAAGTCCTTGGATGTGCTATTGCCTTCTGATCTATGTCTATTTTCCCAGGCCCCAATGCTTGATTTTCACCCAGTCTGGTTTCCATTCTTGCCACAGTGATGGAACAGCAAATCACATCCTCTCTAACTGTGACAAAACTTCCCTTCCTCACCTTTCTCAACTAACCTTTGACATGATTGACTACACCATACTCCACCACTACCTCTCTATCTTTGTCCAGTTGGATGAGAGTTGTCACCTCCTTCCTTTCTTATCTATTCAGTCATAATTAGAGAATCGCCATCAATTTCTTGCCATTCATGCACTGTCACTTTTTCTATGCCCCAGACAGCTAACCTCAGCTCTTGCAATTTCTCATCTATGTGCTGCCCGCAATCATGTTATATGAAATCACATTAATACTGGATTATAGTGATTAGTACCTAATTTTGCCTTGTTATTATCTCTCTCTGTCTCCCCATTGCTTCTACATAGTCAGACTATCTTGACTGGCATCCCCAGATTTTTATTTGGCCATCCCAATAGGATGGACAAGAATGTCCTCTGCTCTCATATTTGGAATGATGCGGAGGTGCCAGTGTTGGACTGGGATGGACAAAGTCAGAGGTAACATGAACACCACGTTATAGTCCAACAGGTTTATTTGAAATCACAAGCTTTTGGAGCAAAGGCCCTTCATCAGGTGAAGTGGCAGCATGAGTGTTGGACTATAACCTGGTGACATGTGACTTCTGACTCAATAGGTTGAAGCCATTGTCTTCAGTCCCACCTAAAACATCTGTCCCTCTTCATAGTGATTGCATGAGGTTGAATCAGACTATTTGTAACCTCCGTGGTATATTTGACCCTGAGATGAATTTCTGACCACAAATCCGTTCTATCACGAAGACTGTCTATCTCTATCTGCATAACATTGCCAAATTCCACCCTTGCCTCAGCTCATCTGCTGCTGAAGTCCTCATTTGTGCCTTGCTGCTGTCAGGATTGACTACTACAGTGCACTCCTGGATGGTCTCCCAAACTCCAGAATCCATGAACTTGATGTCACCCAAACCTCTACTGCAATCTAACCACACCCACACTTAATAACCCTGAGTTTATGAACCGGAACTGGCTTTGAGTTAAGTATTTAAAATCCTCATCCTATTTGTCAAATCCCTCCATAGCCTGACTACTCATAGAGTCATGGAGATATACAGCACGGAAACAGACACTTCGGTCCAACTCATCCATGCCGACCAGACGTCCCAACCTAATCTAGTCCCCCCCTGCCAGCACACAGCCCATGTCCTTTTAAACCCTTCCTATTCATATTCCCATCCAGATGCCTTTTAAATGTTTCAATTGTACTAGCCTCCACACTTTCTCTGGCAACTCATTCCACACATGTACCACATGTGAAAAAGTTGCCCCTTAGGTCACTTTTATATCTTTCCCCTCTCACCCTAAACCTACACCCTCTAGTTCTGGACTCCCCCACCCCAGGGAAGAGACTTTGTCTATTTATTGTATCCATGCCCCTCATAATTTTGTAAACTTCTATAAGGTCACCCCTCAGCTTCCAACGCTCCAGGGAAAACAGCCCCAGCCTGTTCAGCCTCTCTCTATAGCTCAAATCCTCCAACCCTGGCAATATCCTTGTAAATCTTTTCTGACTCCTTTCAAGTTTCACAACATCTTTCCAATAGGAAGGAGACCAGAATTGCACACAACATTCCATAAGTGGTCCATCCAATGTCCTGTACAGCCGCAGCATGACCTCCCAACTCCTGTACTCAGTACTCTCATCAATAAAGGAAAGCATACCAAAAGCATACCAAATCACTATCCTATCTATCTGCGACTCCACTTTCAAAGAGTTATGAACCTACACATCAAGGTCGCTTTGTTCAGCAACACTCCCTAGGACCTTACCATTAAGTGTATAAATCCTGCTAAGATTTGCTTTCCCCAAAAGGTACTCCCTATCTCTACCAGCTGCAATAATCAGCAATCGTCTAATTCTGGCCTCTTGGATATCTCTGAGCCTTCAGCTCTGAGACCTTGATTAATCCAATTCCTTTGTTCAACATTTCTCCACCTCTCTATCCCACTTTCCTCCTTCAAGGTGCTCTTTAAAGACAATCTCTTGAAGAAACAATGTGTCATTTTCTCTAATACCTCCGTTTAATGCCTCTGTAAATTATCATGGGCCATTTTAGTCTGTTAAACACACTATATAAGTACTAGTTGTTGTTGACTCTGAAGTAGTTGATTACTTCATTAAATGTGAAGCCTTGCCCTTTGAGTCCTATTTCTGAAAAGTTTAAGACTCTGGACTCATCCATATCTGTGGCAATAAAATAACTTACATTTACATAAGAACTAGAAGTAGGGGTAGGCCATCTGGCCCTTCAAGCCAGCTTCAGCATTCAATAAGATCATGGCTGATCTTTTCATGGCCCCAGCTTCACTTACCCACGCTCTCACTGTAACCCTTAATTCCTTCATTGTTCAAAAAAAATCTTAGCTTTAAAAACATTTACTAAAATAGCATTAACTACTTCACCAAGCAGGGCGTTCCATAGATTTTCAACCCACTGGCTAAAGAAGTTCCTTCTCAATTCAGTCCTGAATCTGCTCCCCCTAATTTTGAGGCTAATCCCTCTTGTCTTAGTTTCACCTGCTAGTGGAAACATCCTCTCCACTTCTATCTTATCTATTCCCTTCATAATTTTGTTTCTATAAGAACCCTCACCACCCCACCCCCCATTCTTCCAAATTCCAATGACACTAATCCCAGTCTACTCAGTCTCTCCCCATAAACCAACCCTCTCAACTCTGGAATCAACCAAGTGATTCTCCTCCAGACCCCCTCCTGTGTCACTACATCGTTTTTCAAGTAAGGAGACCAAAACTGCCAGTACTCCATGTATGGCCTCACCAGCACCATATATAGGTGCAACATAACCTTCCTGCTTTTAAACTCAGTTCCTTTAGCAATAAAGGACAAAATTCCATTTGCCTCCCAGGTCACCGGTTATACCTGCAGACCAACCTTCTGTAACCTCCTCCAGTCTGGGAGGGAGTGAGCGAGCGACCAACGTTCTGCAGGTCCCTCTGCATTGCAGCATGTTACAACTTGTTATCATTCAAGTAATAGTCCTTTTTACTGTTACTTCTACCAAAATAGATGACTTCACATTTATTAAGATTGTATTCCATCTGCGAGACCTTTGTCCACTCAAAGTATCTATGTGCCTCTGCAAAGTTTCATAATCCTCTGCACAATTTGCTCTGCTACTCATCTTAGTGTCATCTGCAAACTTTGACACCCTATACATGGTCCCCAACTCCAAATCATGTGTCAGTTGTGAATAATTGCAGTCCCAACACTGATCCCTGAGGCACTCCACTATTTACTGATTGCCAACCAGAATAGCACTCATTTATCCCCACTCTTTGCTTCCTGTTAGTCAACCAATCCTTGATCCATGCAAATACTTTACCCATAATGCCATGCATCTTTATCTTATGCAGCAGCCTCTTGTGCAGCACCTTGTCGAAGGTCTTTTGAAATTCTAGGTACACCACATCCATTGGGTCCCTGTTGTCCACTGTGCTTATAATGTCTTCATAGAATTACAAACATTCTATTTATAGACCTCCAGTCACAAAATTATGACATTCCAAAGGACGTTTGCACCCACCAAGCTCCCATGTGCGACTAGCATTGAGATAGTCAGGTAATTTGACTTTTCGAAGGATAAATAAGATACCAGTTCAACCTGCACGTCAGTATGCTTCGGGCAGGTACCATGAGTGAATCCATGAGGAAAGGCATCATCACCCTCGTCTACAAGCGGAAGGGGGAGAGGGAGGAAATTAGAAATTGGAGACCGATCTCACTGTTAAATGCAGACTACAAAATCCTGTCAAAGGTCATCGCCAACCGGGTCAGGTCTGCTCTGGGATCGGTGATCCACCCGGACCAAACCTGTGCTGTACCGGGCAGGAAGATCTCTGAGAGTCTCGCACTCCTCAGGGATACGATCGCCTACGTGCAGGACAGGGGGGTGGACACCTGCCTCATCAGCCTGGACCAGGAGAAAGCCTTTGACAGGATATCGCATACATATATGAGGGATGTCCTCTCCAAAATGGGCTTTGGGGAGGGAATCGGAAATTGGATCAGACTGCTCTACACCAACATTGTCAGTGCAGTCTCAATCAATGGGTGGGAATCAGATAGCTTCCCTGTAAGATCTGGAGTCAGGCAGGGATGCCCCCTCTCACCCGCCTTGTTTGTGTGTTGCATAGAGCCATTTGCCGAATCCATCAGGAAGGATGCGAGCCTGAGAGGGGTGACTATTCCTGGCAGCGGGGGCCTGCAGGTTAAGGCCTCCCTGTACATGGATGACGTCGCTGTTTTCTGCTCGGATCCGCTGTCCGTGCACAGACTCGTGTGCATCTGCGACCAGTTCGAACGGGCCTCGGGGGCCAAGGTAAACCGAGGCAAGAGCGAGGCCATGCTCTTCGGGAACTGGGCCGACCAATCCTCTATCCCCTTCACCGTCAGGACTGACCACCTGAAGGTGCTGGGTATTTGGTTCGGGGGGGCTGGGGCGTGTGCCAAGACCTGGGAGGAGCGGATCAGGAAGATGAGACAGAAACTAGGCAGATGGGGGCAACGGTCGCTCTCCATCGCGGGAAAAAACCTGGTCATCAGGTGTGAGGTCCTCTCAGTATTGCTATATGTGGCACAGGTCTGGCCTATCCCCAGGACCTGTGCCGCCGCAGTCACCCGGGCCATCTTCCAATTCATTTGGAGATCAAAGATGGACTGGGTCCGAAGAGACTCAATGTACAAAGACCGGTGCAATGGGGGAAAAAACACGCCCAATGCCACCCTCACCCTGATGGCCACCTTTGTGTGTGGCTGCATCAAGCTGTGCGTGGATCCCCGGTACGCAAACACCAAGTGTCACTACGTACTGAGGCTCTACCTGTCCCCGGTGTTGCGAAGGATGGGCCTGGCCTCGCTGCCGCAGAACGCTCCGAGTAGTTGGACCGTTCCGTATCACCTGTCCTTCGTGGAGAAATTTATCAGGAAAAACACCTTTGACCACAAGTCCATCAGGAAGTGGTCAGCACGTAGCGTCCTTGAGACCCTTCGGGAAAAGGAGAGGGCGGATCCTGTCGAGCGGTTCCCTGAGCAGACTGTCAAAGCCATTTGGCAGAATGCCTCATCGCCAGAACTTTCCAACAAGCACCAAGACGTGGCTTGGCTGGTGGTGAGAAGGGCTCTGCCTGTGAGATCCTTTATGCACGCCCGGACTCTCTGCCGCACCGCACGCTGCCCTCGAAGTGGCTGCGGGGGGGACGAGACTGTCACACACCTCCTTCTGGAATGTGCCTATGCAGAGGAAGTCTGGAGAGGAATGCAGTGGTGCTTGTCGAGGTTCGTCCCGAGCAGCGCCGTGACGCGGGACTCCGTGCTGTACGGCCTGTTCCCCGGGACTCACACCGAGACGAACATTAACTGCGCCTGGAGGATCATCAACTCGGTGAAGGACGCTCTCTGGGCGGTCCGAAACCTGTTGATCTTCCAGCTGAAGGAGTTGACCCCGACCGAGTGTTGCAGACTGGCACATTCCAAGGTCCAAGACTACGTGTTGAGGGACGCGCTGAAGCTTGGGGCAGCTGCCGCCAAGGCGCGGTGGGGAAAGACCACCGTGTAAGATCGGCCTGCCGAAAGAAGAACAGGGGGCCCATACAGACGTTTTTTTGGGCTCTGCTGATGCCTCAGCCAAATATATGTATATATACAAGATTGAAAAAATGCACAGGATTGTAAAGGACAAGAATAAAGTCGAATCTGTGTTTGTAAATATGGACATATGTATGGCATGATCAAATGTACAGACCATCAAATCATTCTATGAATAAAGTATATTTTTGAAATAAAAAAAAACCAGTTCAACCTGCACGACGTCTTCAGCACCCCTGCAGATGGAGCGCAGCGTAGATACACCTGGTCACGGGCAGATGGGTCTATCCGCTCAAGGATAGATTACCTGTTTGTGTCCTGAACGCTCTCGGTCAGATCCACCGACGTCAAGCCGGTGTTCTTCTCTGACCACTGCCTCCTGCTGGCCGACTGTCACCTACAGGACGAACAGCGGGCGGGCAAGGGAACGTGGAAACTGAACACCAAGCTGTTGACCCCGGGAAACATCGAAGAGCTCAAGAGGGATTACGCAGGTTGGAGAACCGTGAAGCCCCTCTTTGAGTCTCCAGCGGACTGGTGGGAAACGGTAAAAGGGAACATCAAGAGGTTCTTTATCCTCAAAGGTGTCCAGGAGGCGAGAGAGAGGCGGGGAAAACTGTCCCAGCTCCAGGAAAGTATGCAGAACCTGCTCCTGCTGCAGACAATGGGGGTCGATGTCACGGAGGACCTCAAGGAGGTGAAGGGCCAGCAAGCCTCGCTCTTTGCCTCGGAGGCCTCCAGGATAATCTTCCGGTCCAGGGTCCGCTCGGTGGGGCAGGACGAGACGTGCTCATGTTTCTTCTTCCAGAAGGTGCACAAAGAGAGCTCCGTGCTCAGCAGCCTGAAGAAAGAAGATGGCTCGGTAACGTCATCTCAGGCTGACGTCATGAGGATCAGCAAATCCTTCTACGCCAGCCTGTATGACTCGAAGCCAACCGACAGCGCGGCCTCCCAGTCGTTCCTGTCCTCTATCACGGAGGTCCTAGATGACGGAACACGAGAGAGGCTGGACCAGCCGCTATCTCTGGATGAACTGACCAAGGCACTCGAGTCCTTCGAAAAGAATAAAACTCCCGGAAGCGACGGCTTACCAGTCGAGGTTTATTCCGCTCTTTGGGACTTGATCGGCCAGGACCTGCTGGAGGTGTATGTCAGTACGCTTCGGGCAGGTACCATGAGTGAATCCATGAGGAAAGGCATCATCGCCCTCGTCTACGAGCGGAAGGGGGAGAGGGAGGAAATTAGAAATTGGAGACCGATCTCACTGTTAAATGCAGACTACAAAATCTTGTCAAAGGTCATCGCCAACCGGGTCAGGTCTGCTCTGGGATCGGTGATCCACCCGGACCAAACCTGTGCTGTACCGGGCAGGAAGATCTCTGAGAGTCTCGCACTCCTCAGGGATACGATCGCCTACGTGCAGGACAGAGGGGTGGACACCTGCCTGATCAGCCTGGACCAGGAGAAAGCCTTTGACAGGATATCGCATACATATATGAGGGATGTCCTCTCCAAAATGGGTTTTGGGGAGGGAATCGGAAATTTTATCAGACTGCTCTACACCAACATTGTCAGTGCAGTCTCAATCAATGGGTGGGAATCAGATAGCTTCCCTGTAAGATCTGAAGTCAGGCAGGGATGCCCCCTCTCACCCGCCTTGTTTGTGTGTTGCATAGAGCCATTTGCCGAATCCATCAGGAAGGATGCGAGCCTGAGAGGGGTGACTATTCCTGGCAGCGGGGGCCTGCAGGTTAAGGCCTCCCTGTACATGGATGACGTCGCTGTTTTCTGCTCGGATCCGCTGTCCGTGCACAGACTCGTGTGCATCTGCGACCAGTTCGAACGGGCCTCGGGGGCCAAGGTAAACCGAGGCAAGAGCGAGGCCATGCTCTTCGGGTACTGGGCCGACCAATCCTCTATCCCCTTCACCGTCAGGACTGACCACCTGAAGGTGCTGGGTATTTGGTTCGGGGGGGCTGGGGCGTGCGCGAAGACCTGGGAGGAGCGGATCAGGAAGATGAGACAGAAACAAGGCAGATGGGGGCAACGGTCGCTCTCCATCGCGGGAAAAAACCTGGTCATTAGGTGTGAGGTACTCTTAGTATTGCTATATGTGGCTCAGGTCTGGCCTATCCCCAGGACCTGTGCCGCCGCAGTCACCCGGGCCATCTTCCAATTCATTTGGAGATCAAAGATGGACCGGGTCCGAAGAGACTCAATGTACAAAGACCGGTGCAATGGGGGAAAAAACACGCCCAATGCCACCCTCACCCTGATGGCCACCTTTGTGTGTGGCTGCATCAAGCTGTGCGTGGATCCCCGGTACGCAAACACCAAGTGTCACTACGTACTGAGGCTCTACCTGTCCCTGGTGTTGCGAAGGATGGGCCTGGCCTCGCTGCCGCAGAACGCTCCGAGTAGTTGGACCGTTCCGTATCACCTGTCCTTCGTGGAGAAATTTATGAGGAAAAACACCTTTGACCACAAGTCCATCAGGAAGTGGTCAGCACGTAGCGTCCTTGAGACCCTTCGGGAAAAGGAGAGGGCGGATCCTGTCGAGCGGTTCCCTGAGCAGACTGTCAAAGCTATTTGGCAGAATGCCTCATCGCCAGAACTTTCCAACAAGCACCAAGACGTGGCTTGGCTGGTGGTGAGAAGGGCCCTGCCTGTGAGATCCTTCATGCACGCCTGGACTCTCTGCCGCACCGCACGCTGCCCTCAAAGTGGCTGCGGAGGGGACGAGACTGTCACACACCTCCTTCTGGAATGTGCCTATGCAGAGGAAGTCTGGAGAGGAATGCAGTGGTGTTTGTCGAGGTTCGCCCCGAGCAGCGCCGTGACGCGGGACTCCGTGCTCTACGGCCTGTTCCCCGGGACTCACACCGAGACGAACATCAACTGCGCCTGGAGGATCATCAACTCGGTGAAGGACGCTCTCTGGGCGGTCCGAAACCTGTTGGATCTTCCAGCTGAAGGAGTTGACCCCGACCGAGTGTTGCAGACTGGCACATTCCAAGGTCCAAGACTACGTGTTGAGGGACGCGCTGAAGCTTGGGGCAGCTGCTGCCAAGGCGCGGTGGGGAAAGACCACCGTGTAAGATTGGCCTGCCTAAAGAAGAACAGGGGTCCATGCAGACGTTTTTTGGGCTCTGCTGATGCCTCAGCCAAATGTATGTATAAGATTGAAAAATGCACAGACCTGTATATGACAATGATAAATTTGAATCTGTGTTTGTAAATGTGGACATATGTATGGCATGACCAAATGTACAGACCATCAAATCATTTTATGAATAAAGTATATTTTTGAAATAAAAAAAAACAGTTCAATCTGTTGGATAGATAACTAACATTATAGTTCAGAAAAATACCAAGAACATGGGTGTCATTCCAATTTTGTTGAGGTACATTTGGAACCTGCTTCCTCCCCCTGTTGAGAATTGAAGGCAATGACAAGCCACGACTGACAAAACCTGCTGAGGAATCAGCTCAGGATGAAGCCGAAGCAGCAGCAGCAGACAATAAACCAAAGAACCTAACTTCAGCCAGAGTATACTTGAGTGTACTTACAGGTGAATGTTGATCAGGACACTAGGAAGAATTATTCTTCTCTAAATGAGTGCCATGAAATGCACATAATGGGTAAACAGAGACTTGATGTCAATTTTAATTTGAAAAATCAAACCCTATCATTGCAGCATTTCATCAATACTACACCAAGTGTATCGACTAGGATTTTGTGGTCAAGGCACTGTGTGGAGTTTGATCCCCACATCCTTTGAGCACGACCACTACTTGCAGCAGATGTTGGGATTGAAAGGTGGCTAGTGGCTTCTGACTCTGGAAGCAATGACAATTATTGCTTGTTGCTATTGCTAACACAGCCATTAGCATCTCCATGAGGACAGCAAATGTATAATGCACCAATCCGTCAAAACACTGGTTGGAAACCAAGGAGATAATGAAGTGGGCACCAACATACTCCTACTTTAAAAATAAATCCTCATCCATTTGGCAAGATGCTATGTTACAATTAATAAGTTACCTCTTCCAGATATACCACTCTAATTAAACAGAAGTACACTTGAATCTATTAAAACACGTTTCACCAGAATGTTGTTGCTAGGTTGTTGCTTTCAATGTAATATTTTCAGTCCCTTATTCACCATGGGAACAGTTTCCCTCTGATAGTTACTCCACACTGTAAAATCTGACAGTGCACTCAAAAGATGTGAGAGGCAATGATGTAGTAATCCTGAGAACTGGAAAAGTTCTGGGAAGTGAGTTGAAATGCCACTATTGCAGATGGTAGAATTTGAATTTACTGAATAAATCTGGAATTAAAAGCTAGTTTGATGGGGACCATGAAATGGTTGTCATTAAAAATCCATCTGGTTCTGTAATATTCTTTAGAGAAGGGAAAACCACCATCTCCACCTGATCTGGCTGACGTCTGACTACAGATCCACAGCAACATGGTTTACTCTTAACTGAGTAAGACACTGCCAAAATTCTGAGAAAAGGAATGAAGCTAGGTGGGCCATTCAGTGTTGACTGTGACACCAGCAATGTCCCTGTCACCTTCCAATCTGCCTTTGTTACATCCCTAAATTTGAGTTGTCCCACAGATTAGTCAACCGATAGTTTCACATATTCATTCTCAGTAAATCATTCCTGACGGACAATATCCCAGACATAGCCAACCCCAAGTCCTAGTGACAGGGCAGGTCCACCAGAAGTTGAGGCACAGTGAAATACAGGCAGAAGGAAGTTGTTGTAGGAGTCCTTAACATTGCCTCTAGAACCAATAAATTGTCATGACATTTGGTCAAACATAGAAAAGGAAACCTCTTACTGATTACCATCTAGTGTCTCCTTTCAGCTGATGAATCTGTTCTCCATGTTGAACAATTTTTGGAGGCACTAAGGGTGTCACAGGCATAGAATGGACTATGGATGGGGACTTTAACATCCATCACCAAAATTGACTCAGAATTGCCAATACTCCACATCAGAAACCAATCTGTACCAATTTTCTAAATGCCTAACAAGGTGACTTCAGGTGAGAACTCATGCAGGGTGTTCTTTTGTGAAACCAGAAACTGACAGGGCTCAGGAATCATTCTCTTAGTACCAGGCCTGCCTTTGCTCAAATTGAAGAGTTGGGCTCCATCAACAGAAAAGAAATGTGATTAGGGTTAGGCAATAATCATCCACCCTGGGAATATTACTGGTACAGCATGCCAAGGTAAATATCACAAATGGCATTCAAACAGTTTTCTAGCAGTGCACGTATGCAGGAAATATTGAAGAAAATTAGATATTCTGAATAATTCCATCAACTGTTCTTCAACTGGTACTTCAGTAAAGAATAGCAGCTCATCTTCACACAGCTAGGGTGTGTACACTATCACTGCTGTGACCTGTGTGCACATCACAACAATCACAGAAGCTGTTAGATTTGAGAGACAATGATTCAAGTTAGGTAGTTCCATAACGGGTGCAGAGTTTTATTGTCAGAGTCTGGGGAAGGACATTGCAATTCAATGAGGTATAGTAAATCACTGAGACATTCCCCAGAAAGTCTTTGCCTCCGTGCAGGTGTTAGTGTTAATTCTGCACTTTCTGAGGCTGGAATGAGGGCACCTACATAAAGAAGTCATCTTCAACTGTGTGATTAGGAAAACCTCCATCTGCCAGAGCCTAGCAAAGGGAAGTTGTCTGATATTCCACCTGTCTTCAATGTCAACTACTGCAGAAGGAGGCTGAATGTAAGTACATGAACTCATATTGAAGAGGAATTGTGCAAGTCATTAACAGTGATGAGTCATGGCCAAGATTAGTACAGGTTTTACTCCACAATGAAATCTTGTGCTCCAAGAATTAATTAGGTCGTGCTTTCCAATTCAGAGACTGACTCCATTGCCAGATGACACACCGCACAGTGATATCAACTGAACTGTGATTGCAAACACAAAATGTTTGGCCCTTTTAGTTTATCAGAACACAGTAGGTCCACAGTCTTACACTGTTCCCAGGTACGTTGAAGATGCTGAATGTGGTTATCAGTTTTTCATTCCAAAGTTCCCGTGGTGCCTGTAAGTGCTACAACACACCTGACGCTATGTCAGTGATTCTTCAGGATTGTGTCTCTCAAGGGACCCAGCATTCATAATTTATCTGAATCCTTACCCTCTCCAAGAGTTAACTCAACTCTGCCGTTCATCTCTTCACTTTTACCTTTCCTCTGAACTTCTTGGACAAATAGCAACCCCTTTGTTCTCCTGGCTCTGATGATTTTCTGATTGCTGGGATACACCAGGCCATCCACCCTGTCCCTGCTGATCTCGCTTGCATCTGCTTTGCTACAGCTCCTTCCTCTGCCTCCAACAGGGAAGCCACAGAGCCCATTTGATCCCAGGATCTCGCAGAGAGAAATGCTAGAGGGTGCACTCATTCTAATTGGGATCCACCACTGAGACCGAAAAGGAGGACTAGTGGCTGTGAGCCAACTGAGGGCAGTGGTGCTATGAATTTGAAACCTGAGAGCCAACTGGGGGGTGGGGCAGGCCAGAAATACAGCCACACACAGCTGATGGCAATGGCGGAGGTAGCAAGCTATGTGGGTAGAAGTTGGGAGTAGGGATTTGGTTGTGCAGGTCAGAAAGGTGAAATTATTGGAGTGCATAAAGATCAGTCCTAGGGCCTCCAATTATTTGCCAAGTATTTAAATGACTTGGAGGTGGGGTCAGTGTATAATATATCCAAATTTGCTCATGGTGGAAAAATCAGTGTGAGAATATGTTGTGGTGAAGACATGAGAACCTGAAAGGGTATGTAAATATATTGAGTCAGTGGGCAAAAACTTGGCAGTTTTGTATTTTGGGCAGCACAGTGAGTCAGTGGTTAGCACTGCTGCCTCACAGCGCCAGGGAACTGGGTTTGATTCCAGCCTTAGGAGACTCTCTGTACGAAGTTTGCAAATTCTCCCAGTGTCTGTGTGGGTTTCCTCCCACAATTCAAAGATATGCAGATTAGGTGAATTGGCCATGCTAAATTGCCCATAGTGTTCAGGGCTGTGTAAGTTAGGTGCATCAGTCAGGGGTAAATGTGGAGTAATAGGGGAATGGGTCTGGGTAGGATACTCTTCAGAGGATTGGTGTGGACTTGGTAGGCCTGCTTCCACACTGTCTGGATTCTAGGATTCTGTGATTCTTACTATAGGAAAATCTGAGATCATGCAGCTTCATATAAAGCCAGACTGTGGTTTTAAATAGAGAGAGATTCCAAAAGTGCCATTCAGAGGGATCTGGCTGTTTATAGGCTCATAGATATACAGCAGGGAAACAGACACTTCAATCCAACTTGTCCATGATGAACAGCTATACTGAATTAATCTAGTCCCTTTGTCAGCACTCGGTCCATATCCCCCAAATTCTGGATTAGTGGTGCTGGAAGAGCATAGCAGTTCAGGCAGCATCCAAGGAGCTTCGAAATCGACGTTTCGGGCAAAATCCCTTCATCTGATTCCTGATGAAGGGCTTTTGCTCGAAACGTCGATTTCAAAGCTCCTTGGATGCTGCCTGAACTGCTGTGCTCTTCCAGCACCACTAATCCAGAATCTGGTTTCCAGCATCTGCAGTCATTGTTTTTACCCCATATCCCCCAAACCCTTCCTATTCATATAGCCATGCAGATGCCTGTTACATGTCATAATTATAGCAGCCTCCACCATTTCCTCTGGCATCTCATTCCATACATGTACCACCCTTTGCATGAAAACGTTGCCCCTTAGGTCCCTTTTAAATCTATCCACTCTCATCCTAAACCTATGCCCTCTAGTTCTGGATTCCCCCACCCCAGGGAAAAGACCTTGTCTATTTGTCGTATCCATGCCCCTCATGATTTCATAAACCTCTATAAGGTCACCTCTCAGCCTCCAACGCTCCAGGGGAAACAGCCCCAGCCTATTCAGCCTCTTCCTATAGCTTAAATCATTCAACCCTGGCAACATTTTCGTAAATCTTTTCTTAACCCTTTCAAGTTTCACAACATCCTTCTGATAGGATGGAGGCCAGAACTGCACACGGTATTCCAAAAGAGGCCTAACCAATGTCCTGTACAGCTGCAACATGACATTCCAAATCCTATACTCAATGCCCTGACCAATAAAGGAAAGCATACTAACTGTCCTCATCGCTATCCTAACTCAAACAAAATATTAATGCACATGTGCAACATGTAATTAAGAAAGCAATTTGAACTTCACTCTTTTTATTGGAGGGGTTTTGGAATTTAAAAATTTGGAAGGCTTGTTCCACCTGCACAGTGTGATAGTGAGGCCATACCTGAAGTACCGTTTTCTGGAAGCAGTCTAAACAAGAATCACTGGACTGATTCCTGCAATGGAGAGGTTGTTTATGATTGACAAAGTGTGCCAGGAAATTACAAAGTCAAAAGCTGAAATGGTTTGTATTGGTGTACATGAGAAAGATATATTTGTTGTAGGGAGTAAACAAAGAGGATCTTTCATTGGAAACCGAATGGCTTTTTAAACTGATTTTGTCAAATACTGTAAGTTAGATGGTACATGGAGTACAAACTTAAGTCAGTACAAACTTATTTTATAGTTTAAAGTGTCAGGTGAACCTTGCTATGACTTCAAAGATTAATTAAATGCAGTTTTAGCAACCTTACTTTTTGTGGCTGCATCTTGAATTTGAGATTTCGATAAGACACTATTGTGCAACAGTTTATAAAAACCTAGATATTTTTCACAATATTCGTGCTAAGTAACTCAGTGAATTGTGAAACTCGTACGTGTAACACAGACTGGATCCGCTTTTGTTTGTCATCACAAATGATTTGGATAAAAATATGGGAGGTATATTTACAAAGTTTGTAGATGACACCAAAATTGGTGGTGAAGGGGACACTGAAGAAAGTTATCTAAGATGACAAAGAGATCTTGATCAATTGGGTCAATGGGCTGCGGCAATATGTTAATATGGATAAATGGAAGTGTGGAATTTTGGTAATACAGGACTTTCCCTGACAAAGGAGAATGCTCCGCAAATTTGTGATTTGTAATAAACCCATTGGAGTATAATCAGGGGTCGTCTGACTTCTGAACTTGTCCACCCCAGTCCAACACCAGCACCTCCACATCAGGACTTAATCAGTAATGGTATGGCCCTGGGAACAAAATATTAATGCACATGTGCAGCAAGTAATTAAGAAAGCAATTAGAACAAGGGGACCTAGGGGTTCAGGTACATAATTCTTTGAAATTTGTGTCACAGGTAGACAGGGTGGTCAAGAAAGCTTTTAGCATACTTGACCTTATTGCTCAGACCTTTTGAGTATAGGAGTTGGGACGTCAAGTTGAGATTGTACAGGATGTTAGTGAGGCCCCTTCTGGGAGTACTGTATGTAGTTCTGGTTGTAAGAAGGATATTATTAAACTGGAGTGGGTCGAAAAACAGTTACCAGGACTTTGCCGGGTCTGGAGGATATAAAATAGACTGGAAAGGCTGGGGCATTTTTCATTGGAGTGTAGGAGGTTGGGGGGGGAGTGACCTTAGAGGTTTATAAAATCTTGAGAGGCATTGATAAAGTGAATAGTAAAGATATTTTTCCCGAGGATGAGTAGTTCAAAACTAGCAGGTATATTTTTAAGGTAAGAGCAGAAAGTTTTAAAAAGAACATGAGGGGCAACATTTTTACACAGTGATTCATACGTAGAATTAACTGCCAGAGAAAGTGGTGAATGCAGATACAGTTACAACATTTAAAAGACATTTATCTAAATTCATGAATAGGAAAGATATAGAGCGAGATGGGCCAAGTACCAGATCTAAAAGTTGAAGTTCTAAATTGGAGAAAGGCCAATTTTGATGGTATTAGGCAAGAACTTTCAAAGCTGATTGGAGACAGATGTTCGCAGGTAAAGGGACGGCTGGAAAATGGGAAGCCTTCAGAAATGAGATAACAAGAATCCAGGGAAAGTATATTCCCGTCAGGGTGAAAGGGAAGGCTGGTAGGTATAGGGAATGCTGGATGACTAAAGAAATTGAGGGTTTGGTTAAGAAAAGGAAGGAAGCATATGTCAGGTATAGACAGGATAGATCGAGTGAATCCTTAGAAGAGTATAAAGGAAGTAGGAGTATACTTAAGAGGGAAATCAGGAGGGCAAAACGGGGACATGAGATAGCTTTGGCACATAGAATGAAGGAGAATCCAAAGGGGTTTTACAAATATATTAAGGACAAAAGGGTAACTAGGGAGAGAATAGGGCCCCTCAAAGGTCAGCAAGGCGGCCTTTGTGTGGACCCACAGAAAATGGTGGAGATACTAAATGAAAATTTTGCATCAGTATTTACTGTGGAAAAGGACATAGAAGATATAGACTGTAGGCAAATTGATAGTGACATCTTGCAAAATGTCCAGATTACAGAGGAGGAAGTGCTGGATGTCTTGAAACGGTTAAAGGTGGATAAATCCCCAGAACCTGATCAGGTGTACCCTAGAACTCTGTGGGAAGCTAGAGAAGTGAGTGCTGGGCCTCTTACTGAGATATTTGTATCATCATTGGCACAGGTAAGGTGCCAGAAGACTGGAGATGGGCTAACATGGTGCCACTGTTTAAGAAGGGTGGTAAGGACAAGCCAGGGAACTATAGACCAGTGAACCTGATGTCAGTGGTGGGCATGTTGTTGGAGGGAATCCTGAGGGACAGGATGTACATGTATTTGGAAAGGCAAGGACTGATTAGGGATAGTCAACATGGCGTTGTGCGTGGGAAATCATGTCTCACAAACTTGATTGAGTTTTTTGAAGAATTAACAAAGAAGATTGATGATGTGGGCAAAGCAGTAGATGTGATCTATATGGACTTCAGTAAGGCATTTGACAGGGTTCCCCATGGGAGACTGATTAGCAAGGTTAGATCTCATGGAATACAGGGAGAACTATGTTTCCACACTGTAAGTAATCTAAAAAAAAACTAGCCATTTGGATACAGAACTGGCTCAAAGGTAGAAGACAGGGGGTGGTGGTGGAGGGTTTTTCAGACTGGAGGCCTGTGACCAGTGGAGTGCCACAAGGATCGGTGCTGGGCCCTCTACTTTTTGTCATTTATGTAAATGATTTGGATGTGAGCATAAGAGGTACAGTTAGTAAGTTTGCAAATGACACCAAAATTGGAGGTGTAGTGGACAGCAAAGAGGGTTACCTCCGATTACAACAGGATCTGGACCAGGTGGGCCAATGGGCTGATGAGTGGCAGATGGAGTTTAATTCAGATAAATGCGAGGTGCTGCATTTTGGGAAAGCAAATCTTAGCAGGACTTATACACTTAATGGTAAGGTCCTAAGGAGTGTTACTGAACAAAGAGACCTTGTAGTGCAGGTTCATAGCTATGGACAGGGCGCTGGCAGGTGGGACTAAATTGGGTTGGGATATCTGGTCGGCATGGACGGGTTGGACTGAAGGGTCTGTTTCCATGCTGTATATCTCTATGACTCTAAGTGCAGCCAAGTAGGACTAGTTTAGTTTAGGAATACGGTAAGCTTGAACTGGTTGGACCAAAGAGTCTGTTTCCATGCTATATGACTCATATGACAACAGCTAAATAGATCTTCACATTCTGAAGAGGAGTCACTCGACCTGAAATGTTAACTCTGCTTTCTGGTCACAGATGCTGCCAGACTTGCTGAGTTTTATTTTTGTAAACAGATTCGGCCTATGTTCATTAGAGTTTAGGGGAATCAGGGATGATCTTATTGAAACATGCAAGATTCTGAGGTGACGTGACAAGGTAGATGTTGAGAACCCATTTATTGAATGAAGGTACATTCATTTAAAACTGAGATGCGAAACAATTTCATCTCTGAGGAAAGTGAATACTAGAATTCTCACCTCAGAAATATGTGGAGGCTCGATCACTTAAAGTATTTAAAAAGAAGGTAGGTAGATTTTTGCAATATCAAGCATTTAGTGCTATGAGGAGCTGGCAAAAAAATGGCGTTGAAGCCTGAGGCAGATCTTCGAACTGAAGGGCATAGGTTTACAGTGAGAGGGAAAAAATTTAAAACGGACCTAAAGGGCAACTTTTTCATGCAGAGAGTGGTGTGTGTATGGAATGACATGCCAGAGGAAGTGGTGGAGACTGACACAATTACAACATTTAAAAGGCGTCTGGGTGGGTATATGAATAAGAAGGGCTTAAAGGGATATGAACCAAGAGCTGGCAAATGGGACTAGATTAGGTTATGATATTTGGTCGGCATGGACGAGTTGGATCGAAGGGTCTGTTTCCGTGCTGTGCATCTCTATGACTTTGTGACTCTTAAGTGGTGGACAGACTTGAGATGCTAAGTGCCCTACTCATGGTCTTAATTCTTAAATTCTCATGATTACAATGGTTATAAAGTTAAGCCACTGAACAGGCTTGGCGGTCTGAAATATAGTCCAACTTAAAGTCATGCACCTTACAGGTACCAAGTAGTGGTTTCCCCCTCTTTTACATTGTGCTAAGCACATGACTTACATCCTCACCTGTAAAGGTGAGACACTGAGAATGAATATTTTAAACTTCACCCCACCACCCCATAATAATCAGAAGTACCACCCTTTCCCAGTTGTGACAAAGGGTCACTGGACTCAAAACATTAACTCAGTATTTCTCTCTGCAGATACTGGAAGACCTACTGAGTTTCTCCAGCAATTTCTGTTTTGATTTCCAGTGTCTGGTATTCTTCATTTTATCTTTAGGAAATGGGCCATTTCCAGGGGTGATTTCTGTGAATGAAATAAAAGGTGGATTATTAGAGGTACAGATCCAGTCTGTTGGCAAATCATGGTTTTACAACACTAGCATTAGCCTACCATAATTACGATGACCTTCCAAAAGGTGTGATTAATTTGGACTTAGGATATTTTGAAGAAGCTGTACATTTTTTGAAGCAACATCCAAAGGTAAGTCACATTATCAAATAAACTGTTTTTGTGGTAACTTGTGCACTGAAATAGAAAAGTTCAGTTGACTTGCTGTTTATCTGTGTCAAAGACATTTGATAAGTATTATGTCATCTAAAGAAGCCTGATTAGCTTAGTTCGACAACTACCGTGTGGTTCAGAATGATGGCATGAGTTCAATTTCTGTTCTGGCTGAAGTACGTTCTAGACCTTCCCCACCTTACCTGATTGATACAGAGTGATCATGCTCCAACCATATCACAAATTGTTGCTTTCTAATAGCAAGACAAACTCTTGTTTCGCTTTAATAGGAGGAGTTGCCTATGACTTCTTATGGGTGAGGCTAAATATTTGCCTACCCAACATCATGTAATACGTGTTGTATTTTCATGTACTTCACATTGCTAGTGAACTAGACCAGTCAGTTAGAAAACACCTGGAGGATGTAGTCACTGGGTAAGAAATCACTTAACGATCACATTGTCATACAGCATGGAAACAGACCGTTCAGTCCAACTCATCCATGCTCACCAGATATCCTAAATTAATCTAGTTCCCTTTGCCAGAACTTAGCCCATATCCTTCCAACTGCTTCCTAATCACATACCCATCCAGATGTCTTTTAAATGTTGTAATTGTATCTGCCTCCACCACTTCCTCTGGCAGCTCATTCCATACATGCGTTACACTTTGTATGAAAACATTGCTACTTATGTCCCTCTCATTATAAGGCTATGCCCTCTATGTTTGGACTCCCTTGCCCTCAGGAAAAGACCTTGGCTATTCACTCTATCCATGCCCCTCATGATTTTATAAACCTCTAAAAGACCACCCCTTTGTTTCCAACACTCCAAGGAAAATAGCCCCAGCCTGTCTAGCCTCTCCCTACAGCTCAAACCCTCCAATCCCAGCAATATCCTTGCAAATCTTTTCTGAGCCCTTGCAAGCTTAACAACATCATTTCTATAGCAGGGAGACAAGAATGCAGTGTTTGTTCCTTTAATCAACCGGCATGTTGTAAGTACAATAAAAAAACTGAGGACCATGCAGGGTGGAGAGCACTTAGGCTGACTGTGGGAGAACCAGGTCAGAAAGCCTAACAGGTTCAGGATTATTAAGTTGTACCAAGTCAAACTGGATACAAGGTTCAATTTACTTAATTTATATTGGATTGCAACTGGTGATAAATCTCAATTATTGTTTTTTGACTTCTCATATTGCACATTGTGAATGAGCCAAGATGATTTCCTTTCATCAAAGCCTTCTGATTCTTTCCTTTTTTAATGTGTGTAAATGTGCATTTTCTAGTTTCCATATCAACACAACCCTTTCACACATCATCTCAACTTTTCTCTGCTCTATTGGATGCCATAATTGTAGAGTGTGGTGCAATATATAGTTCATCTATTGAAAATTACAATGAATTACCTCCAGTTGGGAGCGTAAGAACTTGTATGAGGAGAATATCAGAAATTCCAGAACAAGAAATGCCAAAGGTGACAAAGTATATCCTGTATTTCCGTGTCAAGGAGGAGTGAGAAATGGATTATTCGCTGTTGTACTATTTGTTAATCCATTTTACCTAAACAAATCCATGAAGTGAACCCATAGTGATGTATTCAACAGCCTGAGTACGAATTAAGGGTTCTTAATTATGAGCTTCAGGTCTCTTTATCATTTCCCTACGTTTTCTAGGTAAGAAAACAGTGTGGCAGTGATATAGATATTAGGGGATCTTCAATGTTGCTGGACACATGGTAGATAAAAATTTAATGCAGAGGGGAAGTATGAAGTAGTAGGTGTTACTGGGATCAATGACGAAAGGCAATATAAGATAAAGGGAATGATTCCAAAGAGGTTCGAGAGCTGAGAGGTCTAGGGTGTAGCATATTCACAAATTCCTTGTAGCGAGACAGGTTGAAAAGGCTATTATAAATAGTCATAGGCTTCAAAAGCAAGAAAGTGATGGTGGTTAGAAAGTTATTCCCTCACTGTCTTTTGGTTGCCCTAATTGTTATCATGCACCCCCAATGACCTATACTTCCTGGTCCCCTTTAGCAAACTGTTTCAGCCTCAGTTGGAATGTTACATCTAACTCTGGGTACCATATCTTGAGAAGGATGTAAACATATTAGGAAGAATGCAGGGGGAAAAAAGGTAATAGAATGGTTCTCGGAGTGAGGCATTTCAGTGGCACGGATAAGTGGAGAAGCTGGAATTGTTGTCCTTACAGGAGGGAAGGTTGACAGAAGATTTGATAAAAATTGTCCAAATCTTGAGTGGTCTAGATAAGAGAGAAACAGTTCCACTGTTGTAGGGCAGAGAACCAGAGGACACAGGTTTAAGGTCGTTAGCAGAAAAAAAATCAAAAACAATAACATGTGGGGAGATGGTTTAATCAGTAAGTGCTTAGAATTCTGATTGTGCTGGCTGAAGGTCTGGTGGAGGCAAACTCAATCATAGCTTTTAAAATGGATTTGTGCAAACACATTAATTCTGAAATGCTGATGAGGAAGGGTGAGGGGACTGAACAAGCTGAACTGCTCTAATAGAAAACTAGCATAATGAGCAGAATGGCCTTCCTCAATGCTATAACCATTCTATGGCTAATGTAAACCTGGTTTCCTACAACCCAACTTTGCAGCTAGGACTTCAAATGGGTGTTGAGTTTGCAAAAGATCTTACACCAGTTTCAAACATGGACTTTGAACATCCATGGTTTTGCCACATAACAATATACCAAACAGTAGGAGTCTCACTCCTTTTGAATGTGGGATGTTTTTACATTTTAGAAGGCTATTTATTAGGCAAATTTTAGTTACAGCAAGCATTTGTACAGCAGTTTAAGAAGGCAGGAACCCTCCTGATTGATCACATTAACTTTGTTTCTTTAATTACATTTGTGTCCCATATCTAATCACATTTGTCCAGTACACACACAAGACACAGAGGAAGTAAAAAATGAACTCCATGAATTCTTTGTAGCCCAGAAACACAGAGAGCTATATCACAATGAACTCTATTAACTGTTTGCTTCTCACATCATATGGTCATATTCCAAGGTCAAATTCACATTAAAAGGTGATTGCCTTTAACATACATAACCTTATTCTTGTAGTTGATTCCCTCTTTCAGGTTTATGTTCTTAGGGTTTCAAGCTGTTTAGGTATGTGTTGCGCTTAATGAATATTTTGGAAACAACTTCCAGGTTAAGGGTCTTGCTGTTGGAGCAATTGGAATATCAAAGGGTGCAAATTTGGTTCTCTCAATGGCCGCCTTTTTACCAGATGTGTGAGCAGCCGTTGTTATCAATGGATGCATTACAAGTGCTGAGTTTGGATTGTGCTTCAAAAATAAACTAATTTCTACTGGTCTGCGTCATACTGTAAGCCGAATGAAGACTGCAGATTCAGAAGTTGCAGACGTGTCAGAGGTTATTAATGAAGTTGACAAGGACAGTATAATCCCGATAGAAAACACCAAGGGAACCATCCTGTTCATTGCTGGAGAAGAGGATAAGAACTGGAATAGCAAGCACTATGTTGATGAGGCTGTAAAACGACTCAAAGAACATGGCAATGATAGGTTTGAGGTCCTCCGTTATCGAGGATCTGGACATTACCTGGAACCTCCATTTTTCCCCGTTTGTTATGCCTCTTATCACTCTGTGCTAAACATCTTACAAAGTGGGGAGGAAATGCCAAGGACCATTCATCTGCTCAGGTGGAATCGTGGCAAAAAATTCAAGCATTTTTCCGGAAGATCCTACACCAATAGAGGGCAGCAAAGAGGAAACTCAGAAAATGCTGTACCATCTTGGCATACTGACATCATGAAGATGTGCATGTTACTGTTTGAGTAATAGCTACCATTAATTTTGTATTTGCTTTGCATTAAATCATGGACCTTCTAAATTTTAATCTTGCTATGAAATTTAATTTAATGCCTTTTTGGGGTAAATTTCAAATCAGAACAATGATTAATTTGGCTGATGCATTTTCACAGTCATTTTTGTACCATAGTGACTAATGGCTAAACTCTTGAATGTTAACATGTGGGTTGTGTCAACTGTCCGTAAATCATTCTACCTTGGTAAATCAAAACAATCTATTTCTAACTTTTCCTTTCTCCTACCAACCATGCAGTGATCTATTCACTTCATTTCTGCAGGGACCAACTGGATCAATACACTTACTTACTTCTGCTGTTAATTTAAAAAGTATTGTATTAAAAATAACTTATTCATATTTCATTGACTGATTTAGATTTTATGAGCTTCATGGTGAAGGTGAATGTCAAATTTTATCTGTGGCTATGCTATAACTAAATGTTAAGATTGATTTTGTTGACAGTCAAATGTAGTTGTGTTTCTTATACTATGCTACAGATATGAAATAAATTAGCTATTCTTAGTGTGTAATATGTGTCATCTCACATTCTTAATCTTTAAAGTTCACTGGAAACTATCTCAATTTCACATTACCCTTTAAATAACTGCTGATGGAGTCATTTTTATATGGAGAATCGTCTAACAGGATATATGTTAATTGCTTCTGTTGAACAAGTAGGCATAACATTGAATGAACTATTCAAATGTCACGATGAAATGGCGATGTAAATGCCTTTGCAAAGTGGAGCCTTTACCAGCTCATCAATTGACCAAAGTAAGGTAATTTCACCAATCTCAATAAAAGAAAATGTATATTCTAAATATCATGATTTGGAGATGCCAGTGTTGGACTGGGGTGTACAAAGTTAAAAATCACACAACACCAGGTTATAGTCCAACAGGTTCAGTTGGGAACACACTAGCTTTCGGAGCGATGCTCCTTCATCAGGTGACTATCGCCTGATGAAGGAGCGTCACTCCGAAAGCTAGTGTGCTCCCAATTGAACTTGTTGGACTATAACCTGGTGTTGTGTGATTTTTAACATTCTAAATGATGGTAGTTAGAAATAATGAGGATCCAAACAGATCCAGCACTCCTTCAAAATAGATCACAAAAATGTTGTTCACTTATGCAGAAATAATGAAAGGAGTACCAGAGTGTTGGAATTCATAATGAGAGATATATCTGAAGGGGAGGAAGCTTTGCTTCAGCTATAGAAAGACCTCCTCTGGAGTTCCAGTTACAATTCTAGGCACTGCACCTTATCAAAAATGAGTGCAGAGCAGATTCATCTGCATGTCCCAAGGTTTTTATAGCTATGTTACAGGGATGGATGACCTAAATCTATGGTTGACCGATGATATTACTCGCATTTTGATAAGGAAGGTAGAGTTCTTTCCACTGCAAAAGAGTCTAAAATAAGATGGCTAACATTTTAAAGTCAGTATAAGGCCATTCAGGAAACAGTTCTTTGCTCAAAACGTGGTAGAAATATGGAATTTTCTTTCTCAAAAAAATAAAGATGTTAGCTCAACCAAGTTTTTCAAACTGAGAGTAATAGATTTTTTTTAACTATAGGTATAAAGCGATACAGGACCCAGGTTGTAATCTAATCCAGAAATCCCCTCAGTGAAGGACAAAATTTACATAGGTTTATACTTATTTAGAGTTTTACATTACAAGCTTATACTCCTAATGCAACAACTAATTTTAGTCTGTATCTAAATAAAGAAGGCTCAAGTTGATGTCCACATAGGCATACACTTAAACATAATTAATATACAATTAACAAGTGGGTAAATGGAACTAAATTACAGATTAAGTGCTGAATGATTTTATTGTCACGTATTTTACAGTAAGAATACAATCAAATATAGTGAAAAGCTTTCATTTGTCGCCACGATTCAGTGCCATTTTGAATAATTTAAGAATAAGACCAAAAAAGATTAAAGAGAGTCTGTCATTCCTGAGCCAGCTTCTCATCATCAGCAACACCGATGCTGCCATTGTTCGTTCACTGCTTCACCACCATCTACACCGAACCCAACCAACATTAGAGTCGCATCTCTTGCCTTGGGTCCACCTCGCCGATATTGATGTGATGCTCTTTCATTGCTTCACAGGACCAGCTGCCAGCACAGGACCCAACCAACAATGAAGTCACCGATCTTCAGGCACCATCTTTTGCCACTGGGCCCACCTTGCCCACATCCCACCTGCTGATATAGTAGCTGCCAATTCCATTGTCAGGTCCTGTGCTCACCCCAGAAAAGTAAGGGATCACTCAAGGACCATACTGGGCCCTCTTGAGATCCATGCACTGGATCTACTAGATGCTGACAGATTGGGCCCACTCGAGGCCCACACACTGGGCTCACTCTCCTCTGCAATGGACCCACACACTGGGCTCACTCTCCTCTGCAATGGGCCCACTCGAGGCCCACACACTGGGCTCACTCTCCTCTACACTTGGCCCACTCGAGGCCCACATACTGGGCTCACTTTCCTCTGCACTGGGCCCACTCGAGGCCCACACACTGGGCTAACTCTCCTCTGCACTGGGCCCACTCGAGGTCCGTGCACTGGGCCCTCTTGAGATCTATGCACTGGATCCACTGGGCCCTCTGGAGATTGCAGTGGATGAGCTCTGGCTCAGGAGCCTGACTCCAACACCATCTTGTTCAAGTTAGGGACACTCAACATTGAATGGCAGAATGGATTTAGGAGCAGAATAACTTACTTTTGCTCCAAAGGTCCATCCTGTGTTGTCTTTGTTGCTCAAATTTGCCAGATTCTCCGAGGTTCCAGATGTGTTTTGTGATGTACTGCCGCAGTTCCTCTGTCTTCCGATCAGTAGTTTTATTTGTGACAGGAAGAAATGTTATAAACTAAATTGTAAAATATTTAAAATTGGAATGTAGAAGCAAGAACAGTGACACCTCACTGGAGTCACACAAGCTCCACTATTCTAGAGTTGACACAAAAGCCAAAGGTTTTATAAGAGAACACAAAGTTCTCCGATGTACCTGTATTTTAGACCCGGATTGACAGACAACATGGACCAAGTTTCTGTATTTAAGAAGAACTTCTAAATATTACAAATACGTGGATACTAGCTATTATAGGTAATTCCACCAGTTAAAAAAAATTGTGTTATGGATAGAGGAAAAGACAAGGAAGATAGTTCAATTGTCACTGTCTATGGGTTCACTAGGTGGTCCTTTTGGTTTGCCAGGACTTGCTGCTCTTTCATTCTCCTTAGAACATAGAACATTATAACGCAGTACAGGCCCTCTGGCCCTCAATAGTTTGCCAGTCTATGAAACTAATCTGAAGCCCATCTAACCTACACTATTCCATTTATCATCCATATATTTATCCAATGGCCATTTAAATGCCCTTAAAGTTGGTGAGTCTATTACTGTTGTAGGCAGGGCATTCCATACCCCTACTACTCTCTGAGTAAAGAAACTACCTCTGACATTTATCCTCACACTATCACCCCTCAATTTAAAGCTATATCCCCTCATACTAGTCGTCATCATCTGAGGAAAAAGGCCCTTGCGGTCCTCCCTATCTAATCCTCTGATCAGCTTGTATGTCTCTAAGAAGTCACCTCTCAACATTCTTCTCTCTAACGAAAACAGTCTCACATCCTCAGCTTTTCCTCAATAGACCTTCCCCCCCCCCCCCCCCCCACCCCACCTCCGCCCCATATCAGGCAACATCCTGGTAAATCTCTTCCACTCCCTTTCCAATGCTTCCACGTCCTTCCTATAATGCAGTGACCAGAACTGCAGGCAATATTCCTAGTGTGGCTGCACCAAGAGTTTTGTACAGCTGCAACATGACCTCATGGTTCCAAAACTCAATCCCTCAATGAATAAAAACTAACACACCATACGCCTTTTTAACCAGCCTATGCATCTGTGGCAACTTTCAAGGATCTATGCACATGGACATTGAGATCTCTCTGCTCATCCACACTACCAATAATCTTAGGGTTTAGATTTGCTTGCTGAGCTGTAGGTTTGATATCCAGACGTTTCATTACCTGGCTAGGTAACATCATCAGTAGCGACCTCCAAGTGAAGCAAAGCTGTTGTCTTCTGCTTTCTATTTATATGTTTGTCCTGGATGAGGTTCCTGGGGTTTGTGGTGATGTCATTTCCTGTTCGTTTTCTGAGGGGTTGATAGATGGTATCTAGATCTATGTGTTTGTTTATGGCGTTGTGGTTGGAGTGCCAGGCCTCTAGGAATTCTCTGGCATGTCTTTGCTTAGCCTGTCCCAGGATAGATGTGTTGTCCCAGTCAAAATGGTGGTTTTTATCATCTGCATGTAGGATGGCCACAAAAAGATACGACCATCTCTCCCTCGTAGCCCTACACACGGATGAAAATAAACCACCATTTCGACTGGGACAACACATCTATCCTGAGATAGGCTAAGCAAAGACATGCCAGAGAATTCCTAGAGGCCTAGCACTCCAACCACAACGCCATAAACAAACACATAGATCTAGATATCATGTATCAACCCCTCAGAAAACAAACAGGAAATGACATCAACACCAACCCCAGGAACCCCATCCAGGACAAACATATAAATAGAAAGCAGGAGATAACAGCTTTGCTTCACTTGGAGTTCGCCACTGATGATGTTACCTAGCCAGGTAATGAAACGTCTGGATATCAAACCTACAGCTCAGCAAGCAAACCTACACCCTAAACCTCAATCTGAGCTACAAACCTTCACAAACCTTGCAAAAACCAAGAATCTTACCATTAGCCCAATACTCTGTATTCCTGTTGCTCCTTCCAAAGTGAATCAGCTCACACTTTTCCACATTAAACTCCATTTGCCACCTCTCAGCCCAGCTCTGCAGCTTATTTCTATCCCTCTGTAACCTGCAACATTCTTCCGTACTGTCCACAACTCCACTGACTTTAGTGTCAACCGCAAATTTACTAACCCATCCTTCTACACCCTCATCCAGCTCATTTATAAAAATAACAAACAACAGTAGCCATAAAACAGATCCTTGCGGTACACCACTGAACTCCAGGATGAACGTTTCCCATCAACCACCACATTCAATCTTCTTTCAGCGAGCCAATTTCTGATCCCAATCACTAAATCACCCTCAATCCCATGCTTCAGGATTTTCTGCAATATCCTACTGTGGGGAACCTTATCAAATGCCTTACTGAAATACATATACACCATATCAACTGCTTTACCCTCCTCCACCTGTTTGGTCACCTTCCCAAAGAACTCTATAAAGTTTGTGAGGCATGACCTATCCTTCACAAAACTGTGTTGACTATCCCTAATCAACTTATTCCTTTCTAGATGTTTATAAATCCTGTCTCTTATAACCCTTTCCAACACTTTAACCTGGCTAACTTGTATCATTCAAGCACCCTAACTAAGCCTTCATGTCTCATCTTTACATTAGCCTCTTGACAAGAGATTCAACTTCTTTAGTAAACTACGATTCCCTCGCTCGACCACTTTCTCCCTGCCTGTTGCTTGAACAAGTTCCATATTTCAATAGTGCCCATCTCCTGCAGTTTCTTTCCCCATCCTATGCATCCCAAATCTTGCCTCATCGCATCATAATTATCTGTCCCCCAGCTATAACTCTGACTTAAAGTATATGCCTATCCCTATTCATCATTAAAGTAAACGTAACCCAATTGTGGTCACTATCACCAAAGTAGTAGTAGTTTTTTATTTGTAATTTCTACCATATACAACTGATACAGTAAAAAACAAGACAGCATTTCTCCAGGACCAAGAGTGCGACATTGATAGCATAGACTACACAATCATGCATGGCATAAAGTGCGTAAGAAGAAGTGCAAAGCATGCAAATTACAGTGTAATAGAAGAATGATAAATAATAGTCATTTTTCTAGCAGCAATTTGAAGTCGTGCAAAAAATTTCAGATGGGAAAGAGTCCCATCGTACTGTATTAAGGAGCCTGATGGCTTGGGGAATGAAACTGTTGCACAGCCTGGTCATGAGAGACCAAGTGCTCTGGTATCTTCTGCCAGATAGCAGGAGGGAGAAGAGTTTGATTGAGTGGTATGTGGGGTCTTTCACAATGCCCTTAGCCTTTCGGATGCAGTGCTCACCTACATCCAAATCTAATACCTGGCCTGGTACATTACCAATCCAATGTGGCCTCGCCTCTTGTTGGCTTATCTACAAACTGTGTCAGGAAATCTGCACATATTGGACAAAAACTGATCCATCTAAGGTACTCAAACCATAGTGTTTCCAGTCAATATTTGGAAAGAAAAAGTCCCCCATAACAACTACCCTGTTACTTTTGTTCCTATCCAGAATCATCTTTGCTATCCTTTCCTCAACATCTCTGGGACTTTGCAGAGGCCCATAGAAACCTCCCTACAGGGTGACCTTTCCTGTTTCTAACCTCAGCCCATACTATCTCAGTAGACGAATCCTCATCAAACGTCCTTTCTGCTATCATAATACTATGCTTGACTAACATAGCCACACCTCCCCCTCTCTTACTATCTTCCCTGTTCTTTCTGAAACATCAAAATCCTATAACCTGCAACAACCATTCCTGTCCCTCCTCTATCCATGTCTCTGAAATGGCCACAACATCGAAATCCCAGGTACCAACCCATACTGCAAGTTCACCCTCCTTGTTCCAGATGCTATTCGTGTTGAAGTAGAAACACTTCAAGCCACCTTCCTGCCTGCTGTACGCTGCTGCAATCTTGAAACCTTATCTGTGACCTCACTACTCTCAACCTCCTGTATACTGGAGCTACAATTCAGGTTCCCATCCCCCTGCTGAATTAGTTTAGCAGCATTAGCAAACATCTCCCCCAGGATGTTGGTACCCCTCTGGTTCAGGTATAGACCATTCCATTTGTAGAGGTCCTACCTACCCCAGAATGAGCCCCAATTATCCAGCATTTGAATCCCTCCCTCTTGCACCATCCCTGTAGCCACGTTTCAACTGCTCTCTCTCTCTGTATTCCTCTCCTCGCTAGCACGTGGAACAGTAACAAACCAGAGATAACATATTTGTTCTAGCTCTAAGCTTCCACCCTAGCTCCATGAGTTTCTGCCTTACATCCCCAACCCTTTTCCAACCTATGTCGTTGGTGCCTATGTGGACTACAACAAGGGGCTGCTCCCCCTCCCCCTTAAAGATCCCGAAAACACAACCCAAGACATCACGAACCCTGACACCTCAGAAACAGTGCACCAACTGAGAGTGTTGCTCATTCCCACAGAATCCCCTATCTATCCCCCTAACGATGGAGTTCCCAATGACTAATGCTCAATTCCTCTCCCCACCTTCCCTTCTGGGCATCAGGCTCAGATTCTGTGCCAAAGACCTGTCCCCCTGACTGTACCCCATGGCTTACCCTGGTTATCCCCAACAGTATCCAAAACGGTATACTTGTTGTTGAAGGGAATGGCCACAGGATCCTGCACTGTCTGCCTCTTCCCTTTCCATCCCCTGACTGTAACCCATCTACTGTTTTCCTGTACCTGAGGTGTGACTAACTCCTATCAATAACCCCCTTCTGGCTGACTGTCTGTCTGGAGTTTGCACATTCTCCCCGTGTCTGCGTGGGTTTCTTCCAGTTCCTCTGGTTTCCTCCTAAAGCCCAAAGATGTGCAGGTTAGGTGAATTGGCCATGTAAATTGCCCATAGTGTTCAAGGATGTGTAGGTTAGGTGCATTAGTCAGGGGAAATGTAGAGTAATAGGGTAGGGGGAATGGGTCTGGGTGAGTTACTCTTCAGAGGGTCAGTGTGGACTTGTTGGGCTGAATGGCCTGTTTCCACACTGTAGGGATTCTTCTATGACTGAGGATGCTGGAAATCTGAAATAAAAACAGGAAGATGCTGAACAAGCGCAGCACAACCAAGCACATGTGGAGAGAGATACAGAGTTAACATTTCAGGTCCAGCGTGACTCTGCTTCAGAACTGAAAGGAACTGGAAAATGGAATATACTCCACAACCACCTGATGAAGGAGTAGCACTCCAAAAGCTAGTGCTTCCAATTAAACCTGTTGGACTATTACCTGGTGTTGTGTGATTTTTAACTTTATACACCCCAGTCCAACTCCGGCATCTCCAAATCATGGAAAATGTTAGGTTGTGACGTTGCTGAAAGAGGGGGAGGTGGAGCAAACAGAATAGATGGTGAGGACGCCCAGAGCAACAGACAAAAGGAGTGCTAATGTAAGTTAAAAAAAAGTCATAAGATATAAAAGAGGTGTAAGCGTTAGCTGTGAAAGGAGTAAATGGGTCCACTCTGCTGAGAGCAAAGCCAACAAGACACAAACCAGACAAGGCTGGGGGGGAGTGGAGATGTACTCAGAATGGAGGACAGAGGCCATGCTTTGAAGTTATTATACTCAATGTTGTGTCTGAGAGACTGTACAGTGTCTACGTGGACAATGAGGTGTTCCTTCAGCTCCCGTTGAGCTTTGTTAGAATATTGTAGCAGACCCGGGTGTGGGATGTTAGTCTGAGAACAGGACAGGTTATAGAGAAGGCAAGTAACTTGCACATCAGTATCATTCTTGAGGACAGAACAGTCTTACCAATGTAAAGGAGATCATATTGTGAGCGGTGAATAGCACAGACAAAATTGAAAGGAGTACAAGGAAAGGGCTGTTTCATCTGAAAGGTGTGTTTGGGGCTTTGGTCAGTGAGAAGAGGGGAGGTGAAAGAGCAAGTGCTTCACCTTCTGAACTGCTGAGGTCGCATATGAATTGAATATTCAGGGGATGGAATCCTTTTCTTTTCATGAATACTGGAGCTTGGTGATAGGTGCTATGTAGATACAATTGATTGCGCCCTGCACTTGCAAGAAGTGAGTGATGGATGAGAATCCCAATGCTGTAGCTGCTAGATGTCTACATCAAGAGGGAGCAATATGGATAGGTGAGGTCTGGCAAAGATTGCATCAGTAAGTCCTTATGAGAGAGGATTATGAAATGATACAAAGATCCCAGTTGCTCCCTGAAGTGATCCGCTTGCAAAAGAAAGTCAGGGTGGCTGTAGCCCTGAGGCTGTCAGGATGACTCCTTGTTAGCACAAGTGCTCATTCAGCAACTAGCAGAAATGTGACGTAATGGCTTGGAACATAGTCTTCTTCTGCTCTGTCCATATTTACAGACCCTTGTGCAGAAAGCTGCACTGGCGTCTGTAGATATGGACAGAATCTTATTGTGGCCTGAACAAAGTGGGACATGGTGAGAATTGTGGTAGAATCAAGTGAGGGGTCTGATAAGGTCTATCTCAACGCTGCCCCTTTTAACTTAGTCCTGGGTGTCAAGTGAAGACTCTTGCTGGGTAGCAGCAAGTTGCCTATTAAAGGGAATTATTGCTTGATAAACACTGTATTAGTGACACATCTTGCCTTCTTAATATGCAACTTCCTATCCTACCATAGATACTTGGCAGATGCAGCTTGCTGCTTGCTGTAATGGACCTCCCGATTGGACATCGGGCCCTAACATGTCAGGGCACATTCTGTGGACATCGGGCCCTAACAACTTGGGGCACGTCCATGGGCACCAGCCACATGCACCCCACATCCATGGCCATTGACGTCCGAATGTATGGCAGCCTCTGAGAACCCTCACGCCACATCTCTGATCCATGTCTGGACGTTTCTGCACTTCATGTTGCATTTCAGCCTGCATCAGCCACTCTCATTGTAATGCTGCAGTAAGGATGCTGTCTGCTCAGGAACACCCACGCAGCTCATGGACAGGACCAAGCTGCATCTCGGCTTACTACGAGTCTACCTGGATGCTCAGAGTACTGCTGCCTTGCCTTGTTTTTGTGCACTTTTCCCCCTCAGCCAGGGATACAAGGCTCACAGTATTGCTGCATTGCCATGATGTTGAGAGTCGACACTAAGCCAGCAAGCCTATGATGGTTGCCAGCTGATCAAGTCAAAAGACAGCCTTCACTCAGGGGGTTCAGCACAGTAAGTAAAGGATGAACAGTCGCTCGGGATGGTCAGCATTAGGATTCACTCCTCATCAGGAGTGAGGAGTCAAATGGAGTGCAGCCCACCACCCACCTTGACTCTTTCTGCCCCATTCTGGGCTTTGTTCCTCATAGAATGAGAAAGAGACAGGAATTTGGGGAGGTGAAAATGGGTGACACAACTGACAGTGCTGATGCTGGGGAGGTGTCCTGAGTGAGTGAGTAGGCAGCACAGAGGGCATGTAGGGTCAGTAGTCTCAGGGGTTGTGTGTTGAATGACAGAGTGAGGGGAGACGTTGCAGCCGATACAGAGGTCGTGGGAGCATGACCCTTGATGTGAGGTGCATACTATGGTAGAGATAGAGTGAGTGTGATGTTTGAGATGGTGGCACTCACTATGGCAAAGTGGAGAAGGATGTTGACCCTCTTCATACAAGGCCGAGCACTCCTCCAGACAGCTGAGACTGCACTGCCCTTGGACTACGCTGGCGTGATCTAGTGCCCCCAGCCTCCATAGTCAGTCCATAGGAGGAAGTGGACATTCTGTCTCCGCTCCACCAGGAGCACTTTCCCACAAAGTGGGGCACTGATTTTCCTTTGTGTGCCATGTACGGGACAAGCATCAGGAAATATGCAGAACAGCTCTGAACTGACAGTGTTTGTCTGCGTGCACAATGAATGTCTAAAGATGGGACTTGTACGAGGAATGCCAGTCAACCTCTGGGTAGCCTGAATGCGGAGAGTTGGTGGTGGCTGCAGAAGCAGGGTGAGCAGTTAACGAGGCACGTTCGGTCAGGTAAGGTGAGATGAAGCGGTCCAGAGAAATATCATGTCTATTGTCCACAGAGGCACCTGCTCCAGCTGTAGCAATTCCATCAAAAGGAAAGAGAAGGAAAATGGCTGGCCCAACTCCCAACTTCACTGTCAATTTTTTGAGATGTCAAATTCTTTCATTGGGGAGAAGTTAATCAGGAAGGGGAAGTTAATACAGTGCGTTGCATAATGAATACGATGCATGTACCTGAGTCTCTTGCCACCTGATAATGAGAATTTGACCTTCCAGCTCAGACTTAGCTGCAGTAGTGTAACTCATCATTGAGCATCTGATTTTTGGACTCTTTGACCAGTTAAGCTGTCACACTTATTGTTATTTCACCACCTCACAGAGATGAAAGACACATACACAGTATTTATATATTCCGTGTAGAGTTTATTTTATAATACTTACAATTGTTCACCTAAATACCAACTGACTGGAGGCCTGATAATGTATTTAATGCAGGCAACAGAGGTCTTGCGGATGGCTGGAGATTGGCCCTCACCCCCTCTCCGGGGAGACACTCACAAATCCTGCCTTGGGAGAAGTGGTAATTGCTGGTAATATACTCACCAGAGACCCTGGGTCTGCGAGGGAGCTAGCGTACCGGTGAGTGAGCTCAGGGTTATAGTCACTGTTAGAGGATCATGGGAGAGGGCGAGATCAGCAGCAAAGGCAGGGATATAGCTCTCAGTGCGCTGTGACATTCCCAATACCTGGTCCTTGACATTGGCTCAGCATTCCTTTGACAAAGACCAACAAATTCCTCGGCACCCCTCCAGTGCCAGCCAGCCAATCCAACAAGATTTACTTTCCCGGCTCTCCATGTGGTAAGTTCCTCTCCTGCTAGTAATCAAAACCTGAATTGAAAGCATTAGTGGCCAACTTAAAGGCCTCATTGGCAATGGGGCAGGAAGATTGTTCATGAGCCTTGGCTCAGGTTAATCAGTACATAGGTAGGAATTTGGAGTCAGTACTTGCCAACCTCCAGCCACTTACATGCTCCCCCCACCTCCAAACCTACTTCAGAGCATTAAATTTCATGCTGCATTCTGGTCAGATGTGGACTGCAGAGTGGCATTTACTAGGTTGGCCAGACATGGATGTCCCAGCAACCCACAGTGGCTCCAGTCTGCTCCTGTGGGGGCCAGGCACCCCTCCAGCTCTTTGCACTCGTTCTGTCTTTACCTGGAATGAGAAAAAGAGAGGGATTGAAGGATATGAAATTGAGTGACACAGACACAGTTAGCACCGGTGCAAGTGGTTGAAAGGTGGTGTCCCGGGTGAGTAAAGAGGTGGTGCAGAGGTCATGCAGGGTTAGGGGTGTGGAAAGATGGGGGGGAATGAAAGTGAGGAAAGATGTCGCATGCAATAGAGCATGAGCCTTTGTAATTGCCTTTTAGCTAAGAATGTAACCTATTTTACTCAGTAATTTTCAGCAATAGTCATACAATAAATTAACCTTTTGTTGAAGCATAAAGCTGTATAATTAATTGTTTTTTAAAAATCTGCAATACTCAAAACTAGAAAAGAGCTGAATGAGCTATAAAATTCACAACTCACGGACCACTTTGAGGAGATGTCTGGTGTGTCTTGTTAATTGAGCAAATTCCACACTAAGGGGGAAGGAAATTGTTGCACACTTTCCATCATATCAGGTTGAAATGTGAGACATAGAAATTATGAGAGGGGGTGCGGTTTTAAAACATCATAACAAATTTAAGATAAGTATTGATAATAATGAAATCAAATTGATTTGTGAAATGCATGTTGGAAATTCTACCCCATGAGTTTACACAGATAAATGAACAGGAAATGCTGTGCTCTTATTTGCATCTTTCATGACCTCAGGATTTCCTAAAATGGTTTGTAGCTAATGAAATACTTTTGAATTCAGTCCCTGCTATAACATAAGAAGCACATCAGCCAGTTAGTAATTAGTAACAGAAAGCTCCCACAATGTCACTGTGTTAATGATCAGACAATCAGTTAGGATGCTGTTGATTGAGGGATAAATATTAACTAGGAACACTTCCTCAAATATCTAAAAGTAAACAGGCCCTTGGTTTAATATCCCTTTCAAATATTATCACCTCCCTCGACATTAAACCTAAGTTTCCAGTCTCTGGAAGAACAACAAACACTGTAAGTAAATATCATGTGATTGCTTGCAACAGGTTCACATTTTTAAGTATCATGAAGTATTTTATTACCTGCTGTCAATTGTTTGATATATTACTGATGTTAATGCACTGCTGTTTAATCTTGACTGACCTGCTATGCTATTTAGATTGTAGGAACAGTGTAACAGAGATCAGATATTGCAGTCTAAAGGAATGCCATAAGAGATTTATTATTTTTTCACCTGCAACACTGACCACATCATATAAAGAACAAAGCAATGTGTTGCTCCACAATGCAGACAAGTCATGATCATTACAGTGAAAGCTTTACCAAAGGCGTGAGTCGAGGCTAAGTATTGCAAGAAAGGAAGGCTGAATATTTCACGGCTAATTCAGTAATGCATTTGTTCTCAGAAACTGTTCACTCAATATCCTCTTTGTTCAGGACTAAGGCATGTTGCACGGAACTCCAAAATGGAATAAAAACTTTAAGACTTAATGTTGTAGTGTAAACTATTAATAGGAATATGGAAAATGCTTATGTACATTATCACTTAGAGTGATTAGGACCATGACGACTTGGAGACCAGAATCACGTGCAATATTCCAAAAATTACACCATTTAAAAGACATCTGGATGGATATATGAATTGTAAGGGTTTAGAGGGATATGGGCCAAATGCTGGCAAAGGGACTAGATTAGGTTAGGATATCTGGTCGGCAAGGATCTGTTTCCATGCTGTACGTCTCTATGACCATGACTCTAAAGTGGTTCTCTCTTACAGTCTCTTGGCATAATTGGACTCTTTCCCCATATGTAGTTAGTGTTAACAATGTTTGAATATAAAGGTAATTCCTGACCCTACATCAAAAAAACTAATGCAATATTTACAAACATCTCCCCCAGACTCAATCATAGTTCACAGAAGAGCTTATTTAATTGTCGAATCATTAACAACAAAGAAACACGAGTTAGCTATTTAACACACTGAGTTTGCAATTTGTCAGTTTTGGTGGTCAAGGTAATTTCATCTTCTTAATCCCAATTCCTTGCTTTTACTTCATATGCATTTGAAATGCAAATAAGGCAATTTCTTTCTCTATTATTTTTTAGACTGCTTTTTAAAAATTTGTCACTTTACTGAACGAGTTAAAACCAATTCCAAGAAGAAGAATCACAATTTGGCATAATTTTTAAAGGTTGAAAATAAAACAAAACAGTAGAAATGTTTTAAAACTGAAGTAAATACTCAAAATACTGAAAGCACTCAGCAAATCAGGCAATGTCTGTGGAAGGAGAAAGTTAACTTCTTCTAATCATTCATCATTTGGAATTTATTCAAATATGTGCCTTGGCAGTGTTATTTAATTTGAAAGACAGTTCTCTCATTCTGATTGGCCCAGTTCATTTTTATTTGGAATGCATTTATCTTTATATCTTGTTCACATTAGTCTGTACCATTCAGAGAGAGATAGTCAGGCGAGATAGCTACCATTAACCACAGGAAAATGAAAAGAACTGCTATGAAAGAACAACAGAACAACTTTCGTTCATTCATTGTCTTTGAAAATAGTAAAACATCCCAAAGCCTTTCACAAGAATAATAATCAGACAAAATGTGGCACCAAGCCGCATAAAGAATATAGATGACAGTTAACCTTCATCAAAGAACATCCTAAAGGAGGGAGCGAGCAGAGGGTGACTCGTTTGGGAAGGAATTTTAAAGCTGACAATCTGGAAACAGACCCTTCAGTCCAACCCGTCCATGCCGACCAGATATCCCAAGCAATCGAGTCCCAACTGCCAGCACCTGGCCCATATCCCTCCAAACCCTTCCTATTCATATACCCATCCAAATGCCTCTTAAATTGTACCAGCCTCCACCACTTCCTCTGGCAATTCATTCCATACATGTACCGCCCTCTGTGTGAAAGAGTTGCCTCGTAGATCTCTTTTATATCTTTCCCCTCTCACCATAAACCTCTAGTTCTGGACTCCCTGACCCCAGAGAAAAAACTTTGCCTATTTACCCTATCCATGCCCCTCATAATTTTGTAAACCTCTATGAGGTCACTCTTCAGCCTCCGACGCTCCAGGGAAAACAGCCTCAGCCTGTTCAGCCTCTCTCTATAGCTCAAATCCTCCAACTCTGGCAACATCCTTGTAAATCTTTTCTGAACCCTTTCAAGTTTCACAACATCTTTCCAATAGTAAGGAGCCAGAATTGCACACAATATTCCAAAAGTGGCCTAATCAATGTCCTTTTCAGCCACAACATGCCTCCCAACTCAATACTCTGACCAATAATGGGAAGCATACCTAACGCCTTCTTCACTATCCTATCTACCTGCGACTCCACTTTCAAGGAGCTATGAACCTGCACTCCAAGGTCGCTTTGTTCAGCAACATTTCCTAGGACCTTACCATTAAGTGTATAAGTCCTGCTAAGATTTGCTTTCCCAAAATGCAGCACCTCGCATTTATCTGAAATAAACTCCATCTGCCACTTCTCCCCCCATTGGCCCATCTGGTCAAGATCCTGTTGTAATCTGAGGTAAACCTCTTTGCTGTCCACTATACCTCCAATTTTGCTGTCATCTGCAAACTTACTAACTGTACCTTTTATGCTCGCATCCAAATCATTTATGTAAATGACAAAAGTAGAGGACGCAGCACCAATCCTGTATTCCATGAGATCTAACCTTGCTAATCAGTCTCCCATGGGAACCTTGTCAAACGCCTTACTGAAGTCCACATAGATCACATCTACCGCTCTGCCCTCATCAATCCTCTTTGTTACTTCCTCAAAAAACTCAATCGAGTTTGTAAGACATGATTTCCCACGCACAAAGCCATGTTGACTATCCCTAATCAGTCCTTGCCTTTCCAAATACATGTACATCCCGTCCCTCAGGATTCCCTCCAATAACCTGCCCACCACTGACATCAGGTTCACTGGTCTGTAGTTCCCTGGCTTGTCCTTACCACCGTTCTGAAACAGTGGCACCACGTTAGCCAATCTCCAGTCTTCCGGCACCTCACCTGTGCCAAGGATGATACAAATATCTCAATAATAGGCCCAGCACTCACTTCTCTAGCTTCCCACAGAGTTCTAGGGTACACCTGATCAGGTCCTGGGGATTTATCCATCTTTACCCATTTCAGGACATCCAGCACTTCCTCCTCTGTAATCTGGACATGTTGCAAGATGTCACCATCTATTTCCCTACAGTCTATATCTTCCATATCCTTTTCCACAGTAAATACTGACGCAAAATATTAATTTAGGATCTCCCTCATTTAGTGCAGCTCCACACAAAGGCTGCCTTGCTGATCTTTGAGGCGCCCTATTCTCTTCCTAGTTACCCTTTTGTCCTTAATGTATTTGTAAAACCCCTTTGGATTCTCCTTAATTCTATTTGCCAAAGCTATCTTATGTCCCCTTTTTGCCCTCCTGATTTCCCTCTTAAGTATACTCCTACTTCCTTTATACTCTTCTAAGGATTCACTTGATCTATCCTATCTACACCTTACATATGCTTCTGTCTTTTTCTTAACCAAACCCTCAATTTCTTTAGTCATCCAGCATTCCCTGTACCTACCAGCCTTTCCTTTCACCCTGACAGGAATATACTTCCTCTAGATTCTTGTTATCTCATTTCTGAAGCCTTCCCATTTTCCAGCCCTCCCTTTACCTGCGAACATCTGCCCCAATCAGCTTTTGAAAGTTCTTGCCTAATACCATCAAAATTGGCCTTTCTCCAATTTAGAACTTCAACTTTTAGATCTGGTCTATCCTTTTCCATCATTATTTTCAATCTAATAGAATTATGGTCGCTGGCCCCAAAGTGCACCCCCACTGACAGTCACCTGCCCTGTCTTATTTCACAAGAGTAGGTCAAGTTTTTCACCTTCTCTAGTAGGTACATCCACATACTGAATCAGAATATTGTCTTGTACACATGTAACAAATTCCTCTCCATCTAAACCCTTAACATTATGGCAGTCCCAGTCTATGTTTGGAAAGTTAAAATCCCCTACCATAACCATCCTATTATTCTTACAGATAGCTGAGATCTCCTTACAAGTTTGTTTCTCAATTTCCCTCTGACTATTAGAAGGTCTATAATACAATCCCAATAAGGTTATCATCCCTTTCTTCTTTCTCAGTTCCACCCCAATAACTTCCCTGCATATATTTCCAGGAATATCCTCCCTCAGCACAGCTGTAATGCTATCCCTTATCAAAAATGTCACTCCCCCTCCTCTCTTGCCTCCCTTTCTATCCTAAATGCCGTTTAATTTATTAGTCCTACTTTGTCCCTGCCCGTCCTGACTGTTTGACTTGCTTCTGTTCTCACCTGTATCAGTCTCAGATTGATCTCTTTCCTCACTATCTGCCTGAGTCCCACTGTTCCCCCCCCCCCAACCTTACTAGTTTAAATCCTCCCGAGCAGCTCTAGCAAATTTCCATGCTGGTATATTAATCCCCTTCCAACTTAGGTGCAATCTGTCCTTCTTGTACGTCTATTCTACCCCAAAAAAGATTCCAATGATCCAAAAATGTGAATCCTTCTCCCATACACCAGCTCTTCAGCCATGCATTCATCTGCTCTATCCTCCTATTCCTGCCCTCACTAGCTCGTAACACTGGGAGTAATCCAGATATTACTATCCTTGAGGACCTCCTTTTTAAATTCCTGCCTAACTCTCTGTAATCTCCCTTCAGAATCTCAACCTTTTCCCTTCCTATGTCGTTGGTTCCAATGTGGACAATGACCTCTTGCTGGCTCCTCTCCCCTCTTAAGAACATTCTGCACCATCTCTGAGACATCCTTGATTCTGGCATGAGGGAAGCAACACACCATTCTGATTTTTCACTGCTGGCCACAGAAACGTCTGTCTGTCTCGGACTAGAAAACCCCCTGATGCAATTGATCTCTTGGAACCCGACTTACCCTTCGTTGCATTCGAGCCAGTCTCAATACCAGAAACTTGGCTGTTTGTGCTATGTTCCCCTGAGAATCCATCACCCCTATATTTTCCAAAACAGTATACCTGTTTGAAATGGGGATATCCACAAAAGACTCCTGCACGAGCTGTCTACCTCTCTTACCTTTCCTGGAGTTAACGCATCTATGTGACTGTATCTGAGACTTTCCCCCTTCCTATAAGTGCTATCCATCACATACTGTGGCTATTGCAAATTCCTCATCGCTTCTAACTGTCTCTCCAACCAATCCATTCGATCTGATAAGATTCGCAGCCAACAGCATTTATGGCAAATATAATCCGCAGTAACCCTAAAACTCTCTTTAACCAATGAGAATGTTCTGCTTTGAAGTGTCCAAAAGAATAAGAGGTGATGTCATTGAAACATAAAACAAATTTGGGGAGCTGACAATATAGATGCTAACAGGCTACCTAAATGATAAGAAATACTGTACATAGCTCTGGATAGGGGTTTGGCTATTTAGAACAAAGTTTAAGAGAAATTTCTTGGCCCAGAGGGTTGTGAATCTCCAGAAATCTCTACCACAGGTGACCACAGGTACTTAATCATTGAATTTATTTAAGACAATAATTAATAGATTTTTGGAAGTGAAGGGAATCAATGATATTTTGACATTGAGATAAAAATGTAGCCATAATTTGGTTGAATGAGGGAACAGGCCTGAGACACCAAATGGCCTGTTTCTTATTTTATTCTGTTCCTCAGTATTGGACTTTCCCTTGGGTGTCCCCCCATAAAATCGGTCACAAGGATGTTGCCAAGGTTGGAGGGTTTGAGCTATAGGGAGGGGCTTTATAGCTGGGACCATTTTCCCTGGAACATTGGAGGCTGAGGGGTGATCTTACAGAAGTTTGTAAAATCATGAGGGGCATGGATAGAGTGATTGGCCAAGGTCATTTCCCAGGTTGGGGGGAGCCCAAAACTAGAGGTGAGAGGGGAAAGATTTAAAAGGGACCTAAGGGGCAACTTTTTTATGCAGAGTGTGATATGTATATGGAATGAGCTGCCAGAGGAAGTGGTGGAGGCTGGTGCAATTACAACATTTAAAAGGAACCTCTTGGATACATGAATAGGAAGGGTTTAAAGAGATATGAGCCAAAGGTTAACAAATGGGACTAGGTTAATTCCCACCTGATTCCTGAACTAGCTGAATTATTTAGCCAGTTTGTTTAATGGTATCCCTTTAGTGAGGACTGATTTCTAAACTCCTAATGCACACAATGTGTTTCAGTTCTCATTAGGGGATTGTTGTTTCACTGGCTGGTTACTTTTGACTTTTTTACTTTTGAGAAAAGGACAATGTTGACTTTTGTGGTAGGGCTTAGCCCTTGGACTCTAGCTTTTTTGTATGTGTCTTCACCTTTTTTTGGTGTTTAGACTGAGCCCTTGTGAGAAAATACATCTTACCAGATGAGCTGTTCCTGTAGGGATGCCTAGCCCTGGGACTGGGCCTCTGAAGATTGAACACCTGTGTGTGCTGGGAGGTGAGCACTTGCTATACCCTGGAGTTTGGGAGTGGACCAAACCCCTGTAAGTTAACTGCATCTTTACAATATACTGTGTTCCTGTGATTGGGCCTGGTTCTCCAAGGATGGGCCAGGACTCCATGGAGACTATGGGGTGTGCATTTGATGCCTTCAGGAGTAGACTCTGCCCTCTGTGGACTCCATTTTTTGTAAGCAATGGACTCTGCAGTTTGGAGTGGACCCCATTTCTGACAAAGTACTCTATACTGGAGTGGATTCCATTCCTGGGAATAGACTCTACATTTTGAAGAGAACTGCCTGCTAATGAACTCTCTGTATCAAAAAGGACTGTTTGTTGATAACCCAATAAGCAACATGACAGTGCAGGTGATAATTAACTGTCTTGTGTGTCCCTGGATGCTGGTTGCCCTGAGAGCCAAGTGGGTAGGCCTTTGAGTGGTGTTGTCCTGAGAAGGGGTCATCTGGACAGGCTGTCCGAGAGGTGGTTGGAAGGTGGCTGAGTGCCAAAAGGTGCATGGGGCAGGCTGAGATCTGGAAGGCTTGTGGGCTACCCTGTATGGAAAATAAAAAGCATGAAAGCATGGGAAGGGTTAAAGCATGAGGATTGCTGGCAATCTGTGGTCTGTGGAAGGCAGGATGGGATAAGAATAGTGGAATGTTCTTACACCAATTAGCAGAGTAAAGTTAAGGCTGAAAGCTCATGATGGTGAGCTGAGATAACACCAGTAGTAAAGCAAGTTTCTCAAGTGCTATTGGGACCATAGATATTTGGGACATGACATTAAAATATCTAACTAATAGTTAGAATCAGCTTTAGACAGGAGACTATTGTAACAGATGGAATAGCTAAATATATCTCCTGACAGGTTAGTCTGGAATTGAAGATCACTAGCAGAGTTAACAATAAATGTCTAACTGTGACATTGAATAACATTAAGTAGAATGTACAACTAAAGAGATAATGGGAACTAACATCACTGGTTTATTGTGTAGCTAGAGTGAGGTACTTTGATTAATATAGTTGGACATGCTGATAAGCTAACAGATATGATAAAATATAAAAACCCACAGAGCCTGAGGTTGTGGGCATTTGAGAATCTGCTTTGTGTCATGGATCTTTTTGCAAATAAGACCTACTTAAAGAGAACACTCTGCATCTCCTGGTGATTCTCTATTTTCTCCTCAACACCTGCACCCTGTCGTCCTGGGGAAGGGGTCAGGCTGTCCTAAAGGTGGCCAGAAGGTGTCAGGGCAGTCCACATGCCAGAGTGCATCGGGGTGGGTGAGAGCCTGATGGTATGTAGGGGAAGACAGAGCTGGAAGGTGGGTAGGCTGTCCTCTGCACTGTTACCCCAGGCAGGTACTGGGGTGGTCAGAAGGTGGGAGGGATGGGGGAGCTTGCTGGGTTTCTGGGGGTCTGTATTGTATGCACTATTTCTTATGTAATTGGACTGTCTTGTATGTACAAATTCATTGTTACTGTTTTGTAATGGTTGAAACTGGGGTTTGAGGTTTGTCCTAATTTCCCGGAAAACTGGTTTGAACTTTGGGGTTTGGCTTTGCTGCTCCTCTCCCTTGTAAAATTGCTGTTTCTCTGTATATAACTGTTAATGTTTAATTGTTTTGTAAACTGAATTGTTTAATAAAAGAAAAAATAAACAGGAGATTCAGAGGCTTCTCAATTTGGGGGACTGTCTCTGTGCTGGCTGGGTCACAGTCAGTGTGTTACTGTTGCTTTCTGTTTTGTCTGGCTGAATTATTTAGCCAGTTTGTTAACTGGTATTCCTTTAGTGAGGACTGTCTTCTACACTCCTGATCCACAATGTGTTTCAGGTTTGGAATGGACCCTGCCATTGGGAGTGTACCAAACCCCTGTGTTAACTACATCTTTACAATGTACTGTGTTCCTGTGAGTGGGCTTGGTTCTCCAGGGATGAGCCAGGATACCATGGAGATTGAACACCTGTGGGGTGTGCATTTGCTGCCTTCATGAGTGGACTCTGCCCTCTGCTGTGGACTCCATTTTTTTTAGCAATGGACTCTGCAGTTTGGAGTGAACTCATTTCTGACAAGGTACTCTATACTGGAGTGGACTCCATTCCTGGGAATGGACTCTATTTTGAAGCGAACTGTCTATGCTAATGGATTGTGCATCAGAAAGGACTGTTTGTTGATAACTGACACAGTTTGTTGGGTTAATTATCACCTGCACAGTCTCTTGTGTCCCTGGGTCTGGCAAGCCTTACTGACCTGGGATGCTCATAGGTCATCCTGAAAGCACTCTCTCTGAGAGCCAGAGGGTGGACCGTCCTGAACCTGAAGGTTGGTAGGCTATCCTGAAAGCTGAAGGGTGTGTAGCTCACCCTGAGAGCCAGAAGGTGGGTAGACTGTTCTATCATCCTGAGAAGGGGTGATAGGGATGGGCCGTCCTAGAGGTGGTTGGAAGGTGTCAGGGTAGTCTACAAGCTGGATGGCATGTCAGGGTGGATGAGAGACCAATGGTATGTAGGGACAGACAAAGCCAGAAGAGAGGTAGGCTGTCCTTAAAGCTGTCACCCTGTGTCGCTACCAGGGTGGACTGCCCTAGAGGTAGCTGGAAGGTGTCAGGTGGACTGAACTGGAAAGGGCATGGGGTGGACTGAAAGCCAGAAGGGGCGTAGGGATAGGCTGCCTTAGAGTGGCCAGAAGGTGGGAGGGATGGATGGTTTGCTGGGGGAGTCTATATTCTATGCACTGTTTCTTATCTAATTGGATTGGACTGGACTGTCTTGTATGTTACTGTTGTGATAACTAAGTGGGATTTGAGGTGTGTCCTTCAGTTTCCTGAAAACTGGTTGAATGGTAGGGTTTGGGGCCTGGCTTTGCTGCTCCTTTCCCTTTGTCATGTTTAACAGCTGTTTTGTGAACTGTATTTAATAAAATTTAAAATAAACAAGAGATTTAGCTTTATGTGGATATAGATCTGCATTGATCTGCTTGCAAAATGTGCCTGATGAACTAGACTCTGTATACAGCAGTTAATGTTAACTGTTTGTAAACTGTACTGTTTTTTCCTGCTTTTTAAAACATTTATTAAACTGGGGTGTCAGAAATTCATCTCCGTCTAGGGCCTGGCTTTGAGCTGGCTGGTCAGAGACCATATACTGTGTGTACAAATAAAGGGTAACTTGGTGTTGGGACACTGGCCTCAAGATAATTTTCAATCCAAATATGTTAACTCTTATGTAACCACAGCTGCAAAAGGCATACAAAAGGTCTAAATGGATGCTGAATTTCACATGAGGAACAGAATATTTAAACTAGGTGGGTGCACTTCTGATAATTCAGATCACTGGTCAGATATCATCTAAAAGATTATGTTTAATTTTTGGCAAACTGCCTATTGTTATATCCACATGCCTAATTTATTGTTGACTCTCTTTTTTTTGGTAGTTCTCTTCATCTTTCAATGTATTTCCTTGGAGAGTCATCCATAAACTTGGTTCCCCCCTCCTCTCTTTCCAAATCTGTGGTGAACATCTCAGAATACACCACCAGTCCTGCACCCTAGACTCATCGAGTCAGATGTACAGCCTGGAAACATGCTCTTTGGTCCAACATGTCCATGCTGACCAGATATCCCAACACAATCTAGTCCCACCTGTGAGCACCTGGCCCATATTCCTCCAAACCCTTCCTATTCATATACCCATTCTGATACCTCTTAAATGTTGCAATTGTACCAGCCTCCACCACTTCCTCTGGCAGCTCATACACCTACCACCTTCTGTGTGAAAAAGCTGTCCCTAAGGTCTCTCTCTAGCCAACTCTCAACTGTAACTGGGTATGAAGTGAACCAGGATGATCTCTTCTCCTTCCTTCCACCCCACCCCACCCCCACCTCAGCCAGAAGAGACTTTGTCTATTTATCCTATCCATGTCCCTCATGATTTGATAAACCTCTAAGGTCAGCCTCCAATGCTCCAGGGAAAACACTCCTAGCCTGTTCAACCTTTCCCCATAGCTCAAATCCTCCAACCCTGGCAACATCCTCATAATTTTCAGAACCCTTTCAGGTTTCACAACATCCTTTTTGTTAGGAAGGAGACAGAATTGCATGCAATATTCCAACAGTGGCCTAACCAATGTCCTGTACAGCTGCAACATGACCTCCCAACTCCTGTACCCAATACTCTGACCAATAAAGGAAAGCATACCAAATGTCATCTTCACTATCCTATCTACCTGCGACTCCACTTTCAAGGAGCTATGAACCTGCACTCCAAGGTCTCTGTTCAGCAACACTCCTGAGGACCTACTTGACATTTTTCACCATTTTCTATCTACCAGATTTCTTAACTCTCATCAGCTAATATCCCAACCTGTTGTTCTTAATGCTGCTACAAGGCTCTTTCTGATTTTAGTTTTTGTATCAAATACTGTCTGAAATACCTACATATAGAGTTGGAGGAGTACACTGTCTCTATCCAGTTCCACTACTCCCATTGGGCATAATGTGAATTTAAGATCCTTATCCAGTTGCTGATGTGAGTAGTTACATACTTAATTGATCTTAAGTGAAGAATAAAAAGATCCACCAATCTGGTTTCTTCAAAAACCATTGTATAATAAAATCAATGAAACTTTGTCAATGAAGAAGCAAGTTATTATAGAACTGTTTGAATAGGTGAGAGTGACAGCCCTTGACATTAAGACCGCATTCAATTCAGTGTGGTAGCGAGGAGCCTTTGCAAAACTGGAATTACTGGAAAATCAGGGCCAAACTCCCCACAGGTTGTAGTCATAACTGGCACATAGGAAGATGATTTTGGCTATTGAAGTTCAGTCATCTCAGCTCTAAGACATCGTTGTAGGAGTTCCTCAGAGTAGTATCGTAGGCCCAACTGTCTTCAGCTGCTTCATCAATATCCTTCCCTCCATCCTAAGGTCAGAAGTGGGAATGTTCACTGATGATTGCATGTTCAGTACCATTTTTGACTCCTCAGATACTGAAGCAGTCCATGTTCAAATGCAATAGATCTGGACAATATCCAGGCTTGGGCTGGCAAATGGCAAGTAACATTAGCACCACACAAATGCTAGGCTATGACCATTTCCCATAAGGGGCAAATTAACCACTACCCCATGACAATCAATGGTATTACCATCACTAAATATCCCACTATCACCATCCCGGGAGTTACCATTGACCAGACATTCAGTTGAACTTGCCATATAACTACAGTGGCTACAAGAAGAGGTCAAAGGTTAAGAATACTGCAATGAGTAACTCACTTCCTGACCCTCCAAAGCCTGTCCAAAGGCTCAAGTCAGAAGTGTAATGGAATACCCTGTACTCTCCATTTGCCTGGATGGGTGCAGTTCCCACAACACTCAAGCAACTTGACACCGTCTAGGACAAAGCAGCCTCCTTGATTAGCAGTACATTCACAAGCACCCACTCCCTCCACCACAGACTCTCAGTAACAGCAGTATGTACTATATTTCATCAAAGGCCGAAGGGCCTGTTCTGCGCTGTGTAAGGTACACTGCAAAAAAATTCACCAAAGATCCTGAAACAACACCTTCCAAACCCATTTCTATCTGGAAGGACAAGAGCAGCAGATATTTAGGAACACCACCACCACCACTTGCAAATTCCCCTCCAAGCCATTCACCATCCTGAGTTGGAAATATATTCTCATTCCTTTGCTAATTGGATCAAAATCCTGGAATTTCCTTTCAAAGATCACTGTGGGTGTACTTCTAGCACATGGACAGCAGTGGTTCAAAATGGTGGCTCATCACCACCTTCTCAAGGGCAACAAGGGACAGGCAATGAATGATGACCCAGCTAATGATGTCCATATCCCATACATGAATTAAAAAATTCTAAATATGTCACACATACACAATTAATTAAGAAAGAAAAAAACTTTCTCTGCTGAGATTAATTTTGAAAGAAATTATTTTGGACAATAATGTAGTTATTGAAGGAAAGTTGAACAAGATATGAAATGTTCAAGATGACTTTCCATTGGCATCCCGGCCCACATAGATGTGACACAAAACACAACCAATTGTCACTGGCATCTTTTCAGATGTATTTCATCCAGGAATTATTGGGAAGAACTCCTTCAGAGACTTTTCAGGAGAAACGCTGAATCATTATTTTAGTTATTAGCTTAACTCTTCAGAAGGGCTTTCACGTAAAGGCAGAAAGTGAGGTATTGCGGGAATATTGACAGGTCCCATCGCCCTTGCAGCATCTCGGCCTTCAACCTTTTCTTGAGATCACATGCAGTGAATTGAGTTGACTGAAGATCAGAATTTGTAATGCTAGAGACCTCCAGAGGAGACTGAGATGGATCATCCAGTTGGCACTTCAACCTAGAATTGCTGAAATGACTCAGCCTTCCTTTTGCATTTATGTGACGCATTCCCCCATTATAGAGGATGGGAATATTCATGGAACATTCATCTCCAGTGAGTTGTTTAATTGTTCACCACCATTCACTTGGATGAGACAGGACTGCAGATTTGGTTTTGAATACAAAGATCTATGAGGCAGCATTCTTTAATAATCACCAAATCTGTTGATTTATTTAAAAAACAGGCTTCGTTTGACCAATTTACAAATTGGATTAATACACAGTTTGAAGTGTGGAAGCATAACTATTTACCCTTCTATATCTACACACTTGCACAAATGATAGAAAAGAACTTTTTCTGTAAAGTTAAATCTTGAAAAACCACTTTGGCCAATAATTATTATATCTTGAAGGAAAGAAGGATAAGGAATGAAGTGTTCAAAATAATTTTCAGTTGGCACGATGGCACACACAAGCATGTCACTAAATGCAGGCAGTTCTTAGTTTGGAGCTCCATTTCATGCAGGAGATGTTGGGAAGAAATCTTTCAGAGGCTTTTCAGGAAAATGTTGAGTATTTCAGTTATCACACTGACCTATCAAAAGGGTTTTCACAGAAAGGCAGAGCTAGGTATCTTGTCTCTCTCTCTCTTTCCCAACTGAATTACAAACAATATACAGTACAAAAACTAACTTCTGACAGTCATAAAGCGTAAGATTTCCAGTAAATAATTTCAATTCACTTAAGCCATATGACTTTTTCCTTTTTTCCCCTATTTCCCCCCCACTACCGCCTAAGTGCGGTAGTGCTTGTATTTTCCCCAGCACCCATGTTGTGTGTGCGCAGGTGTAGGACACAGTGAAAGACAACAGGTGTATAAATCTTTATTCAATTTCCACCACCAGGAAGAAAGGAAACACCAGAGTGGCTAGTTACAAGCAGTGCCCTTCTGCTTGTGTGATCAAAAAAGTGAAGAGGAGTGCAGGGATTAAATAAAAATAGAGTTGGAGGGGGAATAAAGCATTCCACTCCTTGCGAGTCCACCTCTCTCTGAACAGCTTGAGTGTGTTGGTAGACACCGTGTACTCCTTCTCCAGAGACACCAGGGCTCGAACGTAGCCGCGGAAGAGGGGCAGGCAATCAGCCATAATGACCCCCTCCATGGCCCGCTGCCTGGACCAGTTTATGGCCAGTTTGACCAGGCCTAAGAGCTGACCCACGAGGACCTACTCTTCCCCCCTCCACAACGAGTGCCCAAAGAGCAGGAGCGTAGGACTGAAGTGCAACCAAAAGCAGAGGAGAACGTTTTCTAGAAAACTGAAAAGGGATTGCAAATGCCCATACCCAATATATACATGGTCCATGGACTCTACAACACCACAGAACAAGAGGTTGGGCTGGGAGTCTGTGAACCATCGCAATCTGCAGCGACTTTTTCTTTATTGGGATGGGGGCATCACTAGCTGGCCAGCATTTATTGCCCATTCCTAGTTGTCCTTGAGAAGGTGGTGGTGAGCTGCCTCCTTGAACAACTGCAGTCCACATGCTGTAGGTTAACCTGCAATGCCCTTTGGGAGAGGTTTCCAGGATTTTAATTCAGCGACAATGAAGGAACAGCGATAAATTTCCAAATCGGGATGGTGAGTGACTTGCAGATGGGGGTGTTCACATGTATCTGCTGCCCTTGTCCTTTGAGATGGAAGTGGTCGTGGGTTTGTAAGGTGCTAAGGATCTTTGGTGAATTTCTGTAGTGGGTCTTATAAAGAGTACACACTGCTGCTACTTAGCGTCAGTGGTGAGGGAATGGATGTTTGTGGATGTGGTGCCAATCAAGCAGTTGGCCTGGATGGTGTCAAGCTTTTTAAGTGTTGTTGAAGTTACACCCATCCAGGCCAGTGGGGAGTATTCCACCACAATCCTGACTTATGCCTTGTGAATGGTGAACAGGCCTTGGGGAGTCAGGAAGTAAGTTACTTGCCACAGTATTTCTAACTTCTGACCTTCCCTTGTAGTGAGTCTAATTGAGTTTCTGGTCAATGGTAACTGTAAGGATGTTGATAGTGGGGTATTCAGTAATGGCAAGACCATTGAATGTCAAGGGGCAGAGGTTAGATCATCTGTTATTGGAGATGATCATTGCCTGGCATTTGCGTGATGCAAATGTTATTTGTCACTTGTCAGCCTAAAACGATGTCCAGATCTTGTTGCATTTGAACATGGACTGCTTCAGCATATGAGATGTCGCAAATGGTACTGAACTTTGTGCAATCATCGGTGAGCATCATTATTCCTAACCTTATAATGGAAGGAAGGACATTGATGAAGCAGCTGAAGTTGTTTGGGCCGAGGACACTAATCTGAAGAACTCCTGCAGCGATGTCCTGGAGCTGAGATGACTGACCTCCAACCAACCACAACCATCTCCCTACTTATCATGTATGACTCCAACCAGTGGAGAGTTTGGCCCAGTTCCAATTGATTTCAGTTTTGCGAGGGCTCCTTAATGCTGCAGTTGATCGAATATGGCCTTAGTGTCATTTTCATTTCAACTTTGGAATTCAGCTGTTTTATCCACGTTGAACCAAAGCTGTAATGAGGTCTGGAGCTGGTTGACCCTGGCAGAACCCAAACTGGGCATCACTGAGCAGGTTATTGCCGAGCGGGTGCTGCTTGATAGCATTGTTGGTGACATTTTCCGTCACTTTACCGATGATCGAGAGTAGTCTGATGGGGCAGTAATTGGCCAGGTAGGATTTGTCCTGCTTTTTGTGACATACCAGGACAATTTTTCACATTTGTTGGGTAGATGCCAGTGTTGTGGCTGTATTGGAAAAAAATGGTTTGGGGAGTAACAAGTTATGAGCACAAATTTTCAGTACTATTGTCAGGGCCTTTGAATTACCCAGTGCCTCCAACAATTTTGTTTGGAGACTGAGAGATGCTTCCAAGAAGTGTCTTTTAAACATGTCCCAAACTGCCTTTAAATAATCCGTTTAAATTAAAACAGGCCTAACATCTCAGTATCTTCAAACAAAATATTGTCCACAATCCTTTAAACATAACTCCTTTAAAGAAAATTAACAATGGAATGTCTTCATTACATGATGACACTCCATTCCTGTTGAAGGGCTTATGCTTGAAATATCAATTCCTCGGATACTGCCTGACCACTGTGCTCTTTTCCAGCACCACACTCTTCCACACTGTCTTCATTGCATGATCCACTGATGGCCTCTTTGTTCACATATCAGTGACTATCGAATAACATTATTAATTTTGGGTGATATAACCCATTCTTTCCGAATTACCTTTCCAAAGGTTCTCTTGCACAATTCCTGATCATGAATCGAGTCAATTTTTCTGATATTGATGATGAACGATCTTGCATTATCACTTTCATTGACACCAATAGGAGAACAAATCAGATGATGTGCATAATGAGTGATTGATTCAAAAGTGTGCTACTGCCCAAAGTGAATTTTATCACCTTATCGTTAGAATCAAAGGACGTTTCCAGCAAAGAGAAGCCAGTTCTATAATCACATTGCCCTGCCCTTTTCCCCAAAACCTTGGAAGTTCTCTTCTCATCAAAGTTTACCATTTTCCTCTTTAAAGTGACAAATAAATCTAGCTTCACAATGATGTCAGCGAGTGCTTTCCAGATCCAATCACATGCAGTGTAAAAATGGTTTTCTTTTATGTCACTTCTGGATCCTTTGCCAATCACCTTGGATGGACTTTACTCACTTGTCAATATGATTGCTGTTGCCCTATCTTCTCTGTCTTGATCCCTCCCACTTCTCTAATTGGTCAGTGCATTGAGTCCAGGAGTTGGGAGTCATTTTGTGGCTCTTCAAGACAATGGTTTGGCCGCTATTGGAATGCTGTGTTCAATTCTGATCTCCCTGTTATAGGAAGGATGTTGTGAAACTTGAAAGAGTTCAGAAAAGATTGACAAGGATGTTGCCAGGGTTGAAGGATTTGAGCTATTGGGAGCAGCTGAATAGGCTGGGGCTGTTCTCCTTGGAGCATAGGAGGCTCAGGGGTGACCTTATAGAGGTTTATGAAATCATGAGGGGCATGGATAGGGTGAGAGCTGAGGTCTTTTCCCAGCAGTGGGGGAGTCCAAAACTTGAGGGCATATATTTAAAGTGAGAGGGGAAAGATTTAAAAGGGACCTAAGGGGTAACTTTTTCACACAAAGTGTGGTGCATGTATGGAATGAGCTGTCAGAGGAAGTGATAGAGGCTGGTACATTCCAACATTTAAAAGGTATCTGGCTGGGTACATGAATAGGAAATGTTTGGTGGGATGTGGGCCAAATGCTGGCAAATGGGACTCGATTAATGTAGGATATCTGGTCAGCATGGAAGAGTTGGTTCGAAGGGTCTGTTTCCATGCTGTGACTCGATATCTTGACAACTGAAGTTTTTCTCTGGGACAAGCTGGCTAGGTGTTTTCTCCATCATCACATTCTTGTCAAAGTGTGGGCCCCAGAATTAAACACAATATTCTAAATGAGGCTGAACATCAAAGATTTATCTTAACTTCTTGCTTTTGTACTCTACTCTTGTCTGTTCTTAATCCCAGGATTCTGCGTGCTTTTTAAATCACTATCTCAATCTCTCCCATAACATCCAACAATTTGCACACATATATCTAATTTTTTTTTGTTCTTGCAATCCCTTTAGAATCATACCTATTATTTTACGTTACCTTTTTTTCTATCGAAAGGTACGATATTACAGGTTTTCATTAAATGTAGTTTGCCGCAAATCTATCCAAAACGCCATTCCTATTTGATATCTTCTCAATATCTTCAACTTTATTCTCATCTTCAATTGTTCACTACAACTGAAGTCTATGTCATGAATACATATCATGAAAAACTTTGGTCTTTGTACCTCGTACTTGGGAAGCTCATTATGTATTATTTTCCTGTCTGAAAGAAAAATAACCAACAGACTATGTTTCAGCCAACTTTGTAGATATTACAAATCAACCTGTTCAGATGAGTTATGACACACCACTGGAACTGTTAAACCCGAACCCCAGCACTCTGGCTCAGAGGTAGGGAATTTACCACTAAACCACAATAATCCTTCCAACTATGTACCCACAGGACCACTGTCCCTTTTATTCCATCGGCTGTAATTTTATTGATAAACTTATTATTAAGATTAAATTGATTGGCCTGCAGTTATAACCTCAGTCATGAGAAATGTCTTTTCAGAAACAATAGCCCAAGATGAATGAATAGCCACTTTGGATCTGTTAAGGAAAATCAGTACCATTTTTTTAAGAAGGTAAATCATGTTAAACTAATTATTTGAGTTTTTGGTGAAGCAACAATGAAGGCTGAGAAGGTATTATGATTGTTACAGTAGGCATTTGATAAAGTGCTACAATACAGACATGGTAGGAAAGTCGAAGTCCATAGGATAAAACACAATGAAGATATAGGTGGCTGAGCAACAGGACACAGAGTAGCGATAAAGTCATTTGTTGGACCAAAGGAAGGTATATATCGGGGTTTCATAAAAAAATGGCTTAGGACCATTACTTTTCTTGATTTATGTTAATGACCTAGACCTAGGTTGCATAGGGTACAATTGCAAAATTTACCAAACACATAAAACATGAAAGTCCTGTAAGTTGGCATCAACTGGAACATTTGATTCAATTCTGAGCTTTGCACTTTGGGAAAGATGCATTGGAGAATGTCCAGAAAACATTTAAACAATATGTCTGGAGATGAGGAAATTAAGTGTTGATTGGGGAATTGTTTTGATTGTTTCCCTTGGACAAAAAAAGATTGAGAGGAGATTTGATGTCGGTGTTCAAAATCACATTGAATCTGGACAGAGCAGAAACAAGAAGCAACGAGCTGTTCTATTGGTAGCAAGGCCAAGAACCAATGGGCAGTAATTGAGGTGAGGCGAAAGTGAGGACTGTAGATGCTGGAGGTTAGAGTCGAGAGTGTGGTACTGGAAAAGCACAGCAGGTCAGGCAGCACCTGAGGAGCAGGAGGATCGACGTTTGGAGCATCAGCCCTTCATCAGTAACTGAAGTGAAACAAACTCGAGGAGACAATATGTACATTTGTTTTAAGTGGGGGGGTTCAGATCTGGAAGGCACTGTCTGAAAGTGAACCGGACAAAACAAGAGTTGGGGTCCGGGAAGAAGAAATTGCGGGGTTCAGGGTGCGATGAGTGACTTTGGCTGAGTCGCTTTCCCGGGGAGGGGAGCGAGCACGGGCGGATGATGGGTGGAATCGCCTTCGGGGTCCCGTGCAAAGTTCAGGAAATCCCGAAGCACAGGGACGGGGAGACGCTCGGGGGGGGGGGGGCCGCCGAGTTGCAAGCCGCGGACCCGATGCACTGACGCTGAGCGGACCTGCCCGCGGTGGGTAGGGTAGGGTAGGGTGGGGGGAGGGTGTGGGGGTCGGTCTCGCCTTTTGTCCGTGTTGTGGTGGTGCGGCTCTTCCTGTGTGAGCATTACTGACGGTGACAGAGCTCTCCCTGTGTCCCCGCCTGCCCAACCCCCGAAGCCTATCGCTGTGTCACATCGCCAGCAAGAGTCCCAGCGGGGAAGCGCCAGAGCACGGCGACTGCGTGGGATTTTTATTGGGTGTTATTTTAAAAAAAGACCAAAAAAATTCTGTTTTTTTTAATTTTAATTTGGTGATTTGAGGGGGGGGGTTGTTGTTTTGTCCTTTTGTGTGTGTCCAGCCAGAGGAGGGGAGAGGAGGGGAGGGGAGAAGGAAGCT